>NC_090376.1:149149117-149465193 GCF_036365525.1 Heterodontus francisci | reverse complement strand
TCCCCCCTCCCTTCCCTCCTTTCCCCCTCCCTTCCCTCCCTTGAAATGTTTTCCAGACAATGTAAATATTTTCAGAGCAACTTACCTTGGAACAATCTCCTCTGTCTAATAAAAATGAAGCAAATGTCCAAAATGACTAAATATTTGAGATAAAATGCCCGACGAAACCTCTCCTCCTTCCATTTTCAAAAACTCGTGCCGAAGCTTTTGGAAGATTGACGCACATGCGCACCACGGGCTTCGGTCATCTGCGCATGCGCTGCGATCCGGATTGCCAGGACCAGTTTGCGCATGCGCAGAGGCCAACCTGGCGTGTTCCCCGAGGAAGATGACGGTACATGATGACGTCATCTGCGCATGCGCAAACTGGTCCTGGCAATCCGGACCGCGGCGCATGCGCAGAGGGCCCGAGACCGTGTGCGCATGTGCGCACCGCGGCGCATCCTGATGACGTAGCGTTGTCATCAATCACTTTGTTAAAGATCACAGTTTTTAAAAACATACCTATACACAAAGTCCAGCGCTCATAACACAACAGTGGAGATTCATAAATAAAATTGGGTTCCATAACTGATTGTGATTAATAAACTCTTAAAAGTAATTATTAAATGTCCCAAATTGCAAAAAACCCAATGCCAGAATTTTCACACTATTTGGATAAAAGATAAGAGCCCTGTGAATATCCTTGGTAACATGATGATGTGCACATTAGCTGAATAATCCCTACCACATATGAGGACAAGTTGAAATTGTTGTTGTCAACTACGAAGTCTTTACCTATCTTTCCCACAACTCTGTCTTTGAACTTCTTGAATCAGGTTTCCACCAATGTCACAGCACAAATGACCCTATCAAAGTTACAAATTACATCCTCTGTGACTGTATCCATGTTGAACTATCCCTCCTCATCCTTCTTGATCTATCTACAGCCTCTGACACGGTTGGCCACACCATCCACTTCCAATATCTTACCTCTTTTTTCCAGCTGAGTGGGACTGCTATCATCTGGTTCCACTAATCTAATTATCTAATCTGTTGTAGCCCGAGAATCTCCTTCAATAGCTTTGCTTCCTGCCCTTGTATCATCACTTCTGAAGTCCCCCATTGATCTATCCTTGGTCCCTACCTAATTCTCATCTACATGCTGCCCCTCAACATTATCATCCAAAGACATGGCTGGATTTTCGCTTGGGTTTTGGGAACCCAAAGTTGCGACCAAATGGGGATCCTGTGCCCCGCACTTGCTGGCAGCGAGACTAGCTCAGCAGTCTTCCAGGAGGCGGCCTCCTAATTGGCCATCTCCACGTTTACTGCCCTATTAAAGAGGGGCAGGCGGGCTCCATATGCTGTCGGCCCATTCAGAGTGCAGGCAGCTCTGGAGCCTCAAGCAGCCAGCTGGGAGAGCTGGACATTGCTGAGGCAGGACGTGGACTGCAGGGCACCTCAACATTAGGGGAACCCCTCTGGCGGAATTTTTGGGCTGCAGGTGCAACCTTTCCTGCCCGCGCCCCGTCATTGGGACATGGAAACTTCAGTACTGATATTCTCCCCCTCCTTTGAGCTGGTGGCCTCCCCACGAGGAGGGTGGGGAGGCCACAAAATTGCCCCTAATTGGGGCCTTAACAATGTTAATTGGCTGCCTGCCTCTGTGGAGTGGGCTGCCAATCCACTTCCCAGCCTGCCCCTGAGAGAGTTCCCCGGTGGCGGGAATGCACAGGGAGCTGTTACAAAGTGGCTCCCACCTACTTTCCTGGCCACCCACCAACCCCCGCCTCCATGTCCGTGACCACAGGGCTGGGAAAATTCAGCTCACAGTGCCACGGTTCTACCTCACCACCAACTATCTCAACCCCTTCTCTGTGCCTGTGTTGTCAGACTGCTTGTCTGACATCCAGCCCTGGATAAGCCCAAGTTTCCTGTAATTAAGCAGTGGAAAAAACAAAACCATTGTCTTTGGTCCCCGTCACAAACTACATTACCTTACCACCGATTCTATCCCCCTCCCTGGTCACTGTTTCAGGCTGAACCAGACTATTCACTCCTTTGCATCCTATTTGACCCTGAGCTGAGCTTTCGATCCCATATTCTGTCTATCACAAAGACTGCCTACTTCCATAACCATTTATTGCTCGTCTCTGCCCCTACCTGAGGCATCTTCTGCTAAAACTCTCAGTAGTAATGCTTTTGTTACCTCCAGATTTGACTATTCCATTGGTCTCCTGACCATCCCCCATAAATTTCTTCATCCAAAACAGCTGCCCCATCCTAACTCATGCCAAGCTCGGTTCACCCATCACTCCTCTGTTCGCTGACCTATATTGGCTCCTGGTCCACCACTGCCTTGATTTTAAAGTTCTCATGTCAGGTTCAAATCCCTCCATGACCTTGCTCCTCCTGATCTCTCTAACCTCCTCTACCCTAAAATCATCCAAGACCACTGCGTTCCTCGAACACTGGACCCTTGTGCATCCCTTACTTCCTATGCCCCACTGGTGGCGTTGTCTGTAGCCACCTAGACTGTAAGCTCTGGAGTTCACTGCATACACCTCTCTGTCTCCACTCTCTCTCCTCCTTTAGGATGCTCCTTAAAATTTATTGTTTTGACCAAGCTTTTAGTCTCTTGTCCTAATGCCTCCTTCTTTGGCTCATTGTCTATTTTTGTCAGATTATGTTTCTGGAAAGCATCTTGGGATATTTTACAATGTCAGATGCCCCATATAAATGCAGGTTGTTGTTGAACTGTATATTAAATGATCCATGGATCAAAATCCTAGTCTATAGATTTAGTAGTTGCTGACTACTTCAAAATTTCACTTTTGCAGGCAGATGGCAGCAAAATACAGTAGAAAAAAAATAGCAGATGTGAATCACCATCACATCAAGCTATATACTTTGCTAAATGCTTTTCTGTGACCACACATTTTCATTATAATACTCTTTTTTAAATACCCAGCCTATAGACTGAGCAGCTGCTGATCATTTTGAAGGTTCATTTCTGCAGGCAGATGGTAGCAAAATATATTAAAGTAAAACAGCAGCAGCTAAATATTTCGATGTGGCTACCCATTTTCATTATAAGACTTGTTTGCAGTACCCAGCCTATAGAAGTCAAGCTTTGTTAATGTGTTATTGTAGAAGAAATATTTCCTTGTTCTTATTCAGCAATACTCACACATTAGCTATGACACGCATATATTTACAAGTGACAAGACCTTTTATAAAGCAGATCTATGGGAAAGAGTGGATATACGACATCTACAGTTATGAGAAACTGAAACCACATAATGGAATTCACACACACAAGGCCCTCAGTATTGAAGCTGCACAGATTGGCTCTTTCTCTGCGAAAACAAATAGAAACTCATCAATAGACCCCTCTCATTTCGATGGAATGAAAGTTCTGCCTGACTTGCTGGACATTAACTTTTTAATTCCTCTGATTTAAAGGATGAAAACTACATTTCCTATGGCTGCTTCTTTAGAAATGTTGATTATTATAATCCATCTTTAATCAATTTGTCTTCAAAAATATTTATTTAGATGAGCTACAACAGCTTGCTGAATGTCTACAGTGCTGCTTAGTGCCTGAAAAACACTTGGAGAGAAGACCCAGCTGAGAAAATAAGCTTTGAGGAAGGAGCAAAGCTCAAACTCTTATTTGGTGGATTTCCTTATGGGTAGGCTTAAATGTTTTTTTTGCGAATTATGAAGTTTTTACATCTTTACCTTATTATAAATGTTATTTTAGGTGATGTGGGTGTTTCTGGAAACCATGAATGTCCAGGACAAACACGGGTGGAAGAAGTATCTCCAGATTGGATTTGCTACACCTCGAGGTTACAGAAGTAAAGTAACTATTGCAAGAGGTGGTCACAGCTGCATAGGAATAGTGAAGAGAAAAGGAAATGGCTGACCATTTTTCCTGGCAGAGAGGGGGAGCAGCGCAAGGACTGCTTAGGTAGAGGCAGTGTAGGAAACTCCTGAACTTCCGAAGTTGTCTCATTGGTATGGAATACCTGTGACTCAGGTGAGTCACAAACATTGCCATGGAACAAATATTTATCTGGGGAGAAGTGATATAATCCCCTATTTCTCAGTTCTATAATTAGAAGGATAGATAATCTTTTCTGGATCTAAATCTAGTGGTACCAAAAGGTGTGATTTTCAAGGTTCTAGCACAAGTGACATAACTAGATTTACCAATGCTGCAAGATTTTCCTGGAGTTGGCAGGAATTAATTATCTCCAGAACACGGCTTCGAGCAATATGGGAGAAAAAAAATCGTAGGGACATTAAAAAATTGTGTTTTCCCCATTTTCCTTGAATACAACTGTTTGCTAATTATAAAAATATTGGAGATGGGAAAAAAAGGCTGCCTTGACTGACAGTCAAAAAACTGCTTGGATGGAGAATGAGGTGCTTGACAGTGTTCTCTGTTTATTTTGCATTCAGTACTTCAGCCTATATGTTTATATAGCTGTTTGATAGGCAGTTCAAGGGTTTTCCTCTTTGCTTTTTCTTTGTTAGAGTTTATTTATCTTCTTCATGGTTGAGTGGTTTAATGATTTTTTAGCTTGACTGCTTCAGTGGATACTCTGCAGTATTTGGATTTTTTTTTGCACTTTTTGTTTGGATGCCTCCTGTAATGGCATCAACCTTGATCGGCCTGTGAAAGGAATTGGGTTTCCCTCATTTTTTCTCTCTCCCATGAAGGCTTTAAAGAAATCAATTTTTTGGTACATCAAAGCTTTTTTAAAACAAGTATTCCTCGACTGTCGGCACAATGGCTCACCGGATCACAGGAATTTTTTTGCAGCCTGCCGTTCAGTGCTCTGTCTCCCACAGTTGGAGGTAAGTTTTTTCTTCTTTCCACTGTTTGGGCCAGTATTTCTTTCACTATTTTCAGGTACTTGTTTGAAATTTTCTTCACTTATTTGCTGTTTTGCCTGTACTCTTCAAGGTTATAACTGGTCTTTTCACCACAGCTGCCACCATTTCATGTGTTCTTTGTGTAATGTTAAGCAACACAATGAGGTATATGATTTCCAGCGCCTTGACGATCTTTAACAATTTTATTAACAGCTAAACTAGTACATACACTGCAGAGCAAACACTGTACAGACCTTTGTCTCGGGTGGTACAGTTGCAGAGTGACGATGAGTTCCAGTCAAATGACTACACCCTGGTACTTAGCTCATTAGCTAACTGAGTTCTTAAAGGGGCATCAGTCTTGACGTGATCAGACAACGCATTAGCATTTATTATAAGCCCACTGACTCCCACAGCTACCTTGGCTATACTTCCTCATACATTGGCTCCTGTAAGGATTCCATTCCATTCTCCCAGTTTCTCTGCCTCTGACGCATCTGTTCTGATGATGCAATCTGCCACAACAGCGCTTCTGGTATGCCCTCCCTTTTCCTCAACTGAGGATTCCTCCACACTGTGGTTGACAGGACCCTCAACCATGTGAAACCCATTTCCCACATTTCTGCCCTCACTTCTTCCCCTCCCTTCCAGAACTGTGACAGGGTTCCCCTTGTCCTCACTTTCCACCCCAACAGCCTCCACATTCAAAGGATCATCCTACGCCATTTCCACCACCTCCATTGTGAGGCCACTACCAAATACATCTTCCCTTCCCCTGTCAGCATTCCAAACGGACCGATCCCTCTTCGACACCCTGGTCCACTCCTCCATCATCCCCGACACCTCGTCCCCTTCCCACGGCATCTTCCCATGCAATTGCAGAGGTGTAACACCTGCCCTTTTACCTCCTCTCTTCTCACCATCCAAGGCCCAGGACACTTTTTCTGGGTGAAGCAGCAATTTACTTGTACTTCTTTTAATTTAGTACACTGTATTCGCTGCTTACAAAGTGGCCGTCTCTACATTGGAGAGACCAAATGCAGATTGGGTGACTGCTTTGCAGAACACCTCTGCTCGGTCTGCAAGCATGTCCCCGAACTTCCAGTAGCTTGCTATTTTATTTCACCTCCCTTGCCAACATTACTGTCCTTGGCCTGCTGTAGTGTTCCACTGAAGCTCAACGCAAACTCGAGGAAGACAACCTCATCTTCCAATTAGGAACTTTACAGCCTTCTGGGCTCACATTGAGTTCAATAATTTCAGACCATGAGCCGCATTATTTTTTGTTATTTATTTATTTATTATATATTTTGCAACCATGTGCTAATCTTAAATTTGTTTTTCATGTTTTTGCTTTCAGACGGAGCTGTTCATTATTCTGCCATTCGAACTCTCTCTGGACTCGTGCTTTGTCTTTCCCTACAACTGCTTAGCACTCCATTTGCATTCTGTTTCATGACATCTCTGACATTTAATGTTTCCCCCCTCTGTCCTATCAGAGAACTTCCCTCTTGTCCTTCTTCCCCATTCCCCATTTCACTTTCTCAGACTGTTAAATTTCTATTTTTTGTCAGTTCTGATGAAGGGTCACAGATCTGAAACATTAACTCTGTTTCTGTGTGCACAGATGCTGCTAGAACTGCTGAGTATTTTCAACACTTTCTGTTTACGTTGCTAGAAATGCTCAGCAAGTCTGGCAGCATCTGTGAGAGAGTGTTTAAGGCCTTGGATGGTGCAAAGGGAGGACATAAACGGGCCAATGTTGCATCTCCTGCACTTGCTTGGGAAGGTGTTGTTGGAAAAGAAGGATTTATTGGGTGTGATAGAGGAGTGGACCAGGGTGTCACGGAGGTAACAGTCCTTTGAAATGCTGAAAGTGGGAACAAGGGGAAGATAGTTTGGTAGTGGAGGTGCTGGAAATGGCAGAGGATGATGCATTGAATGTGAAGGCTGGTGGGATGGAAGGTGAGGACAAGGGAGGAGGGGAAGGGGTGAGAGCAGAAGTATGGGAAATGGAACAGACAACATTGACAGCCCTGTCAATCATGGGGGCCGAATCCTCTGATGAGAAAAAAGGTAAACATATCAGAAGCACTAGAATGAAAGGTTGCATCATCAGAAGAGATGTAACAGAGATAGAGAAACAAGGAGAATGGAGTGGAGTCCTTACGAACTGAAGTCTGAGGAATTGTAGTCGAGGTAGGTGTGGGAGTCCATGGGCTTATAATGAATATTGGTGGATAGCCTATCTCCAGAAATGAAGACGGAGAGGTCAAGGAAGGTAAGAGGTGAAATGGACCATGTGAAGACAAGAGAAGGGTGGAAGTTGGAGGTAAAGTTGATGAAACTTACCAGTTCAGGGTGCTAGCAAGAAAAGGCACCATTAGAGTCATCAATGTACTGGATAAAGAGGTGAGGGAGGGGACCTGAGTAGAACTGAAACAAACAATGTTCCACATGTCCCACAAAAAGGCAGGCATAGCTAGGACCCATGCAGGTACCCATAGCAACACCTTTTATTTAGAAGAAGTGAGTGGAGTTGAAGGAGACGTTGTTCAATGTGACAACAGTTGCATCTACGTGGAGGAGAATGGATGGAAACAGGTTGGGCCTTCATTCAAGGAAGAAATGGAAAGCCCTCAGGTCGCCATGGTGGGGTTGGAGTTTTAGAGGGATTGGATGACCATGGTGAAAAGAAGATTGTTCGGGCCAGGGAACCTGAAACTGTTAAACTGGCAAAGAATATCAGAAGAGTTGCAGATGTAGGTGCAAAGAGACTGGACAAGGAGAGAACATTGGAGTAGAGATAGGAAGAAATCAATTCTGTGGGACAAGAACAGGCTGAAATGATGCGTCTAGCAGGGCATTCCTCTTTGTGGATATTGGGGATGAAGTAGAAGGAGGCTGTGGGGGGAGCCGGGGTGGTCTATGAGTTTGGAGGCCATAGAGGAAAGATCTTTAGAGGAAGGTTGGCGACAGTTTTGGAAATGAAGGATTGATGTTTGCTGGTGGGATCATAGTCTGGGGGGGGGATGTGGGAGGAGGTGTTGGAGAGTTGGCATTGAGCCTCCACTAGGTGCAGGTAGTTATGCCAAATAACAAATGTGCCACCCTTATCAGCAGGTTTGATGATAATGTTGGAATTACACCTGAGAGAATGGAGTGCTGCAAGTTCAGAGAGAGTGAGAAGAGCAGAGAAACTGAGCAGCCACTGTCACGCTGACAGCTTTCAATGAAAAGATCTAGAAAGGATAAGAGGCCAGAGGGAGGGGACCAGATGGACGAGAATTCTGATGACAATAGTAAGGGTCCTCTATGTGGGGGGAAGACTCCTGACCAAAGAAGTGGTTCCAGAGGCGAAGACGACAGAAGAAGGGCTCAGTATCGTGCCGGACTTGAAATTCATTAAGATAGGGGTGTAAGGGGATGAAGCTAAGGCCATTGCTGAGAACTGATCATTCAGAGTCAGCAGGAGGTCAGTGGATATTGTGAAAACATGGCAAGGGGTGAGTTTGAAAGAAGGGCTGGGGTCAGAGGAAAGTGAGAGGGGAAGATGGATCCGGAGGGGCATTGGTATCCAGGAGTTGTTGAAGCTTGTGATCCTTCACACCTGAAAGTGAAGAAAGAAAGTTTTTCTGAAGTGCCAGATGAGGCGAAGGATGAAATAGAACTGTGAATCAGGACAGATAGAGATAGATGGTGCTGCACAGTAAAATTTTTAATCTAAGAATTATACAGTGATTCATGAGAATGATACCAGGAATAATGATGAATGGCTCAAAAAATTGGAGCTTTTCCCAAAATATTGGAACAAAGAAGTTGTGGTAAATCCCAATTGAGTGATTGTAAATTCTGAAAAGTTCTGAGAGGCTAAATAGTGACACATTGGGCTGAATTTTACCAATCCCTTGATGCTGCGGGTCGCGGTGCGGGGGCCGGCAAAATTCTGCGGGGAGAGGCCTGCCTTGACCCGCGATGTTGAGAAGGGCCCACCGCAAATTACCGGTGGCGGGAGGACCTCTGCAGATAATGCAGCCCACCACCCCTCAATGCACACTTCCAGATTTTACTTTGAATGGGCAGCCGTCACGTGCAGTCCCCTTCCCAAACAGAAAAGCTGGTGGGTCATCAGAGGCAGAAGGTTTTGCTATGGAAGGTAAGTTCTGATATTCAGAGGTCTCACTCTGCATACTGGAAGTGAGGAGGGGGATATGCACGGGTCTCACTCTGCATACTGGAAGTGAGGAGGGGGGATATGCACGGGTCTCACTCTGCATACTGGAAGCGAGGAGGGAGGATATGCAGAGGTCTCTGCATACTGGAAGCGAGGGGGGTGGGGGGGCGATATTCAGGGGTCTCACTCTGCATTCTGGAAGGGAGGAGGGAGAGGGTGTGGGATTACTGGAGTGAAAGCTCTGCAGGTATGAAGGGAGGTACAGTGTACCATCCCTCTGTAAACAGTGTACCCTCTGCATTTGTTTGTGTTTGTGCAGGAGAAATGGCACTCTAGTCATCCTGTGTATGAGGTGGGTGCCAGAAAGGGTAGGAGGGTTAAGGTTATATGATGGTCGGGGCAATCGATGCAGCTTGTAGTATCTTGATGTGGTCATGCCGTGCCACTCTGAGTGTTCGCCTAGATGGACATTGCCACGCCACGCCACATAGTTGATCCATGTTAGCACCTGATGTACCCGTCAACACCAATCTGTACCTTGTTAGGAACCTTCCATTAAATGAAGGATACAACTTTATATTTCTCATAGAAATGGGTATGGCTCATCCTACAGTGTGCGATATGCTTTTCCAGACAATCCATATGCACCAGAGGCAAAATCAACAAGCAGGTGCGGTGCACGTAGAGGCCCCTTGTCATGAGCAACAGTCCCCAAGGGGCGCTCGGCATTACAGTCGCCGTGCATCTACAGGCCCCACATGACATGCCATCAGATGTCAAAGCACCAGTGTCAGAGGCAATTGTGCATGTAGAGAGAGTGGTGACACATCTCTGTGCCATGCTCAACGCTGACCTGCAGCTCATGGGCTTCGGTGGACATCCTATGCTTGTGGTCCTCATAGCGGTAGTGGCTCTTAAGCTTGACCCCTATGCAGCATTTCAGGAGCCCACCTGAGACAGTGCACCGCTGCAATAGGGAGGTCACCGATGCCCTGCACAGGACTGCCAGTGAGTATGCTTGCTTCAGGACGGATTCTCATAACCAGGCCCAGAGGGCCATTGCTCTTGGAATCATTGCCGGGGAACCATAGGCCTCAGGGTTCATACACTGTACCCATGTGGCCATTAGGCCTCCTGCCAGGCTACCACCTGCAGATGTTGCAATTAAAGGAATCCTCTCAATCTAGGTGCTGCTGGTATTTCATCACCAGAGATGCTTCATGCATATCTGTAACCACTTCTCAGGCAACTGCTATGACACCTGAGTCCTGCGCCAGTACCAGCTGCTACCACTATTCACTGAATAGACTCAGATGGAGGGGTGGCTTCTTGGAGACAAAAGCTATCCCTTGCAGATACGGCTCCTGACAACAGTGAGAGACCCCATCACTGCTGCAGAGGAGAAAAAATATGCCATCCGCTGAGCTGACAGATCTGCCATTGAGCAGGTGATCTGCATGTTCAAAATGCGCTCCCAATGCCTGGATACATAGGGTGATCCCTGTACACTGGGCTGAAAATGACCTTTCTTTCCTGCTTGCGGTGGTCTGCACAAATACGCACCCAATAGGGGGCACACCTGGAATGATGAGGAGAGACGTCAACTGTATTCACCCTCGGACTATGAGGACAATGAGGACCTATAACAGGAAGGCGCATGGGAGGGCAGATGCCACCCAGGCTCCGCATGCAGGGCTAGTAGGGATCTAGGGATGAACGGCAGTATCATAGCAGACAAAGTTCTCTGCTCCATATGAGCTGATATGAGCTCTGTAAGCCACATCGGCCTGGCTCACCTGCTGTGCACCAGTCCACATCCGCAGCATCTCAGTGTAAACCATTAGAGCCAGCAACTGACTGAGCCAATTTCCATGTCACTGCATCCATTGAAAGGCTCATACGTTATGGTGGCATGGCAATGATTCGATTGCATACATTGGCATTTCTGGAGGGCCAACGGAGCAAGGGATGTGACATTTGCGCTAGATGCTGGACCACATCATTCACACAGGAAAACAGGACACACATGTTGGTGAATAAGATTAGTGCAATGATTATTTACATTGATGTGACACCCGTGCATTCCCATTTGTGTCAGTGTGCTCTTTTTAAATGCTTGCGGGTGTCCTTTCTCGGTACTGCCTCTGTGCTAGCAGCCTGACTGGAGGAAGGCTGCTGACCTGATTGCCCCTTGGCTGTGGATGACTTTGGCAGTCATATTCTGCGCGCACAAGGCCTAGAGGGCCCCGACTGGCTGGGAGGATCCTGCGTCATCATAGAACCCTCCTCAGGTGTTGCAGCTGCTGGAGCTTCACTCACAGGCGGATGAGCGGAGGGGCCAGCATCCACATTGGAATCGCCTGGAGGGGGTCCCCAGATATGGTTCGCTGACTTGCCTCCTCCATCTCAGGGTTCATTGGAACCCCTCTGCCATCCCGGGAGGGACCTGGAGCAGGGTCATTCTCCATGCCCCTGGTCCATCTCTTGCCTAGCCATTGCTCAATGGATGTGACGGTATCGGTGAGGGATTGCAGGTCTGAGCGTATTGATTGATTCTGAGTCACCATGAGGGCCACCGCCGCCTCAATGGATGATGCCAGCTACCAGCAATTGCCATAACTTTTCCAATGGCTCCGGCCTGCCCTGGTCTGTCGACAGCAGAGAGTCATCAGTAGCCTGGGGCTCAGAATGAGCCTGGCTACTCACAGGCCTCCGACTGTCAGGGGCCACGGCTGTCTCAGCCTCAGTCAGCTGCTCGGGTCTGTGTCCAGTGCTCTCACCAGATTGTGACCCACACCCTAAGGCTGGACGGATACCCACAGAGGTGACAGTATCTGCGCTGGTGGAAGGTGCATTAGTGTCATGGGATGCTGCTTCCTTGGTGTCTGGCTCTTCCTCCGAGGTGATGGATGGCATGTGCGCAGCCATGTTAGACTCTGTTCTTTCACCTGGAAGACACAATGGGAAGAGGCCATTGTCAGTTCTGATGTAACACACTTCATAATGTCAGCAGCATTGCATTACCGAACCAACAGTCCACAGTGCCCATCTTTCATTTCAATTTGATATCTGTTCACCTTGCCTCACGATGTCAATCTGCCCAAATGAGCGTGCCTGCTGCCTTGATGCCAGCTGCAGGGCCTCCTCCTCGGCATCCATCAGTTTAAGCAGATGTGCTGGACCTGCTCCGGTGCAGGAGGACTGCCTCAAATTGTGGGCCGTCTTCGCCCGGAGTGACAAGGGGGCAGATATTAACAATGGCATGCCAACAGGGCGACACATGTCAAAAGACAGTTGCTGGTCACAAAGGTGGGGGGTTCTTGGTGTGCAGTTCTGAGTGAGCCACTCATGTAGGTGCCATTCCCTGAGCACCAGACAAGGGTAAGTTGTGAAATACATTGCACCATTTATGGCGCTTATTCCCTCTCTGCCCAACCTCCCATTCTTTAGCACAGCAATGGTACACATATGCCACTCTGTGTCAGTACACCCAGTTTCAAAGGAGCCCTGATAGACATTGGTACTTACTCCTGCGCTTCTTAGCAGGTCATTCATTCGTTTTCGTCACTGCACTCAGTCATGCCGAATGGCACCACAGCTGCTCACCTCCTGAGCCACCTCCAACCAGGCTGCCTTGGTCAGGCGAGAGGGATTCTTCGTGCCATCACTGGGGAAGAGGACTTCTGCCTTGCGTGCACAGCCTGGAGGAGGGTGGGCAGGGAGGCATCAGCGAACCGTGGTGCCATCCTGGCATACTGCTGTCTCTCCATAATGAAATATTCCTTTAATGTAATGCTCTGTTTCAGGTATCTTCTTCGGATGCATGCATAGCTGCTGTACAGGCTGCCCTTTAAATAGGGGCCCAGCACATGACTTGCAGCTGTGCCGCGTGCAGCACGGAGCCAGCAGTCCCACACCCCCCCTCACGTAATATGGTGGGGGGGGGGGGGGGGGCGGGTGCGACACATGGCCTCCATGGAAATAACCGTATTTGCCGGTCGCCGCCAAACCCCAGAGAGTTATTAATACATGGAATGCTTTATCAGAGGTAGCTGTTGAGGAAGTGACAAAAAATAATTCAAAACAGAATTGAGTTAGTATTTTAGAAGTAGGAATATAAGAGATATGTGGAGAATTCAGGGGAATTGAATTAGAGTAAATAGTTCCAATTTAAATGTTAACACTGGTACAGGCACAATTAACCAAATGGTTTCCTTCTGCACTGTAAATTCAATGCTGCTAATAAATGAGGGCTGTTTTGCACAGATAATGCTCATTTGTGATAGAATTGCAGCATAAAAATGCTAAGAAAATTAATATAACTTATTTAATAATAGAAGTGCTAAATGACTGAAGTGTAGATAACTTGACATTTTGGCTAAATACTTGGAACTGCATACATTCTTGTAATTATCTCATATCATCTACAATATATTAAAAATATTACATCTTGGTGCACGTCCCATGTTACTTTCCTTCTTGTCATGTTTTTGTCACATATTTGTCAACTTTTCCTGTTGTAAAATTTTGTATCCATATTTATAATAGAAGCTGCCAGTTATCAAATTAGTGCACTGTAATTACACCCTGACAGAGTGGTGGTGCTGCAGCATTTCAGTTTGATATCTCCCTGCTCTTCAGCCTGCATGACAGAGAAAGATTTTATTAAAATACCCTAGTCCTGGTATCCATCAACAGCTAACCTCCCTTTACCTTTGCCTTTATCCCCCAATTCCCTGTGCAGTGCCACAGGATATTGATTAATCTAGAAATAACCTGAGCTGTTTTATCTTTATTTAAAATACAACAGGTAGTCTCAGTTTAACTATGTTATTTTTAATAGTGTCAGTATTTATATATGTTGATAAGAGACTTGACTATAGGGGTGATTTTATACTGCAGTAGTGTTTTCAACTCCAGACACATATGCACATTTGATGGCACCACCAAAAACAAAATAAAACCATTAGTGTGTCATCCAATGTTAGTGATGATCCAGTTTTTCCTGGTATTATGATTAGCTAGCAATATTTAAAGTTCCTTGATCAGCTGGTAATCATGCTGATCCAGTTCAGCATGCCAGTGTGAAGTAACATCATGGCAAAAGCATCCTGACACCCTGACCCAATCAGCATCAGATTTCCAATAGGTTTCTTATGTCTACACAGCGCTCAAAAGTTCACAGTGCTGGCAGAAGGTTCTATGCATGCATGGAACAGTGGAATCTTGTTTCAGGAGTTAGCCTCTGTGGAGTCCAGCTCCACTTTGTTGCACAAAGATTGATGTCTCAAAAACTGGATGTCAGATTTACGAATTCGTTAAAATAGGAACACAAAGTATATTCCCCTAGTTTGATCTTAATTAAAGTCTGGAACGAAATTCAATTATTCATGGGGGTGGGGGAGGGGTGGGGGTACCTTGAAGTAACAACAAATTACAAGGTAGAACAGTTGGCAAATATTGTGTTAAAATGGCAGTAATTGGTGCCTAAAGATAAATATGGAACATTATTAAAGTACATCAAGGATGAAATTAGATTTTTAAAAATAGGGAAATGATGAAAAACCCACAGTAGTTTGGCATCAAATACAGCTTGTCTTAAAAAATATCTGAATTGCCAAGCATCATAGTTGCAACTGGAAACTTAACCTCACAATGGTAACAGTATAGCTGTCACTGCTCTGTATTCATTCTGAGGCAAGGATCTATCTGATTCATTGGTAAAGTCGTCTGACATGTTAAATATTAATTACTGTGAATTATATACCTACTTGTGAATACAGCATTATTTATTCTAAGTTCAGGGTTGAGTATGATGGATTTGTAGCACTGCGAATACAATGGTACTAAATGACCAAGCAATCTTTAACCTCTTGCTGGCTCTAATGTGAAAGCTTTTGCACAGTAATATCAGCAATAAAGTACAGTAGTGTAACTTCAAAAGCACAAAAATAAATTAGCATACCTCTGATCAAACTGATTAAATTATTTTCAGTTTGATGTGGGCAATTAGCAATTTTCTTTTAAGTATGTTTAATTGCATGCATGTAGTATCATGCAATGGATTTCCTGTGTCACAACGGGAAAGAAACTCATCTATTTATAACAGTGCTAAATGATGTACTTAAGTATTCAATCTTCTGTGGTAACAATCTGTCATTTTTAGCTATGTTTTTGAGTAAATCTCTATCATCAGGGTCTGAATTAACTGAATCAAGTCCAAAGGGTGCACAGTCGAGTGTATCTGGTGTGCAATTGATTTAGCCATCCATTATCAAATTTAGTTAGACCACATAAGCATTGTCATTCCTCAATCTCTCTGCCAAAATTGCCCACTATTCCAGGATCATCCTGGAGAGCAAAGATAACTTCGGCTTACTTTCTCCAATGTCAACCTATAAATCCAAACTAGATGTAACTGGTCCACTTGAAGCACTTGATCATGGAAAATGGGACAACTGGACCTGTTGAACGGCTCCAGTTGACCATTTGTACTTGTTCCAGTTGAAAATTATATTGGCTTTAGTTGAGACCAGTGAACATGGTTCCAATTGAAAATTATATTGGATCCAGTTGAACATCAGAAAGTGTTCATATAAGTACCAATAACAATTGAAAATTACCTATGTAGTGTATACAGTGGTCATGCAGTGAAGCTAAAAACACTCTGCTGTTCATTTCAAATTTTATTGTGATGCAGAAAAACACAAAACACAGTTACATAGCAAAAATCAAATTAAACACAATACAGAAATCAAGAAATAAGTGAACACAGCGGTTAAAGTGCAAAAATGTTAAATTACAGCGGTAATCAAAATACAAAACTTAAACATTTATTACATTTAGACATTTGGCGGTTCACCGGATTTTGATCTTCTATTGAAATCTTGTACTTTCTTGGAGGTGTAATTGTTCATCTTCCTAAACTCTTTCTTGACAGATTCCTCACTCAGCCCCTGGGTTTTGATGTGATATGTGAGGCAAGCTGTAAATAAGAGAAAAAGATAAAAAGTCACAGACTTCCAAAACAGATGACAGAGGCCTCCCTGCTGAGCTCCTATTGAGAGAGTTTTGTGATGTTCTGAACTCTAACTAACTAATTATTTAACTACAGACTGTACATGAGGGCAGATTATTCAATGGTTCAATCTCACTGAAAGACGTAAGTTATTATGAAGGCAAGTTTAGCACTGCATCAAATGTCATAATGATCTATCACCTTCTGCTGAAACCAACAATGATTATCAAATGTTTTGAAAATTAATTACCTTGTCATTAACTGCAGTATATAACTGCTCGCTGGCCTTTTCATGCTCCATAAGATTTGAGGCTTGCTGACTCTGCTTGGTTGGTGCTGGGGGGGGTGGTGGGGGAGGGTGCACAGGCATGTCCGACATTGTTTCCTTGCATGATCCTGGAGGTGCACCACCATGCCTAGGCCTGTTAGATTCTCTTACTGCAACATGAGGAAAAATAATTGGCATCATTCATATATCAGAGTCAGGAGGCCATTTGCGCAACTCCAAATTTCTCCATCATCTGTTTCCGATCAGATAGAGCTGTATGGTCCATGACCTTAGCCGAGTTCTTGGAGAAGCCAAAAAGGGTAACAGACAATGGTTTTGGTGCAACAATTCAATAGAATAAATGTTTAAGTAAAATACTTAACAATAGGCGATAGTAAACAAACCGTTTTTGATCCTTGCTCCTCGAAGTGATAAAAGCAAAATACTGCGGGTGCTGGAAATCTGAAATACATACGAACATACATACAAATATACGAATTAGGAGCAAGAGTAGGCCACTTGGCCCTTCGAGCCTGCTCCACCATTCACTACGTTCATGGTTGAACTGATTATTCAACATTTCTAACTACCCCCGAAAAACTTCCACCCCCTTGCTTATCAAGAATCTATCTATCTCTGCCTTAAAAATATTCAAAGACTCTGCTTCCACCTCCTTTTGAGGAAGAGAGTTCTAAAGACTCACGACCCTCTGAGAGAAAAAATTTCTCTTCATCTTTGTCTTAAATGGGCGACCCCTTATTTTTAAACAGTGACCCCTAGTTCTAGATTCTCCCACAAGGGGAAACATCCTTTCCACATCCACCCTGTCAAGACCCCTCAGGATCTGGTATGTTTCAATCAAGTTGCCTCTTACTCTTCTAAATTCCAAGGGATACAAGCCTACCCTGTCCAACCTTTCCTCATAAGACAGCCCTCCCAATCCAGGTATTAGCCTAGTAAACCTTCTCTGTACTGCCTGGTCTGTGACCTTTCATCAGAACTGGCAAAAGTTAGAAATGTAATAGGCTTTGCGCAAGTGAAAGTGGGGAGGGGTGAAGAAAACAGAAGGTAAGGTCTGTCATAGGGCAGAGGGCAGGAGAGATTAAATAAGAAAGATGTCATGGAACAAAAAGCGAAGAGAATAGTAATAGTCATACTAAAAGACAAAGCATTTGTCCAGAGACAGTGTTAATGGCAGAATAATGAACAGCTCTGTCCAAAAGCAGAAACATGAAAAACAAATTTAAGACTGGCCCATAGTAAAAAAAAAAATCAAAATGGCAGTCATGGTTTGAAATTGTCGATCTTAATGTTAAGTCTACTCCTGTTCCTATGTTCCTATGCTGCCTGACCTACCTTGTCAAAAACACCAAACTTTCCAAGCCTTTTGTAAAGATTCATCATTGTGCTACAGCTGACAATTTGACAGTGCAACTATATTCACAAACTCGGAAGTTGTTAATACTCATTGGGAGAAAGATCCGTCTTGGAAACTTTTTCAGAAAGTTAACTTGTAAGTAAAAGCAAAAATACAGAGAGTCTATGATATATAAAAAAATTTATGTCAGCTTGTACTTTCTGTCTACAAAACCTTATTTTCTATTGTTACATGTCCTTGATACTTTGGCACCATGTTTTCTATTATAAATTCCTACTTATAATAGCTACACACTTCCACCAGTGGTGGCACTCTAGTGCCTCAACTGTGCATCCTCCAGCTCCATAGGCAATAGTACAGAGGAATCCCTATGCTCCTACAAATTCTACTTCTCTGCATCTCATATTGCTATAAGTTTTTCTATTTGACTGTGAATAATGTAAGATCAACATACTATATGAAAATAAGAACAAATGGTATAGATTAAAATGGAAACTGTATTATTCCCTTTCAGCATATTAACAGGTATGGTAACATATATACTTGACCTAATGATCCAAAGGCATGAGTTCAAATCTCACCATATCACCTGGGGAGTTTAAATTCAATTCATTAAATAAATCTTGAATTAAAAAGCTAATATCAGTAATGGTGGCTATGAAGCTACCAGCTTGTTGTAAAACCTAGCTGATTCACTAATGTCCTCCCTTTAGGGAAGGAAAACAGCTGTCCTTACCTGGTCTGGCCTATATATAACTACAAAGCAATGCAGTTGATTCTGAAATGGCTGAGCAAGCCACTCAGTTGTATCAAAGCACTACATAAAGCTATTTTTAGAATAAAACCAGGCAGACAACATGGCATCAACTGAGGCACTGGATTTGGACACAACAAAGGCACACCCAGCTCAGTTGACCCTGCAATGTCCTCCTCCCTAACGTCTGGTTCTTGTGCCAAAATCAGGAGAGCTGTCCCACACCAATAGCCTGACATAGTCATGCAGTATTATATCATTCAACCAAAATCCTAGACTCCTCCATTACCATCCCTGGGTATGTCTTGTTCCGTGAGAGATGGCAGCACAGTGGTATACAGTCAGGAGGGAGTGACCCTAGGAGTCCTCAACATTGACTTGGGTCTCATGACATCAGGTTAAATATGGACAAGGAAACCTCCTGCTGATTATCACCTACTGCCCTCCCTGAGCTGATGAATCAGTACTTCTCCATGTTGAACACTACTTGAAAGAAACACTGAGGGTAGCAAGAGCACAGAATGTACTCTACGTGGGGGACTTCAATATCCATCACAAAGAGTGGCTTGGTAGCATCAGTGTTGGCTGAGTCCTGAATTATATAGCTGCCAGACTGGGCCTGCAGCAGGTGGCTGTGAACCAAAACGAGGGGAAAAACCTACTTGATCTCACCCTCACCAATTTACCTGTCACAGATGCATTTGTCCATCACAGTATTGATAGGAATGACCATTGCACAGTCCTTGGGGAGATGACGTCCCATCTTTGTACTGAGGACACACTACATTATGTTGTGTGGCAATACCACTGTGCTAAATGGGATAGATTCAGAACAGATCGAGCAGCTTAAAACTGGGCATATATGAGGCACTATAGGCCATCAGCAGCAGCAGAATTGTATTCAACCACAATCTGTAACCTCATGGCCTGGCTTATCCCTCACTCTACCATTAGTATGATGCCAGGGATCAACTCTGGTTCAATGAGGAGTGTAGAAGAATATGTCAGGAGCAACACCATGCATACTTAAAAGGTGTCAACCTGGTGAAGCTACAACACAGGACTACATGCATGCAAAACAGCAGAACCACATACTATAGAAAGATATTAGCACTTCCACAACCAGCAGTTCAGATCAAAGCTCTGCAGTCCTGCTGCATCCAATTGTGAATGGTCATGGACAATCGAGTAATTAACAGGAGGAGGAAGCTACATGACCATACACATTCTCAATGATGGGGAAGCACAGCACATAAGTACAAAAGATAAACATTTGCAACAATCTTTAGCCAGAAGTGCTGAGTGGATGATCCATCTCAGCCTCCTTTTGAAGTCCCTGCTGCAGAAGCCAGTCTTCAGCCAATGTGATTCACTCCACCTGCTATCAGAAAACGGCTGAGCAGATTGGATACAGTAAAGACTCTGGGGCCCGACAACTTCCCAGCTGTAGTCCTGAAGACTTGTGCTCAAAACTATCTGTACCTTTAGCTAAGTTTAGTTTAGAGATACAGCACTGAAACAGGCCCTTCGGCCCACCGAGTCTGTGCCGACCATCAACCACCCATTTATACTAATCCTACACTAATCCCATATTCCTATCACATCCCCACCTGTCCCTATATATTTCCCTACCACCTACCTATACTAGGGGCAATTTATAATGGCCAATTAACCTATCAACCTGCAAGTCTTTGGCATGTGGGAGGAAACCGGAGCACCCGGAGGAAACCCCCACAGACACAGGGAGAACTTGCAAACTCCACACAGGCAGTACCCAGAATCGAACCCGGGTCCCTGGAGCTGTGAGGCTGCGGTGCTAACCACTGCGCCACTGTGCCGCCCCTGCAGTGTACAGCTACAATACTGGCATCTATCCGATAAAGTAGAACTGGGATGTCCTGATCACAAAAGGCAGGACAAATCCAATACGGTCAATTACCGCCCCAGCAGGCTACTCTCAACCATCAGCAAAGTAATGAAGGGTGTTGTCGACTGTGCTACCAAGCAGCAATTATTCACCAATGACCTTTCACCAATACTCAATTTGGGTTCCACCAGTACCTCTTGACTCCAGTCCTCGTTACAACCTTGGTCCAAACATGGACAAAAGAGCTGAATGTCAGAGATGAGGTGACAGCTTGACACCAAGGCAGCATTTGACCGAGTGTGGCAGCAAGAAGCAAAATTGAAGTCAATGGGAATCAGGGGAAAATTCTACACTGGCTGGAATCATACCTAACACATTGGAAAATGGTTGTGGTTGTTGGAGGCCAATCACCTCAGCTCCAGGAGATCACTGCAGGAGTTCCTCAGGGCAGTGTCCTAGGCCCAACCATCTTCAGCTGCTTCAATAATGACCTTCCAGTCCAACATAAGGTCAGAAGTGGGGATGTTCTCTGATGGTTGCACAGTGTTCAGTACCATTCACAACTCCTCAGATACTGAAGCAGTCCATGTCTGCATACAGCAAAACCTGAACAACATTCAGGCTTGGGCTGATAAGTGTCAAGTAACGTTCGCACCATACACATGATAGGTAATGACCATCTTCAACTTGAGAGAGTCTAAACACCTGCCCTTGACATTCAACGGCATTACCATCTCTGAATTCCCACCATCAACATCCTGCTGGTCATCATTGACCAGAAATTTAACTGGACCAGCCATATTAATACCGTGGCTACAAGAGCAAGTCAGAGGCTGGGTATTCTGCGGGTGACTCACCTCCTGATACCACAAAGCCTGCCCACCGTCTCCAAGGCACAAGTCAGGGATGTGATAAAATACTCTCCACTTGCCTGGATGAGTGCAGTTCCAACAACACTTAAAAAGCTTGACACGATCAAGGACAAAGCAGCCCACTTGATTGCCACCCCATCCACCACCCTAATGATATAGATGAGGGAATTAAATGTAATATATCCAAGTTTGCAGATGACACAAAGCTGGGTGGGAGTGTGAGCTGTGAGGAGGATGTAGAGAAGCTCCAGTGTGATTTGGACAGGTTGAATGAGTGGCCAGATACACGGCAGATGCAGTATAATGTGGATAAATGTGGGGTTATCCACTTTGGTGGCAAAAACAGAAAGGCAGATTATTAACTGAACGGCAATAGATTGGGAAAGGGGAGGTGCAGCGAGACCTGGGTGTCCTTGTGCACCAGTCACTGAAAGCATGCAGGTGCAGCAGGCAGTTAAGAAGGCAAATGGTGTGTTGGCCTTCATAGCGAGAGGATTCGACTACAGAAGCAAGGATGTCTTGCTACAATTATACAAGGCCTTGGTGAGACCACATCTGGAGTATTGTGTGCAGTTTTGGTCTCCTTATCTGAGGAAGGATGTTCTTGCTATGGAGGGAGTGCAGTGAAGGTTCACCAGACTGATTCTTGGGATGGCAGGACTGACATATGAAGAGAGATTGGGTCGATTAGGCTTGTATTCACTAGAGTTTAGAAGAATGAGAGGGGATCTCAAATAGAAACCTACAAAATTCTAACAGGACTGGACAGACTAGATGCAGGAAGAATGTTTCTGATGGCAGGGGTGTCCAGGACCAGGGGTTACAGTCTGAGGATAAGGGGTAAGCCATTTAGGACTGCGATGAGGAGAGATTTCTTCACCCAGAGAGTGGTGAACCTGTGGAATTCTCTACCACAGAAAGCAGTTGAGGCCAAATCATTAAATATATTAAGAAAGAGTTAAATATAGTTCTTAGGGCTAAAGTGATCAAGGAATATGGGGAGAATGTGGGAACAGGTTACTGAGTTTGGATGATCAGCCAAGATCGTATTGAATGGCGGAGCAGACTCGAAGGGCCGAATGGCCTACTCCTGCTCCTATTTTTCTATGTTTCCATGTTTCTATGTTTTTAACATTCCCTCCATCACCAGTGTACAGAGGCTACAAGATGCACTGTAGCAACTCAGCAAGACTTTTTCAACAGTACCAGGGCAGTAGGTGCATGGGAACATCATCACCTGCAGTCAAATGACGAGCAGTTTCTTGTTTGATCAAAAAACAGAAAATGTTGGAAATGCAACTGTTCTGTCCATAGATGCTGACTGATCTGATGCATTTTCTGAGATTTCCAGTAGCTGCAGTTTTATTTCAAAAAGATGTTTTGGGATTTTGAAAAGCTGTTAAGAGTTGAAACTGGGATGGTGATGTACAGAGTTTATCTGTGAGGCAATAATAAGCCATTAAAAGAACAACGGAGCATGAAAATAGTTTAAGCAACTATCGAACAGGTTTTATTTTGACGATGGGCTCCTGGCACTGGGCTGAAAAGCAGGGGGAGAACCCCCTCGGCCTTCCATTGGACCAGCTTTGCAATTTAACGGTGGACAACCAGTTAACTACCTGCCATCAGGGACGTTGTCCCTTTAAGGGATAAGCACCTGTCACCAGATTAGACGGCCAATTGGAAACTCTGAAACAGGCGAGTGGGGTTGGCGTCAGGCAGGCCCTGGTGACGGGGTTGGGGGTGGAGGTATTGATGAAGGTGGGTGTGGTCTCACTGGAGCTCAGGGTCCCTCCGGGGTGAATGGATTGCCCACAAAGGCTTCCCCCCAATCCTACTAGGAGGCCGTTAGGTCTCATCTGGTGGCGTCTCCACGTGGCGCTGCTCTCCTCCATTCTCCACAAAATTGGAGTGGAAGCAGGAAGAGGTCCTTAAGTGGCAATTAATTGTCCACTTAAGGGTCTCAATTGGCCTGGGACGCGAAGGCACCCCTTGCCATTTTGTTTGCGCTCCCACCCGTCACAGCCTGCCTCCGTTTCCGTCTCCAAGGGCGGGATAAATTCCTGCCCTGTGTGTAGAGGCACAGAAAAAACAAACAAAAAATTATTGAAAGCAGGAAATGCCAGAGATACACAACAGACTCACTCGCATCCAAAAAGAGAGAAACAACAGGTACCCTGGGGGCCTTCACCCCTTTCTCAAACATTACTAATAGAGTAATGGGAATGAGTTGATAAGAACCACTGGATTTTCTTTTGTTTAAAAATGTTTGAAATAAGGACAATTCAGGAGTTATTTTAATTATAATACCACAGGATTTTTAAAAATGTTGTCTGATGGTTGCCTATGTTTATCCATGTATTGGGATACTTTACCTTACCTATGCCAACTACACATAACGCAGGCCAGGGGACGATAAAATCTTATAATTATCTGGCACTTCCTTGTGTCTAGTTTCGAAGGCCTTGCTGCAGGTTCTCTGTCCTCTTGGTTGAGGATCACATGGCATATATAAATCAATCTTCAATACTGATATTATAAATCAACATTAGATGGCACTCTTTGCCAAGAAAATAAAGTGGACTTTGACAGAGACAATAGGATTTCAGTTTCAGTCACTGCAAACCATTCCTTTAAGAATAGAGGTCTATGTTTGTGTCGAACACAGGATTTTTGTGGCACTCTAATTGTAAAGTTCTATTCATGAATGACAGATCATTGAATACTGTATAAATAGTTAATAACAAGCATCTATTGCCAAATCAGTTCCCTAAGTTTTCGAATTAATGCCACTTATAAGAGAAATAAGTCTTATGGTGCATGTACCGATCAAAAAGCATTTATTTAAATTTCTACAAGGATATTTATTATCTCCCTCCAACTGAATGCAGTCTGCAACCATATTAGTCTTTTGCCTTCTGTTATGTAGCATTACTGGATAATAGCAATGGTAGATTGTTGTACCGGGTATACAATAGTTTCATAGCTCCTACACTTTACATCAAAAACTTACATTACTAAACATTTTAATAAAATATATACCTGTTGTATTTCTATAAATCCAACAGGTTTCTCAGCAACAACAACTTGCATTGCCTGAACATGATGTCAGTCAGGTTTGGGTGGATCTCTTGGTTTTAGACTCAGTTAAATGGTGACTAATATAACCAGCAGGCAAGGATACTTAGGGGGAGGGATAAACAGCATTGGGATTACTCATATAGAATATTTTAGCAAAAAGATTATAAGACATAATTTACTGTTTTATCTAAGTGCAGTCTTTTTATGCCTGTTTTTCAGAATTTCATCTATTCCCTGTTCCCTGGCAGGTGTATATGGAATTGAATTTCCAGAGGGTTTGTTCTGCTAATCCAGAAGCACTTCAGCAGAAAAGCAATGGAAACCCAAGGAAAATGGGGTAAACGCTATTCATGTTATTTTGAAAGGTTTCCATGGCTGTTCTAATGACGTTACGACAGACAAGCATGAGAACCCATGTGGAAATTCACTCTCCCCACGTCTCTCTTACTTTCAGACATACTTTGGAATATAAAGGGTTAAACCTAGGGCCTTTTAAAAATTAAATTCACTTTTGCATTATCTATTCTGGCACCACATGACAGATAATAAGAGGAAATTATTGCTTCTATCTTCATGTATGCGGTATCTGCCAGTACTGCTCATTGCAGATTGTTCTTTAAGATAATTATAATTACTAACAATGCTCTTATTCTTGTGCATCACAAATCAGTCATCTAAATAAATGCTTTAATAAATAATTTTTACATAACAATTAGGGTTTTTGATTTTAGGGCTTATTTATGGTAGTCTACTGGACCTATTGTAAAGGATCTTGCAATAAAAACATGACAAAGAATAACAGCTGTGCACATTTATTGTGCTGAAGGCTAGCTGCAGAGAAATGTCTGGAGGCTATTTCAGTTGTCATAGATATTGTAGAATTCATGAAGCATTTTCTTGGGATTCATTAGAAAACAAAAAAGAGGTATAATACTTCATTACAGGTCTAGAGCATCATGCATATTATTT
Source organism: Heterodontus francisci (assembly GCF_036365525.1). NCBI lineage: Eukaryota > Metazoa > Chordata > Chondrichthyes > Heterodontiformes > Heterodontidae > Heterodontus > Heterodontus francisci. The sequence goes on along the minus strand of NC_090376.1, from coordinate 149,439,943 downwards.
CAGTGATTGGCCTTACTGGTGAGGGCAATGCATTGAATAAAGGAAAGTTACCCCTTCTATCAGTATAGCTTCAATGTAAATAATAGAGAAAGCTTTTAAGACTTCAAGTTTTATTGATGATTCCGGTGCAAAAAGAAAAAAAAACGATCTTGTAAATTATTGCATAAAAACATCATATACAGAGCTATTCATCTCTTTATTGTTCATAATGTGATTTGACCATAGATAAAAGAACCATATCAGAGGTTTAACTGACAGAGCAATATTTGATCTCTGATAAATTAATGACTGGATTTTACTAATTTATCTTCACTTCAGCTGTGCTCAGGTTTTATTGAAATGTTGCTTTGTGTTGGAGTAGCAGATTTTAAAAAAACTTGCAAAAGCACAAAATACTGAAGTATTAATTATAACCATTTGTAGTAGGATATAAGCAAATGTAAACCAGTAGTGAAGGTTTAAGAACTTGAACAACTTGATTTTGGTTTGTTCATCTCATTCTAGCTTCTTGTAATCAGGTGGGAATCCAATCTCACCAAGCCCTTGCTTGAATTGCACAATTATTTCCAGCTGGCCTTTGTATTTAAATGCTAAATTGCATAATATAATGCAAATAAATTCCCCATGGGATTTCCTAATCTACTCACCAGGCCAACTTGCCTGTACAAAATGTATGATAAAAGCCATTGATGTTCTAGCCTTTCAGTAACTGAATATTTAAGGATGTATTTTTCAATACCTATAGGTTAAAATTTAATCTCAGAATTGTTGTGGCTATTGTACTGTGTCTAAGCTTTTACATTTTAAACATTCACTCCCTCCACCACTGGTGCACTGTCACTGCAGTAGGCACCATCTGCAGGATGCACTACAGCAACTCGTCAAAGCTTCTTTGACACCACATCCCAAACTTGTGATCTCTACCACCTAGAAGGACAAGAGCAGCAGGTGCAAGGGAACTTCACCACCACATCCAAGTTCTCCTCCAAGACACACACCATCCTGACTTGGAAACATATCACCATTCCTTCATTGTCACTAGGTCAAAATCCTGGAACTCCCTTCCTAACAGAACTGTGGGAGTACCTTCACCACACAGACTGCAGAAGTTCAAGAAGGCAGCTTACCCCATCTTCTCAAGAGCAATTAGGGATGGGCAATAAATGCTGGCCTTGCCAATGATGCCCACATCCCATGAATGAAAATATATGAAGGGTGTGCAATATATTTGCTTGTAACAGTGGTGGACTGCTCTTATCCATGGAGCCATGTGGACAGGCACATCTATTAGGGCATTTCCAAGGATAACTGTCTTTGCAGGCTTTACTTCATATAACTGGCCAATAGCTGGCTTGTGGGGTCTCCTGGAATTTGTCCTGAAAACAATGTTGAACATAGAGAAATCATTGCCAGCAGCAGTGATAGTCACTGTTGTGTGATTGCCTTTAAGAGTAATGTACCTTTAAGATCTTAGTATGCTAATGAGCTAAGTGCCAGGATGTAGTCATAATATAATGCAAATAAATTCCACATGGGATTTCCTAATGCCAGTCTCACTCTGCTACTGTAACACCAAGAGGCAATTCCTGTAAATAATTAGCTCTGTACTATATATAGTTGTTAGCTGTTTAATAAACCTATTTAGAGATCTTCAACAACCTGAACTCCACGCATCTCATTTATATTGCATCAGACAACATCAAAAACGTCTCATTACATGGTGGCAGCAGTGGTGAGAAGACAGAATCCAAGTTTGAAGATCACAGGAAAACAGCTTTAAAAACTACCCACAGCTAAAAGAGAGAAAGTTAAGAGAAACACTGGCCCAAAGACTTTAAAGAAGAAAAAAGAAGTAGAAGACTGAGCACTGAACAACAGGCTGCGAATCAATCACTGTGTTCGGGTGAGTCAGTGTGTCTTCATTTCAGGAACCCCAGTTAAAAAAGAGAAGTTTTGAAGACCTTAAAAGGTTGATTTCTTTTTCTATCAAAGGCTCCCTGGGAGAATAAAAAATACGGGAAGATCCAATCCCTTTCTTAGGCTGATTGTATCAGCACCATTACAGGTGGCACCCTACAGCAAAAAGCATGGCAATCCTCCATTCACGCAGCTGGCAGCTACATCTATAAATAGAAACCCATTAAATCTTTTGAAGGCTGCAGCGCCTTCACTCACTCAGCCAGAGTTTCAAAAAAAACTCATGAAACTACTCAACTGTGAAGAATTGCCTCTTGAATGGCTGTATAAAAAAACAAGCAGAGAAAACCACGTGATGGGAGAACTAGATAAGCAAGCCCTAAAAATAATGATAGCGATTGGAAATGAGGGATTACACAGAATCAATACCTCCGGGAAAGCTGACAAGGACCAGAAAGTCTTCGCAAAGCTATGGAAAGTGCTGGAAGATCAACTCAGATTAAGAGTGAATTTTCAGATTCAGCACCTGGAATTGATGTCCTACAGGCAACAGTCACAGGAATCAATAGACCAGTTCATAAGCAGATGCCATAGCAAGGGCATGAATGTGACTTCTCAGAAGCTGAACTGTCAGGCCGAATACTGGAGCTGGTTATCATATCAACACCCAGTGAAGCTTTTCAGAAGTATTTCAGAAAAAGAGAGGTCATAGTATTGACGCACTGCTGGAAGATGGCAGAAAATTTGAAGCCATTGTAGCCAGAATTCACAGTCAGATGCAAACAAACAGACAACAGGGCAACAGCAGCAAGGAAAGTGCCAGAAAATGGTGTAAATGCAAGCCGATACATGAAGTCCACAGCAAAACAGACCTGCGACAAGACCTAGAGAGAAGTAATGCTCAGAAGATAAACAGGTGTTTCACATTGTGAACCTGACACATCATGTTGATAAAGTTCAACAACTGGAAGCTTTCACCGCTAACATCGTGTGCCCAAAGAAAGCTGGCAAACATACACTCAGGTCAAGATTGACACCAGTGCCAGTGCAAATATCCTACCAGTCTGAATCCTCAAAGATATGTACTGCAGTCATTGGAAGTCTGTGATACAACTGCCAAGTCATCTGCATACAATGGGTCACGCATCCCTTGCAGTGGCACATTAACAATGCAATGCAGCTATGGCAAGTCGGCATGGAAACCACAAACGTTCTACCTTGTAAACATGACCGGACCAGCAGTGGCAGGACTAACAGAGTCTAAGGACCTCCACATCATAACAATCCATGACAGCATTGCCAAAGGGAAATTTCCAAGAACCGAAACCTGCTTGCAGGCTCTGAACAGCATCAAACGGTGCAGTCTGGTAACCCAGCAACAGCACAACTATGCCGTGCCTTCGCTTCTGCTGTATAGAGAACCGCCAGCACTATAACGAGCCAGAATGGACAGGTATCTCCATGAGACCAAGTACTCTTCCCCCAATAATTCCTCGACCTTGAGCCCCGAGCCTTCAGATATGGAGGATGAGGCGAGGCGAAGGACACATAATGTCCTGAGAGGCAGAGGAGGAATGAGTTGAAGCAATGTCCATTGGGTGTTCAAGATGAGGTGCTGGAAATTTCCGAGAACGATGAGACCCCAAAAGTGGTCATCTTGAGAAAAGCAAAAGGCTAAAGGCAGAGCAACGGAAAATGAATTGCATCAGACAACATCAAAAAACTTCTCATTACAGTCACTACAGCACTATTATGCTTTCTGCTCCTTCAAAGCTATGTCAGGAGAAACAAGTGATACCAGTCAATCTCCAATGCACAGATGGTTCAAGCAGATGACTGATGCATTGTTAACCAGGTTGATTGCCTTCATCAGCTTTACATAGAAATCCGGCTGCAGGATGAGAAAGTCAAAGGGGTTATTAATAGCAATTGCTGTAATATGTGGGCTTTATTCAGAATACCATGACATATATAAATTAAAAGGGCTTTCAGTCAGTGACAACCAGCACAAGATAGTACAAGTCCATTTCTATTTCCGAGAGAGTAATTGTAATTCTTTGAGTAAGAACCTAGTTGCTAATGGTAAAGCAAAGAGGATGGAGGGCAATAAGCAAAGTAGTGTCAGAGGATTGAAGAGTGTGAGTGAGAACATTTGGTTAAAATGAGTCACTGCTGTCATGTAAGAAAACATGGCAACCTGTTTGTGCACAGAAGAGTTCCACAAACAGCAATGAGATAAATGACCAGTTAGTCTGTTTGCTAGTGTTGGCCGAGGATATATATTGGCCAGGGTTTCAAGCTTTTCTCCTGCTCTTGTTTGAGTAGTGCCATGATGTCTTTTACATCCACTTGACTAGGTGCACAGGGTCTTAGTTTAACATCTCATCTAAAAGATCGTCGGCTAAAAATTTGTTGAGGCCTGTCAGCGGATGCAGGGATTATGATGTGCGATTGCCCAACTCCTGGTTGCAGTCATGTGGGCAGCATGCAAATTTCGTGCTACTTGCTCATCTCAATGATGGTGGCATGTAGTCCAGAGTGTGGCCGCACACTCAGCAGGGGCTGAGGTGTACACTTTTTAAAGGCAGTCTGGACCTCTTAAAGGGGAAGTGTATTCAGGTTATAGCAACTGGTGGACTTGTCTCCAAAAGTGTTTCAGAGAGGAATAAAAAAAGCAATGGAGTAGCAGGCCAGATAGAGAGAGCTCCCAGGTTCTCTGATGTTGTGCTAGAGGCCTTGGTCCAGGAGGTGGAAAAGAGGAGAGACATCATGTTTCCATAGGGGGCTAGGCAGCCCTCCAGGTACATACTGCAAGGGAAATTGGAGCAGATAGCCATGGAAGTCAATTCAAGGAGTCTGGCCCCAAGGATCTGGCTGCAATGCTGCATAAGGTTTAATGACCTCACATGGGTGTCAAGGTCTGCAATTCAAATACCATCTCCCCCCTACCATCAACTTCATACACCGCTCAATGCTCCACTCCCCCATCACTCACTAATCAGCAGTCGGGACTCATACCTAACATTCAGCTGCTATACCTAACCCTTACACCCATATCTCACAGCTTACACATACAGCCAGCTATTCAGCTATGACAGACACATCACCCAAAAACCTTGGAACACATTCACTGCCACTCTCCCCTCTTTCTTGAAGGAAACAGTTGCACATAACAGGAGGCAGCACCAATGGGGGACAGGCACATCTGAATCTCCTGAGCCTCTCGGAGGAGATGGTGCTCTGAATTATTGGGCCAGCAGTGACTAAGGCTGTTGCAGCCAGCATCACCGAGAACATCCAGGATGATGGTATATTTGTGCCTTATGCACCTTCATAAATCTCACTTCACCCTCATCTTGCTATCTGGCATGAATTGTAAGCTGCAGATGGTGTGACAATGAACCAACCAACCCCCTTCCCTCATCCCAACTCTTCACTTCTACATTTATGCTTTCAGATACCCAAGATCAGCTGCATAGGAAGCTAGTGCAGCCTCTTTATGAAGGGCACAAGCAACAGCAGATGTTTGATGAAGAAGCACTTGATCTGACACTCACAGCCACCAGCTCAGATACTGGCACTGTGTGCACATTAGAGGCGGGATCAGCACATAGTGAATCACCTGAAGCAAATGGGCTGCAGCCAGACCAGGGGAAAGGATAGTTGCCTGGGGACAGAAGTTGCAGAAGAGGATTCAGATGAGGATTTCAATAGGGTGCCGTACAGAAATACAATGATGGGCATGCACACAGAATGCTTGGTGCATTGGTACCCTGGCCTTCTGGATTACTAGTCCAGTGACAGTACAAGTACACCACCATAGCCCTTGTGGTTCCTGTATTGCATCTTGTTGACATGGGAGGCCCACAGAGCCATGTGTACATAGTTGATGGCACCCTACCATGATGAAGCTAGCTATTCTGGTGAATCCACATGCTTTTTCATCCTGCTGTTTTCTTCTTAAGGAGAAGAGGATAAAGTCCCGATCCCATATTTTTTATTGTGGAAGTGGAGGGCAACTCCATAACAGCACTTGTGACCCACAGGCTCAGTGCTTCTGTGGAAGCTCAGACTGAGGTCATGAGATCTGTGCTTGTTGCCATGCAGGCTCAGACTGCTACCATCATGACTGCAGATACCTGTGCACAAACGGACATTATTTATTTAGAGATACAGCACTGAAACAGGCCCTTCGGCCCACTGAGTCTGTGCCGACCAACAACCACCCATTTATACTAATCCTACATTAACCCCATATTCCCTACCACATCCCCACCATTCTCCTACCTACACTAGAGGCAATCTTACAATGGCCAATTTACCTATCAACCTGTAAGTCTTTGGCTGTGGGAGGAAACCAGAGCGCCTGGTCATAGGTAGAACTTGCAAACTCTGCACAGGTAGTACCCAGAACTGAACCCAGGTCACTGGAGCTGTGAGGCTGCGGTGCTAACCACTGCACCACTGTGCCACCCTAAACATGTAGGCTCTCAAAGCAGTCCAACAATCTGTGCTCTAGTAGATTACTAGGATTGCTCCCACTGCACAACCTGGGAGAGTGGCAATGGCTCTGCAGTGCATCAATCTGCTGCCTTTCTCAGGATGACAACATTCCAGCTTCCACCACTGTCACTCTGCCAGTATTCTTACCAGCCAGCCCAGACTGCTGCTACCCATGCCGAGGTGGCAATCCAATGCCAGGGCCTCAAGCTCCAGAGCTGCTCAAGGCATTCCGGCAAGGCCACATTCTGTTTCCCCCAGTGAAAGTCAGCAGCATTCAACTAACCATGCTGCTACCACTGGGGTAAGACTGTATATGAGGATCAGGACAGACAAAGGCACCCACAGGACATGCACTCAGAGAATGCGTAAGGATGAATTGGTTAGATTTGTATGTATTATTGGAAATGATGTTGGATAAAGTTGTTATGGAATGGTTTTTGGGGGGTGTCTTCTATTTCAGGATTTTGGCCAAGAGGACAGTGTAATGGCCTATAGCAGAGGATGAACAGGTGAGGAATTATGGAGCAGCAGTGATGTGGGGATGATTTTAGGGGACCTCTTCTTCTTTTAGTTTAGTTTAGTTTAGAGATACAGCACTGAAACAGGCCCTTCGGCCCACCGAGTCTGTGCCGACTATCAACCACCCATTTATACTAATCCTACCCCCCGTCAAAACCCCCCTCTCAGCCTTCCTGGTGGGGTCCAAAGGAATGCAGAGCATGACGTTTGGCACCAGTATGGCTGCAGGACCTGCCGGAAACATGCCAAAGGTGAAACATGACCGCCTTGGGGGTTCCGCTCTGGATTTTCTGTTATGGTTTACTCCCTTAGCCTTGGTCTCTCCCAAGATGCCCACAAGGCAGTGGGGTTGTTAGGGCCCCTGCTCAGGGATAGGTGGTTGCCGGTGGGAGGAGGTGGGGAGAAGGGGGTGCAGGGGGGAGGGGGTGCGAGGGGGAGGGGTGCGGTGGGAAGGGGTGGAGGGAAGGGGGTGCGAGGGGGAGCTGGGAAGGGGGCTGTAGGGGGGTAGGGGAGGGGATGCAAAAACTTTAGGGCAGTAATAATTGGGGATTTCAACTACCCCAATATCAACTGGGATACAAACAGTGTGAAGGGCACAGAGGGGACAAAATTCTTGAACTGCATTCAAGAGAACTTTTTTAGCCAGCACATAACAACCCTAACAAGAGGGGGCGCAATTATAGATTTAGTCTTAGGAAATTAAGCTGGGCAAGTGGATGAAGTAACAGTGGATGACCATTTTGGAGATAGTGACCATAATAGTTTTAGCATAATCATGGAAAAGGACAAAAATAAAACGGGTTCAAAGGTTCTAAATTTGGAGAAGATAAAGCAAGGGGACCTGGAGTCTGATTAATTGCACAGAACAGCTTTCCCAGAACAATGGATTCCCAAATGGCTCCTCCCTTCCTCCTTCTCTTTCTCCTCCTCCTCTTGTTTCTGCTCTTCTTCCTCCTTGTCTTCCTCCTCCCGCGGTCCTAGCAGAAGACCTGGTGGCAAGGGGTGCACCCTCATGAAAACCAGATTTCACAGCAGACCTCCATGACATTGGACAGATGCTCCACTGACTATTGTAGGGCTCCTTTCAAAAAGGCAGCTCACCACCACCTTCTCATGGACAATTAAGGACGGGCAATAAATGCTGGCCTTGCCAACAACATTCACACCCCAGTAGCTAATTAAAAAAAAGTGTAGTCCAGACAGTGGAACCATTGTTTTAGAATGCTGATGGTTTGCTCCACAACATTCCGAGTGGCAATATAGCTCTCATTGTATGTGTGCTGTCCATGTAAGTGTGGGTGTTGGAGAGGAGTCATGAGCCACTGTTATGCTAGGCCTCCACCTACCAAGAATGAGGCACATCAATTTTGTCATGAACATTAATTTTTAACTCTTGTTGGATCGAGGAAATGACTTGTTAAACAGATCAGCCGTGGCTGGAAAAAATCATACTAACAGGCATCGAAGGTGAGGAAGCGCATTCCAGGGCCTGCTAAGGAGGATACGATCCACAAGGGCCAGGACTGGGTTACACCAGCTGGTCGCATGACTAACTGGCTGTTCCAGGGTTTTCTTTTGAACTGGCCACAGAGAGTTTGAACTGAAAAAGACTGTTTGTTCCTGGACTGAGAAGATCTCTCCTGTCGGCTCCCATCTCTTTCTCATAAGCCTCTGAATCTACTGAAGACACGTGAATCCCAAGAGAGAAAAATCTCTTACAGCGAACAAGGTTTAAGAAGAATACTGGGCTCCAACAAAAAGCAAGATCTACCTACAGTCAAGGACTCTACAGTGAACTCTACAGTGAACAAACCTGTTTGTTCTGGTTTCTTTGCCTTACAATTGGAAAGCAGTGAACAAGATTTCACCAAGGGGAAGCTAAACAAAAACGATGTTTTAAAAATTAAACCCTGTTACGGTAAGACCAGGTGAAGGCTGAGAGGAACCCCTAGACACCTTTCTCACCTGGTCGTAGCAGAAATTTGGGGGCTACCATCCTGGATTTTACCCACAGACAAATGAGAGAAATTGGAAGTGGGAAGCCAAATTGTTCCCAGTAAAAAAAGAGCAAGGTTTCAATACAGTTTTTCTTGTGGTTGTGTGTGCTTGAATACTAATATGCCTGCAACTGAAGCTAGTGGCTTCCCAAGCCAGGGTGATGTAACTTGGGATAAGTTAAAAGCACTGTCGATGGAGGAGTTGGGGAATATGGCTGAGCAGTGTGGGATCAGTGTGCATGGCAAGGTGAGAAAGTCTGAACTCCTAAGGCCAGTGGCCAACCATTTTTCCCTTGAATTTGAAAAAGCTGAAGCAGGGTTAGAAGCAGATCCCGGAAGGGTATCGGAACAGCGGAATCTTGAATTAGAGGAGAGGGAGAAACAAAGAGCCTTCCAGAAGGAACGTGAAGCAAAAGAAAGACAGGAGAAGGAACAGAAGAGAGAGAGAGGCAGGAGAGGGAGAAAGAGAGAGCTTTCCAGAAGGAAAGTGAAGAGAAAGAAAAAGAGGAGAGAGAGAGTGAGAGAAAGAATCTTCCAGAAAGAATGCAAAGAAAAAGAACTGAAGAAGCTTGAGTTAACTAGGGGGCGACAGAGTAACCCCAGTGAAAGCATGGCCAATATGGAGGAGCATAATTCAAGGCTGGATACAGAAGTTTAAAACTAGCTCACCTAATTCCAAGATTCAATGAGGAGGATGTAGAAGAATTGTTGTGTCCTTTGAGAAACCGGTAAGGCAGCTAAAATGGCCAGCTGAGACCTAGGCAGAAGTTTAGAAAGGGAAGGGGAAAGACCGAGCAAGAGGGTAAGTTAAAGGAAGTCTGGGCAGAATCCCGGATGAAAACCTCTACTGTCCGATCAGCCAAACCTGGAACTTTGAAAAGTTAGTCCCCACATTCTCCTATGTAAATGCAGACACTAGAAGTACCCCGCCAGACTTGCTAACAGGATTTACAGGAACCTGCAGAAACAAAAAAAGCCCTCTAGAAGGCACAGAAACCATGAGGGTGATGCCTCGCCGTGTCGAAGTGCCACAGGGGTGTGCAGTAGAGTCTGCACAAATGCCTGCAGGCAGGAGTGTCCCGAGGACAATGGGAAGATTAGCAAAGAATCATCCCCTGCAGTCAGTAAAACGGGAACCACCTATCCCCATAAAGGCAAAAGCATTTGCATGACTCACCAAAGCACTGAAGGAGAATTCAGGATAAACCCGCCCACCACTGACTCTCCTGAGGAAAAAAATAATTCCAGGTCAGGGATAATGAAATCTAACCCCCCACCTACCCCACCCTCCTTTGCCGACCTCAACAGGAATAAAGATGCTAGGCAGCCATGGAAAGGGGCAAACTGAAGAAAAACTTCCCCAAAGAACCACATGTTTACTGGGATGCCTAAAAGGGGGCAATTAAAGCAGCAGTGGCACCAAGAAAAGACAAGCTGTAATAAGTTTTAGGATTTATGAATGAATGGGAATGAATGAGAGAAATGCATGTTTCTTTTTCTGTATCCTATATTTTCTATCCACCCTTTTAATGAAATGTGCTTTTCTCAAATCATATTTCATTCCACTCGGTGTGGAGGAGTCATGCTAGGCCCCCACCTGCAGAGAATGAGGCACATCAATTTTGTCATGAACATTAATTTTTAACTCTTGTTGGATCGAGGAAATGACTTGTTAAACAGATCAGCCGTGGCTGAAAAAAAATTTTACCTACTAACAGACATCGAAGGTGAGGAAGCACATTCCAGGGCCTGCTAAGGAGTTTACAATCCACAAGGGCCAGGACTGGTTCCACCAGCTGGTCACATGACTAACTGGCTGTTCCAGGGTTTTCTTTTGAACTGGCTACAGAGAGTTTGAACTGAAAAAGACTGTTTGCTCCTGGACTGAGAAAATATCTCCTGTCTGCCCCCATTTCTTTCTCACAAGCCTCTGAATCCACTGAAGACACATGAACCCCAAGAGAGAAAAGTCTCCTACAGTGAACAAGGTTTAAGAAGAATACCGGGCCCCAACGAAAAGCAAGATCTACCCACAATCAAGGACTCTATAGTGAACTCGAAGAACCGTAACAAAAACTCTTCAGATATTGCCTCAAACCTTTTCACTTTATTTCTCTTCTAATCTTTTCTGTCTCTATTTGCATGTGTTATCACGTATGCATGCTAACGTGGGCGCATCGTGTATCTGTAGGCATCAACTGAATTAGAGTTTAAGTTCAGGTTTAATAAATATCAACCTTTCTTCTTTAAACCTAAGAAAACCTGTTTGCGCTGGTTTCTTTGTCTTGTAATTGGAAAGCGGTGAACAAGGATTCACCAAGGGGGAGCTAAAAAAACGGTGTTTTAAAAATTAAACCCTGTTACGGTAAGACCAGGTGAAGGCTGAGAAGGACCCCTAGACACCTTTCTCACCTGGTCATAACAGCCACGTATCGAGCGGGTTGCTCTTGTCACCAAGCAGCTAGCCTCTGGCTCATCATGGTAGCTCAAATATGGAAGGAACAGCTGACTGGTGCAGGATGAGAGTATTGTGGCTGCTTCCAGGATAGCAGGAAAACATCGACATGATGCCGTGCATGGTTGCACACCAACCGTACGTTAATCGAGTGGTACTCCTTGTGGTTCTGGATTCTGGTACATCTCCTCAGTGAGATGTGGCACCTCCAGACCAGTGTGCATGTAATCAATGGTTCCCTGCACCATTGGGAATCCTGTTACCCTGGCAAAGCCAAATACCTGCTCCTTCTGCTGCTCTCTGGTTTGCAAGAAGATAATGACATTTCCTCTTCTGGCATACAAGGTCTCTGTTACCTCCTTGATGCAACAATGCACAGTGAACTTTGAGATGTTGGCAATGTCAGCGGCTCCAGCCTGGAAGGATCCTCAGGCATAGAAACTGAGGCCCCTGGTGATCTTCATGGCCTCCAGCAGTGCCGTCCTTGCCCTGCTCTGCATCTGCAGGTCTGGTTAGAGGAAGTGGCACAGTTCAGTGACCATCTCCTTCGTGAATCATAGCCAGCCACAGACACTGCTCCTGGCTGAGGTGGAGGTTGGAGAAGTGCTCCTTGAAGGTCTAAGGTGGGTACAGCCATCGATTGACTACCCTCCTGCTTCCTCCTCCCTTTGCACACAGCTTCCCTTCTTTGCTGCCTGTGCTCCAAATACCTGTCATGCTGCAGCTCATAACCCCCATGAATGACAAGTCTTCAAACTCCACTGAGCTCCTTGGAGAAGTCCAGCACCCCTCCCCACTGACTCAAAAGACTTTTCAGAACTCTTCCAGCAACACAGTACACAGTAACTCTACAGCAGCAAAAGAAAGTCAAAAAGACCTCACCTGAAATTTCCATGCTGTTCTTTTTAAATAGCACTAGTGGGGAGGTCTTCAGCTGTCCGTGTTTAAGGTAGGGCATTAACAGGACCTACAAGGCCCAAAATGATAGGTTGGGCTCCAAATCAGCTGAGATCTGTCCACTCGCATGCTTCCAGTGCACGCACAGCAAGCCTGTGCAAGCCATGCCGGAAGTGGCCAGAAGCAGATTGGCCACCATTTTCAAGAGTCTGGGCTCCTGAGGCACCAACACAAATGGTACCATGAGCCCAATTGTGCAGCCAGCATCTCTGACAATGCCGCACTTCCTCAGTACTTCACTGAACTGTCATCCTAGATTATGTGCTTAAATCCTGAAGCAGAATTTGAACTTCTGACTCAGGGATGAGAGTGTTGTCACTGAGCTAAGCAGACACTGAAGTAGAGGGAATAAGGCTGTGACTGTATTTTGAAGTGTGGGAACCAGGCTTTTGAAGTTTATTTGGAAGGTGATGTGAGCCTGATGGATCCTGGTGAGGATCAGGGTGAAGGAACTTTGAGGCTTTCATGTGAGTAAGCACAGAGGCAGCAGCATTTTGAATGAGATAGTATGTAGATGGTGAAAGTGAAGTTGACCCTCAAGGTGATAAAAGCACAGAGGAACAATGTGGGCAGTCGTGGGTTGAGTGGTAGAATGACAATATTCACTATTTCACAGCTATCAATGTTAATGATACTGAATCGCTCTTGATAAAGTACCTTTACAGGATTTTTCTAAGAACATCATTATAAAAGGACTGCAATAACTTTAACAGATAATAGCATATTTTACATATTTGTGTAAACATTTATAAAAAGTTTAATGAAACCATGAAGCCTCTTTTGCAGAGCAGCTATGATGTTACTATTTGTTAAGTTTTTTAACTGCAACGATACTTTACAATTCTGTTTGGAACCAATGGTTCCAGTTTCCAAGAATGCCATATAATTAAATAGATTACTTTTGGCTTTGAAAGTAAACATTTTTATTGATTCACTGTCTCTACTGAAAGATAAAGAGCAATAGCACACCATTTTGGGAAACATTCAATTTCATTGTTATTGATTTTGTAAATCTTTAGTATGTGGGCCATTGGGTATAATATTTCCTTTTGCCAGTAATGGAGCTGTCATCATCTGTGCTCCTCAAAAGCATGTCACCTTATAGCCATATCCAAAAATGTTACACATAAATTGTCCATTGTGCCTACAGAAAATCACTACAGCTAGTTCTGTTAAGACTAGGTATTCCGTTTAAACTGGTGAAGTTTCAATTTCCCATATACGGGGCTGATTTTCACCCCCTCCACTGGATGATAAAGAGGTGATGGCATCATTTAAATAATTTTGAAGTACCAGTGAGTAGAGTGTGTGCTGCGCATGCTGCCCCCATTGGCACTTGCCACTGAGCAGCTTAACCCAAGGTCCTCAAAGGGAACCCAAGCAAACCTCTTCGAAACAGTTTAAAGATGGGTTTGTAAATGATTTTTTGTGCGGTAAGGCGAGCATTCATGTCCCTCCTGGCCCCAGAAATACACAGGCCTTGTGATGCCTGCCCATTCGTGACCCTCCCTAGGGAGAACCTCCTTTGCCTTTAACTGACCTGGACCAGCTGAGTTCCAAGGTGGAGCTGCCACATGTTCATTTCCCTCTGATCAGTAAACTGCTCCAAATGACCAAGGAGCTCACTGGTTAATGATGATGTTCCCTGACCTTAACCCATGGTTTGGCCTCCGATCATGTCTCCCATCTGATTGAAGTAAACAAAAACCTACTCCATTCCACCATCCTTATCTTTCAGTCTCTAGGTAGGTCATGTTATGTCTCACACCATCATAACTTCTTATTCTTGTGACAGAAAACCCACATGCCAAATGGAAAAATATTAATTTTGTCATATGGAATATTGCCTGAGACTTTTTACTGGGCATTATTACAAATAACTTTTAATAAGCAAAACAGGACAGCTAAAGATGGCCATGCACAATTTGCAAATGAGAAGCCAAAGGCTGGCTGGGAGACAGAGGTAATTACCCAGTCTAGCTAGAACAAAAGGGGTGCACTCTGATTCAATTACCTAGAATGTCTTTTGACAATAGTGGTCGTCAAAAGTCATCGACACCCTTTGACTTTGAAAGAGCCAACCACCCCACCCCCCCACCCCCATCAAGTATGTCTGAAGAACTTTGAATTTCAAAAAAACCTTTCAGAAACTATGTTTTCAAACAGAGATGGTCACATGACATACCTGCTTGTGTAAATCTGAGTTCGTGAATTGCGCCTCAGAAGAAAGACAGTAACTAAACTCCGAGAAGGAACACTTCTCCTGTCTCCCTCTCCAGCAAAGTCCCAGCAGAGCCTCGGATGCAGCTAAACCTCAAATCTACAGACTCTTACAGGCAACAACCTAGAGGACTGATAAAGCCTCTCTTTGGCCTTACAGAACCAGAGAAGCAAGCCCGAATTGTGCACGTGGCCCCGCGAGGACTTCAAGACTTTAACTTCAAGGACACTGAAACTCAGTATTTGAATTCCATTTATTACAGACTTTACTTCAACCTCCCAACTCTTTTTCCTCTTGGTATTTATTTGTGTGTGTGTGTGTGCCTCTTGTATGAACGTGAGCATGGATGCATTGTACATTTTAGTAATTTTAACCGGTTTAGTGTGATAAGGTTAATAAACTTACATCTTTCTTGTTTAAACTCAAGAAAATCTGTCTGATTGGTTCATTTGTAATTATTTCAAAGAACAGTGTGCAAGGGTTCACTGCGGTGGTAAGCTAAATCACTGTGTTAAAAGAATAAATCCTGTTGCGGTCAAACCAGAGAAGGGGCAAAAGGGGAGCCTGAGACCCCTTCCTCACCTGGTTGTAACAGAAATCTGGGGGCTCTATTCTGACATTGGACCTACAGACAAACGAGAAATTGGAAGTGGGAAATCAAATTGATCCCAAACAAAAAAAGAATGACTTCAATACAGGCTTTCTTGTGGTTTGTGCTGCTAGAATACTAACATGTCTGCATCCAAAGCCAGTACCTCCCCAAGCCAGGGTGAAGTAACCTGGGATAAGTTAAAGGCACTATCTATGGGAGAGTTGAGGAATATGACTGGGCAGTGTGGGATTACTTTCCATGCAAAAGCTAAGAAATTCGAACTCTTAAGGCTTGTGGCCAACTATTTTTCCCTCAATCCTGAAGAGTCAGAGACAGGGTTGGAGTTCGATTCGGACAGGATAATATTAGTAAAAATACAAATAGAACAGAGGAGACTTGAATTAGAAGATAGGGAAAAAGAGAGAGAAAGCGAGAGAGACGAGAAAGAAAAAGAGAGACAGGAAAGAAAAAGAGAAAGAATTTTCCAGAAGGAGCAGGAGGAATGGGAGTTACAGTGGCTTGAATAAACTAGGGGGCGACAGAGTAATCCCAGTGAAAGCATGGCCAATATGGAGGCTACAATTAACTCAGGGCCAAAATTTTCCCAATTGATCCCAAAGTTCAATGAGGGAGACGTGAAAGCATTTTTTGTAAATTTTAAAAAGCTTGCAAGGTAGTTAAAATGGCCGCTAGAGGGCTGGACCCTTCTGCTACAAAGCACACTAACAGGAAAACTCCATGAGGTTTATTCCCTGTTGCCAGATGAAAGTTCATTAAATTATGAACTGACTAAAAATGCTATCCTCGGGGCATATTAGTTAGTAGCGGAAGCCTACCCCCAGAAATTCCGAACCCTCTGGAAACGAGCTGATCAAACTTACCTGGAGTTTGAGAGAAGTAAGCAGCTGGCTTTTGACCAGTGACTGAGGGTCCTTAAAGTGCAGGCCACGTATGAAAACCTCAAAAGGGTGATTCTTCTCGAGGAATTTAAAAACTCTCTCCCACTCTCTATAAATGCCTGTGTGGTGGAACAAAAAGTGTACAGAGTGAGGCAAGCCAGAGTTCTGGCTGATGAGTTCACTCTCACACACAAGTCGGTTCCCTAAGGGAAAATCTTTCTCAGTTACCCCCACAATCCCGAAAAGGAAAAGAGGTGGGAGGGTGATGCGAGCCCAAACAGTCCTGGGAGAGAGAGAAAAGCGGGACACACAGGGGGGCCCTCCTCAAGCCAAAAAAAATTGCTGAAATCAGGAGTGAGATCCGGAGACCTCTGTATTTCCATTGTAGCAAGGCAGGTCACCTGAGAGCTGACTGCTGGAAACTATGGGGAAAGCCTGCAGGGTAATCAGGGCAAACCTGACCAATGCAGGAGAAGGGACCCTGATGGAAAGCACAGCCGAACAGGCTGTGGCTTTAACTGCAACATCAGTAAGACCCATAAAAATACTGCCATGGGTGCAGGAAAATTTAATGAGATCCCTGAAGGCTATCAGGATTTTGTATCCAAGGGGAAAGTAACCCCATACCACTCGAATGGGATAAGCAAGCCTATAGTGATTCTGAGGGATACAGGGGCCACTCGATCCCTTTTACTAGGAAAAGGCCTGACCTTTCCCCCAGAGAATGCAGTGAACAACAAAATGGTGGTGAATGGTATTGGAGGGCAGTGTATGCCTGTACCTGTACACTGGGTGCACTTGGAGTGTGACCTAGTTTTGGGACCAGTGACCGTAGGGATTGTCACTAGTGTGCCTGTGAATGGGGTTGACCTGCTCCTAGGTAATGATCTGGCATGGGTGAAGGTTGCAGGCTCCCCTAGTAGTGAAAGAAAGACTACAGGAAGTCAGAGAGCCAGGGCAGTGGCAGAAGACAGTCCCCTGCAATGTCCCTGAATGTGTAATGGATCAAGCCATGATCAAACCAGCTCTCCCAGAGGAGATTGCATTGGCACTGCAGGCAGATGACCATGACATCTGCTTGTCCGAGACTTTCCTAGGAAAGTTAGGAGACCCAGGGAATGAATTCAATGGAATTTCCCTAGGTGAGGCTCTGCGAGCCAACCCAGTATTGCGAGAGTTAGCACAGGCTGCCCCGTCTGAAAGTGAAGCAGTGGGAGACCGGAACTGCTACTATTTAAAGAATGAGGTACTCATGAGGAAATGGAGTTCTCCTCACAGACCTAAGGGCAAGGAGTGGACAGTAGTTCACCAGTTTGTGGTGCCACAGAAGTACGTGGGAGAATATTAAGAAGGCCCATGAGACTATAGTGGCTGTACATGCCAGTATACCAAAGACCAAAGCCCGCATAAGATAGCAGTTTGACAGGCCAAAACTCCACAAAGATGTGGTGGAGTACTGCAGGAGTTGACACATGTGCCAGGTTGAGGGAAAACCCCAACCTACAGTAAAACCCGCACCCCTATGTCCTGTACCGATATTAGGAGGACCTTCCAGCAGAGGACTGGTGAACTGTAAGGAACCCCCGCCGAGAACAAAAGGGGGCAGGCAGGCACACGGCTGGCAAATGTTCAAAAAGAAAAGGGGAAAAGGCGTGCAAGAGGGCAGGTTAAAGGAAGTCCGGATGAAAACCCCTACCGTCCGGTCAGCCAACCCAGAAAAATGTAAAAAGTTAGAGGCCACGTTCTCCTACGTAAATGCAGACTCTAGAAGCACCCCACCAGAGTTGCTAACAGCATTTACAGGAACCTGCAGAGACAAAGAGAGACCTCTAGGGGGCAGAGAAACCATGAGAGTGATGCTTCACCTAGTCGAAGTGGGGCAAGCAAGCCCATCTTCATACTAAGGGATACAGGGGCCACCAAATCCTTTTTGCTGGGAAAAGGCATGACCTTTCCCTCAGAGAGTGCAGTGACTACCAGAATGGTGGTGAATGGTATTGGAGGGCAGTGTATGCCTGTACCTGTACACTGGGTGCACTTGGAGTGTGACCTAGTTTTGGGACCGGTGACCATAGGGATTATCCCAGTTTGCCTGTAGACAGGGTTGTCCTGCTCCGAGGTAATAACTTGGAGGGGCCGAGGGTGATAGAGAGACCAAAGGAGGTCAAAGAGATAGGGCAGTGGCAGGAGACGGTCCCCTGCATTTCCCCATTTTGTGTAGTGACATGGGCCATGGCCAAATCAGCTCCCCCAGAGGGGACTGAATTGGCAGTGCAGACAGATGACCATGCTGTCTGGTTGTCTGAAATTTTCTTTGGGAAGTTAAAGGACTCAGGGAATAGGTTAAACCAATCTTCCCTATTTGAGGCTCAGCAAGCCGACCCAGTATTAGGAAAGTTAGTACAAGCTGCCCAAACTGAAATTGAAGCAGAGGCAATCCCTGATTGCTACTATGTAAAGAATGAGGTGCTGTTGAGGAAGTGGAGCTCTCCTCACAGACCGGAGGACAAAGAGTGGACAGTGGTTCACCAGTTAGTGGTGCCACCGAGGTACCATAGAATCATAGAACGTTTAAGGCACAGAAAGAGGCCACTTGGCCCATCGTGTCTGTGCCAGCCGAAAAATGATGCACCTATTTTAATCCCATCTTCCAGTCCATAGCCTGCCGATTACGGCACTTGAAGTGCATATCCCGACTCCTTTTGAATGAGTTGAGTGTCTCTGTCTCAACTATCCTTTCAGGCAGTGATTTCCAGACCCCCACCACCCTCCGGGTGAAAATGTTTTCCTCATCTCCCCTCTAATTTTTCTACCAATCACTTTGAATCTATGCCCCTTCATCACTGACCTCTCTGCTAAGGTGAGTAGGCCCTTCACCTCCACTGTATCCAGGCCCCTCACAATTTTGTACATTTCAATCAGATCTCCCCTCAGCCTTCTCTGTTCCAAGCACAACAACCCCAGCCTATCCAATCTTTCCTCATAGCTGCATTTTTCCAGACCTGGCAACATCCGCCTAAATCTCCTCTGTACCCTCTCTAGTGCAATTACTTTCTGCAATGAGGTGACCAGAACTGCACACAGCACTTAAGTTGTGGCCTAACCAATGAGTTATACTGTTCCAGCATAACCTCCCTGTTCTTATATTTGATATCTCGGCTCATAAAGGAAAGGATTCCATATGCCTTTTTTAATCACCTTATCGACCTGTCCTGCTACCTGCAGGGATTTGTGGACATTCACTCCAAGGTTTCTCACTTCCTCTACACTTCCCGTTAATCGCGTATTACTTTGCCTTGTTTGACCTCCCCAAATGCATCACCTCACACTTCTCAAGGTTGAATTCCATTTTCCATTTTTCTGCCCATCTGACAAAACCATCAATATCTTCCTGCAGCCTACAACTATCTTCCTCGCTATCTACCACACGGCCAGTCATTGAATCGTCTGTAAACTTCTTGATCATGTCCCCTACATTTACGTCCAATCATTAATATATACCACAAAAAGCAGGGGACCCAGTACTGAGCCCTGCGGAATGCCACTGGAAACAGCCTTCCAGTCGCAAAAACACCCGTCAACAATTACCCTTTGTTTCCTACCACGGAGCCAATTTTGTATCCATTTTGCTGCATTTCTTCGGATCCAATGGGATTTTATTTTTTTAGCAGTCTGCCATATGGGACCTTGTCAAAAGCCTTGCTAAAATCCATGTAGACCACATCAACTGCACTACCCTCATCTATCTTCCTTGTTATTTCTTCTCAAAATTCAATCAAGTTGATCAAACAAGACCTATCCTTAATGAGTGGCGCAGTGGTTAGCACTGCAGCCTCACAGTTCCAGTGACCTGGGTTCGATTCTGGGTACTGCCTGTGTGGAGTTTGCAAGTTCTCCCTGTGACTGCGTGGGTTTTCTCTGGGTGCTCTGGTTTCCTCCCACAGCCAAAGACTTGCAGGTTTGATGGGTAAATTGGCTGTTGTAAATTGCCCCTAGTGTAGGTAGGTGGCAGGGGAATTGAGGGAAGGTGAGGATGTGGTAGGAATATGGGATTAGTGTAGGATTAGTATAAATGGGTGGTTGATGGTCGGCACAGACTCGGTGGGCCAAAGGGCCTGTTTCAGTGCTGTATCTCTAAATAAATAACAAATCCATGCTGACTGTCCTGATTAACCTGTGCCTTTCTAAGTGACAGTTTATCCTATCTCTCAGAATAGTTTAGTTTAGTTTAGAGATACAGCACTGAAACAGGCCCTTCGGCCCACCGAGTCTGTGCCGACCATCAACCACCCATTTATACTAATGCTACACTAATCCCATATTCCTACAACATCCCCACCTGTCCCTATATTTCCCTACCACCTACCTACACTCGGGGCAATTGCTAATGGCCAATTTACCTATCAACCTGCAAGTCTTTGGCATGTGGGAGGAAACCGGAGCACCCGGAGGAAACCCACGCGAACACAGGGAGAACTTGCAAACGCCACACAGGCAGTACCCCGAATTGAACCCGGGTCGCTGGAGCTGTGAGGCTGCGGTGCTAACCACTGCGCCACTGTGCTGCCCCCAATAGATTAAATTCCAATAATTTGCCCATCTCTTGGGTTTGATTGATGGGCCTGTTATTATTTGGTCTATCCCTTGCTCCCTTTTTAAACAGAGGTACGTTAGCAGTTATGATCACGACCACCAAAATGCTCTCCCATTGCCACTCCTTCCACCTGCCCATCTTCATTTCCTAAAACTAAGTCCAAAGCTGCACATCTCTTGTTGAACTTACTACATACTGGCCAAAAAATTTCTCCTGAATGCACCTTAAGAATTCTGCTCCCTCAATTCCTTTCACACTAAAACTATCCCAGTTAATATTGGGGTAGTTAAAATCCCCTACTATTACTGTCCTATTGTTCTTGCACTTCTCAGAGATTTGCCTACATATCTGCTCTTCTATCTTCCTCTGACTTTTTGGGGGTCTTTAGCACACTCCCAGCAGTGTGATTGCCCTTTTTTGTTCCTTAGCTCAATCCATATGGCCTCATTTGATGAACCTTCCAACATATCATCCCTCCTCACAGCTGTAATAGTTTCCTTGACCAAAATTGCCGCTCCCGCTTCTTTCTTATCCCCCTCCCCATCGCGTCTGAAAACCCTGTAACGAGGACCATTGAGTTGCCATTCCTGTCCCTCCTTAAGCCATGTTTCTGTAATAGCTATGATATCATACTGCCATGTGTCTATCTGTGCCCTCAGCTCATCTGCTTTATTTGCTATACTCCATGCATTGAAATAGACACCCTTGAGCAGTGCCAAACTCTACCCTTTGTTTCCTCTGTCTTCCAGACTCATCCATTAATTTTCTGCCTTCGATTTTCACTTCTGATTTTCCTCTACTGAGTCTACCCTCAGGTCCCCATTCCCCTGCCAAACTAGTTTTAACCCTTCCCATCAGCACTCGCAAAATGTCCTGCAAGGAACTCAGTCCCGGCTCTGTTCAGGTGAAACCCATCCAGCCTGTACAGGTCCCATCTCCTCAGAGCCGGTCCCAATGTCTCAGAGTGATATATTAAGAATGGTCCACAAGTTTACAATGGCTGTACATGTCGGTGTACGAGAAACCAAAACCCGCATAAGACAGCAGTTTGACTGGCCAAAATTCCACAAAGATGTAGTGGAGTTCCGTCGGAGTTGCCACATGTGCCAGGTTGAGGGAAGCACCAACTTGCTGTGAAATCTATGCCCGTAATTCCTGTGCCGGATTTTGGGGAACCCTTCAGCTAAGGGCTGGTGACTTGACTAAAAGGACCATGAGGACATGTTAACATAGGTCCGGGAGGAGTCCAAGTTGGAACTTTCTATTGTCTGGTCAGCCAACCCTGAAATGTTGGAAAAATCAGACCCCACACCCTCTTATGTAAATGCAGACAAAAGAAGCACCCTACCAGGGCTGCCAGCAGCATTTGAAGAAACCTACAGGGACAAGGTCCCCAAAAGGGCAAACCAACAGTGAGGGCGATGCCTCACCTAGTCAAAGTGCTGCAGGGGAGTACAGTGGAATCTGGACAGATGCCTGTGAGCAGGGATGTTCCAGAATACATAGGGGAGATTAACAAAGAAATCCCCCCCCACCACCACAGTCAGGAGAAAAGGGTAACAAAATGCCCTGAAGTGAGCAGAACCTGCATGACTCACCAGAACACTGAAAATTAGGTCAGAGTAGACCCATTGCAAAATCCCATGATCAGAGCTCAAGCCTAGAGCTAATTAAATCCAACAATCTCCCTGCAGACGCCAACCAGTACAAAGGCCCAGAGGAAATCTCAGACACCTTACAGGGACTTAAAACCAATTCATTTGCCACGACTACCATGGGGAGAGAAATTAACAAGGTACTGAAACCTGAACAGTTAGAACCATATGTTGCAGAAACAGCAGCTAAGGGGTTAAAGCTTGTGCACAAAGAAGAACTCACCCCAGGCAATTAAGGAAATTTGCAGACATCAAGCACCCCCAACAACCACATGTGTATTAAGATGCCCATTCCCAGCTTATTACAAGCTGATAGTAAAGAAACTTTAAACCCATGGGGCAACACCTAACCATCTCAGACCCACCTGAAGGGAAAAGGGCAGTTTAAAGCAGCACTGTTGCAGAGAAACAACAAGCTGCAACAACTTAAAAATTTCTGAATAGGTGAGAGTGAATGAGAGAACTGCATGTGTGCTTTTCTGTGTTTTCTCTTTTTAACTCCTAAAATGAAATCCTCCCCATTATCACATTTCATTTGGTGTGGTACAGAGGTATGACGGAAAACCTGCCCCCTCCATGTCATCAGGGAGGTGGCTATCCCAGCCATTTAAATGAGTCGCCGCGCTAAAAAGCGTGACAGCTCTGCGGAGTAATTCGCGCACGTAATTTCTCCTCACCATTGCCCTTTTGTCCTACTCAGTTCCCACCGATAAAGATGGATGGAACATAAAGGAGAGAGAAAGGCAAAATAACAAAAGAGGATGAGAAAAGGTAAACAAAAAAGAGAGAACATTAGAAGAACACACAGAGAAAAACAAAAGGGGATGGAGAGAGAAACAGAGAAGAAAAAGAAATACAGAAAACTGGAAGAGGAGAGCATGATGAAGCCAGCTAAGAAAGAAAGCATCTACTTAAACCATGAATAATGCAATGGAGATCCACTGTTATTATACTAAAAGCCTTGCCTGTGTGCATTTGTCACATGTTTATGACATACTTTAATTTTGTTATTTAGTTTGAAATTCCTATTTATTGTACTGAGTTCCAATTGAATCCACGGATTGGATTTAATGGACCCCCAGAAATGGGCTAGGAGGTGGGGGGCCCATAGAATTGTGACAGGAGGCGGGGCAATGGAGGGTCCTTCGTCTTCCAATTACACCGTAATTAAGTTGGGGACAGGAAAGGCCGAAGATTGCCTTCCGCCCAGAGACCAATAGAGGCCCTTAAATGGCCTTTCAGTAGCCATGCAAGGACCTCTTCCTTTCACCACTGGAACTAAACCAGTGGCAGGAGGGCCTCCCCCTCACACGGAAGTCACCCAGTGAAATGAGGTGGGGTTTGCTGGGGACTTCCTTTGTGAGCAATTTGTGGCCCATGGAGGTCCCCCACTGGCAAATACCCAGATGGGCCTGCTGCTAGGCCTCCTTTTATACTGGCAATGGTCACCGCTCCCAGTGGCGCTGCCGATACTACTGAGCTCTTGGTCCTCTTGGAGGCAGGATCCCCTTCTTTAAAGGGATGGGGATGCCATCGCTGGGCACTTCAGTGCCTGAACACCATTAACTTGTGTCAGTGGGGGTGCTCCGAAAAGCCAAGGATGGTTTCCCCTCATATTTTTGGCCTGGTGGCAGGACCCCCACCAGTGCAACTAAATCCAGCCCCACCTCTGCAAGGTAGGTGGTGCAATAACATTACTGTATTCATTTTTGGCTGTCATTAGATTTCTCCCAAACCTGTTTCTTAAACACTGTATCCAAGGTTTGTTTTTAAGTTGATAATCTGGAGGTAAATTTTCTTCAGCTTGCTATTTCCCCTCTTGTGTTTTTATGCTTTTTTGACCTCCAATGGCTTTTGTAAGATTTGATAAGATAGAGGTGGTTTATGCCCCCTGAGAAGATGGGAACAGACTTGGCTGCACAAAGCTTGTTGTGAATTGACTTTATTGAGATAAAGGTAAGGCCAAGTTTATTAAGTTTTCAGATAAACCATAGTCACAAACTCAGGCAGTGATTAACAGCCTTACACAGATACTACACGTATTAGAGACTGGAAGGCACAGTGCGTGGCTCTTTCTCTTGCAGCTTTTGGTCTTCAAGTTTTTTGGTCGGTCTCTCTCTCTCTTCTCTTGCTATTGTTCAAAAATTCTTTGCCATACAGGGACACAAACAAGACATCTTTTATCCAGGCTGCTATCAATTAACCCTCTCTTCCCCCAATCATCTTTAGCCTTGTGTTAAAGGATGTCTTTCTTAACCAACCAGGGATCATTCTTTAGCTGTTGCTAAAGACTTATGGAGGTAATGCCCCTTTGTGTTCACTACTTTATCTCAATGCTTTTACATTTTGTGGTCTGTTATCTCATTACGAGACAAATCAACATTTGTTCTCACTGTCTGCTCTCAAGGTTTCACCCTTTTACTGCAAGTAAGCATTTGAAAACTTGACATAATCTCCCAGAATCTCTCTACCTTGACATCTTGTCTATACTGTGCTCTATTTCCTAAGTTTTTCCCACTTTACCATACTCTAAAGAAGGGTTCTAATAAAGCTAAATGTTAATTAATGATAGTAGCTCAGTTGTTAGTTTATAATAGCTAGATTTTAACAATTAGTATTCTGGTTAGTAACTTTTTAGTAACATAATAATCTTACACTTTTTTCAAGGTTCTGGTCTGCTCTTTTTGTGTTTTCCCTTTGCCTAAAAACATTGAGTTTGTATTTTCTTTCTTCGGTTGCTGTTTGTCCAGGCTCTGTTTCAGCTTCTGATTGTTTATCTTTATAGGTCTCTGTTTTTCAAGGCTTGTCGCACACTCGATTTGGAGTTTATTTTTCGTTTACAGTTTCTGTCTTTTTTTTTAAAGCACCTTTCCCTGGTATTCGTTTCTCAAGGCCCTGTTTTGTATTTTTTTTTAAAAAAGGCCTTTACCGTGCAGTCTTTATTTCTAAAGGCTAATTTTTCATCAATTTTTTTAAAGGTCTTCCCTTCGCAATCTTTTTAAATTAAAATCCTGTACCCAACAATGCTTCTAGAAATAAGACTATCTTCCACTGTCGCTTTCTTTATAAAGGCCTTTTTATCTTTTCAAATCCTAAATCCCGACATTTTTTCTTTTTTAGTCAACTGTTTTTTACTGCCATTGGGCAAGAATATGGTGTCAAAATAACGGTGAAGTTAATGGCATTCATCATTATTTATGTGTAAATGGTCCAGCAACTTCAGATGAGAAGTAAATGTTGCATTAAATGTGAATAACCAAAGGTTGTTGTCCAAGTTGTGCTGCCCTGCCATATGTTTTGAAAAAATGGCATATTGCTGTCTGCCTCACCATTGACATGCATTGTGTGAAGTTGCTGCATTTGCACAGTAGATACAAACTAAACTCATAACAGAAAGTTAATTCTTGTCATTTCAAGTGCATTTATCCTTTAAACAATGTGATAAATGCCAATTACTGCCAGGAAGCCTCTCTGGCACTGAAGAGGACAGAGACAGAGAGGAGCGGAGCCCGAGGAGCAGCAGGATCGGAGGTTTGTGTGGGAGAGAGGCAGAGAGGAGCGGAGCTCTTGTCCACACAGGGAGCAAGAATCTCGAACCTGTTGGACAAGGACAATGGCTGAGGCTCCTGCAGCACTATCTCCTGGATCCCTCTACCTGCCTCACTCATCGTCACACCCTCCTGTCCCTGACCACTGGCTGAATTCAAGGTAGTTAATCTAAGGGGTGTGACTGCCTCCTGAAACGTAGCGTCCAGGTAACTCTCCCCCTCCCTGATGTATCGCAGTGTTCAAAGCTCAGACCCCAGCTCATCAACTCTGAGCCGGAGTTCCTGAAGCAGCCAACACTTGCTAAAGATGTGTTCACCAGGAACCACAATGGGGTCCACCAGCTCCCACATCATGCAGGTACAACACATCCCCTGGCCCTGCATCTCTATTTTATATAATTAGATTTTAATTTGTTATTTAAATTTCTGACTGGTCTTTAGTTTTTTTAAAACCGCTTTAGTCTTTAGTTTATATAATTATAACTTAATCAAGTCTTACTCTATATTGATTCAATTAAATTAAATGAAAAACTTACCTGAATACTGACCCCAGCTGCTCTCTCTTTCCCTGCTCTCACTGTTCAATGTAACGTCACTCTGATGTGACTATTCCCGATTACCTTGAGCTTTTCTAAGCGCTCAGTTATAGCCTCCTTAATGATCGATTTGAACACCTTCCCCACGACAGACGTCAAGCTAACTGGCCTAAAGTTAATAAAAACGAGAAATGCTGGAAATACTCAGCAGGTCTGGCAGCACCTGTGGAGAGAGAAGCAGAGTTAACGTTTCAGGTCAGTGACTCTTCATCAGAACTGGCAAATATTAGAAATGTAAAAGGTTTTAAGCAAGTAAAGCAGGGGTGGGGCAAGAGATAACAAAAGAGAAGGTGTTGATAGGACAAGGTTTCAAAGAATTACCTGTTTTCTGCCTTCCACCCTTCTTGAATAGAGGGGTTATATTTGCTACTTTCCAGTCTGATGGAACCTTTCCAGAATCTAGCGAATTTTGAAAAGTTAACACCAACGCATCTACTACCTCATTAGCCACCTCTTTTAAGACCCTAGGATGAAGTCCATCAGGACATGGGGACGTCAGCTTGCAGATCCGTCAATTTGCTCAGTACTGCTTCCCTGGTGATTGTAATTTCACCAAGTTCCTCACCTCCTTCCACCTCCTGATTTACAGCTGTTACTGGAATATTTTTTGTATCCTCTATAGTGAAGACAGAAGCAAAATATTTGTTCATTTCATCCGCCATTTCCTTATTATCTACTATTATTTCTCCATTCTCACTCTCTAGAGGACCAACACTCACTTTACTTACTCTTTTCCTTTTTAAATACCTGTAGAAACTCTTGCTATCCATTTTTACATTTCTAGCTAGCTTCCTCTCATACTCTAATTTCTTTCTCCTGATTAACCTTTCAGTCATTCTTTGCCATTCTTTACATTTTGACCAACCATCTGACCTGCCACTCATCTTTGTGCAATTATATGCTTTTTCTTCAAGTTTGATGCTTTCCTTAACTTCTTTAGTTAGTCCTCCCCTTAGAATTTTTCTTTACAGTAGGAATATACTTATTCTGAAATATCCCCTTAAATGTCTACCACTGCTTCTCTATTGATTTATCTCCTGGCCTAGTAACCCAATTCACTTCAGCTAGCTCAGCTTTCATGTCCACATAGTTGCCCTTATTTAAGTTTAAAATACTGGTCAGACCCACTCTTCTCTCTTTCAAACTGGATGTATAATGCAATCATATTGTCGTCGCTGCTACCTAGAGGTGCCTTTACTCTGAGGTCATTAATTAATCCTAACACATTGCACAATACCAAGTTTAATATGACCTGCTCTCTGATTGGTTCCAGAACATGCTGCTCTAAGAAACTATCTCAAAAGCATTCTATGAACTCCTTATCCAGGCTACTATTTCCAACCTTATTTTTCCAGTTTATATATGATTATTACTGTCCCTTTATCTCAAGCACCCAATATTTCTTCTTGTATACTTTGTCCTACATTATGGTTACTGTTAGGAGGCCTGTAGACCACTCCCACTAGTGACTTCTTTCCCCTACTATTCCTCATCTCCACCAAAACTGATTCTACATTTTGATCTCCTGAACTAAGGTCATCTCTAACTGTTGCACCAATGCCATCCTTGATTAACAATGCTACCCCTCCACCTTTACCTAGCTTCTTATTCTTCTTGAATGTCATATACCCCTCAATATTCAGGACCCAATCCTTGTCATCCTGCAGCCATATCTCCATAATGGCTATCAGATCATATTTATTTACTTCAATGTGCACTATCAGTTTGTCTAATTTGTTATGAATGCTACGTACATTCAGATACAGAGCTTTTAATTTTGTCTTTTTGTTATCTTTGTAACATCTCGTCTTGACTGTTGGTGTGTTCTTTGGGTTTTTTTCTCTGTCCCTTCCTGCCATTCTCTGACCTTCACTTCCCATATTACTATTCTGCTCTCCTGCCTTGACTTTATCCTTTGATTTCCTACATCTACCCAAGCTTGGTCCCTCACTCCCCTTGTTTAGTTTAAAGCCCTCTCTACTTCCCTAGTTATATGGTTTGCTAGAACACTGGTGGCAGTACGGTTCAGGTGCAGACTTTCCGAACAATACAGCCTCCACTTACCCCAATACTGATGCCAGTGACCCAAGAACTGAAACCTACTTGCCCCACACCAGACGTTGAGTCAAGTATTAATTTCACTAATCTTATGTGCCCTCTGCCAATTGACATGTGGCTCAGATAATAATCCATAGATTATTACCCTTGAGGTTCTGCTCTTCAATTTGGTGCCTAACTTCTCATACTGTCTAAGCAGAACCTCTTTCCCAGTCCTACCTATTTCATTGGTACCTACATGGACCATGACAACTGGATCCTTCCCCTCCCACTCCAAGTTCCTGTTCAGCCCTGAACAGATGTCCTCAACCCTGGCAACATAGACTACTGGACTCACGCTCTTGGCTGCACAGAACAGTGTCAATCCCCCTCACGATATTATCCCCTCCTACCAATCATTCCTTTTTGCACCCCTACTTGAATGGCTTCCTGTGCCACCGTGCCATGGCAGTCTGCTCACCCACCTAGCAGACCTTGCTTTATCTACACAGGTTGAGAGCACCTCAAATCGGTTTGAAAACTGCAAAGTCTGAGGCTCCGCCACTACTGTCTGCTTGGTCCCATTACCTGCCTCACTCACGGTCACAGCCTCCTGTCCCTCACTGCTGACCAAAGCAGATGACCCTGGTCTAAGAGGTGTGACTGTCTTCCGGAACAATGTGTCCAGGTATTTCTCCCACTCCCTTGTGTTGTACAGTGTTTGCTGTTCGGCTTCCAGATCAATAATCTTGATCCAGAATTCCTCTAACTGCTACACTTTCTGCGGATGTGCTTGTCCTGGATCGCTGTGGCATCCAAAACTCCCACATACCACAGCGGCAACATAACACCTGTCCTGCCATTTATACTTATGCTATTAGTTAATTTGCTTTCATTACTGTCTTAATTAATTTGGAATCATTCCTAGAATAATTCCTTCGAATAATTCCTATGTATAATAGAATTTGCTATGCTTATTAAATGCTAGTACCACATAGAACTAAAGTTATACTTTTCTTTCTTACACAGATAAGTGTTATAGGTATTTATTTTAATTATTTTATTTTATCTTTTATTTATTTTATTGTATATTTTATTTATTTTGTTTTAAAGTGTTAGTTCATTTTATAGATCTACCTTAACTCTGGTGTCCTAAACTAGCTACTAACACACTGTCCCTTAAACAAAGCACTTACTAGCAAAAGCTAGCAAAACAGAACAGTAGACTCACCAGCTGTTCCCTTCTGCTTGTGTGCCTTAATCAATTTTAATTTTAAGTTTTTTTTCTAATTTGTAGCTATTTACACACGCACCCTAACTGTCGTGTACGAACCTAGCTATTTATTGATACACCCTAACAGCAGTTACTCACCAACCAATCACCTTACAGCTTTCCTGTGATGTCACTGTTCACTTTTCAAACTCAGGCATGCCTGGACTGCTGTCCGCTGCTGCCTGAAGGCAAGTGCTGCAGGCCGCGATCCTCGGGCTTTATTTAACTGCTCCCTGCTCCATGTTTTTCCCGCAGGTCCGCTCCTGTCTGCTGCTCTCCTGAAAGGTAAATGCTGTAGGCCATGATCCTCGGCCTTTATTTACCTGCTTCCCGCTCTGAGTTCCTCCTGGAGGTCTGCTGTTGTCCGCTGCTCTCCCGGAAGGTAAGTGCTGTAAGCTGCGATCCTCGGTCTTTATTTAACTGCTCCCCACTCCGTGTTCCTCCCACAGGTCTGCTCCTGTCTGCTGCTCTCCTGGAAGGTAAGTCACTGCAATATGCTCAGAGCATAGATTTTAGGGTCTGATGGTTCCGATCTAGAGCCATTTATGATTGGGAGTGATATGCTGAGGATTTCAGCTGGTCAATATCGAGGTTTTGTATGACCTCCTGGAATATTCGAGACATGAAATTGGTTCCCTGATTGGACTGTGTTTCTTTGAGGGGTCCGTATCTGGTGAACAACTGGGTTAACCCCTTGACTATGGCTTTGGGAGTAATTTTCCTCACGGGTATGGCTTCTGGGAATCTGGTGGCCATATCCATGATAGTTAACAGGACTGATGACTTGTCTTGGTTTAGGATAGGGATCCCACGCAATCAATTAGAACTCTACTGAAAGGTTCTTTGAAAGCAGGGATGGGGATCAGTGGCGCAGGTTTAATGGTAGCTTGGGGTTTCCCAACAATCTGGCTGGTATGGCAGCTCTGGCTGTATTTAACTACATCTTTGTGGTGCTGTGGCCAGTAAAAGTGTCGGCTAATTCAGTCTTGGGTCTTTCAGGGTGAGACAGCCAAATCTAGAGCCCCATGGATATCAAGGAGCTTACAGGGTATGATGAGGCAGAAAAGGAAAGCTTATGTCTGACATTGAGAACTCAATACTACAGAAAGCTGACAGCAGTATAGAAAGTGGAGGGGTGAAATCAAAAAGGAAATTAGGAAAGCAAATAGAGGGCATTTTTTATTTATTTTTATTTAGAGATACAGCACTGAAACAGGCCCTTCGGCCCACTGAGTCTGTGCCGACCATCAACCACCCATTTATACTAATCCTATATTCCTACCACATCCCCACCTGTCCCTATATTCTCCTACCACCTACCTATACTAGGGGCAATTTATAATGGCCAATTTATCTATCAACCTGCAAGTCTTTTGGTGGTGGGAGGAAACTGGAGCACCCAGTGGAAACCCACGCAGACACAGGGAGAACTTGCAAACTCCACACAGGCAGTACCCAGAATTGAACCCAGGTCACTGGAGCTGTGAGACTGCAGTGCTAACCACTGCGCCAGTGTGCCGCCCGAAAGAAATGAAAGAATATTGGCAAGCAAAATCAAGGCGAACCCAAAGATGTTTTATCAATACATTCAAAGTGAGAGGATAACTAAGGAGAGAGTAAGGCCCATAAAAGACCAAAAAGGTGACCTATCTATAGGGGCGGTAGAGTTTTCCTAATGCATACTTTGTGATGCAGATATTGTAGTTAAGGAAGGGGGGTGTGAAATATAGGATGTGATAAACATAGGGAGAGAGGATTTATTAATGGGATTAGCATCCTTGAAAGCTAATAAATCACCAGGGCCAGATGAAATGTATCCTAGGCAGTTACAAGAAGCAAGAGAGGAAATAGCAGAAGGTCTGATCATCATGTTCCAGTCCTCACTGGATACAGGTGTTGTGCCAGAGGATTGGAGAACTGCTCATGTTGTACCTCTGTTTAAAAAGGGAGCATTGGATAGACCGGATAATTACAGGTCAATCAGTCTAACCCCAGTAATTGGCAAATTATTAGAATCTATTCTGAGAGACAGGATAAACTGTCACTTAGAAAAGCACAGGTTAATCAAGGATAGTCAGCATGAATTTCTTAAGGGAAGATCTTGTCTGACCAACTTGGTTGAATTTTTTTGAAGAGGTAAGAAGGAAGATAGATGAGGGTAATGCAGTTGATATGGTCTACATGGATTTTAGCAAGGCTTTTGACAAGGTACCACATGGCAGACTGGTTAAAAAAATAAAATCCCATGGGATCCAGGGAAATGTAGCAAGGTGGATACAAAATTGGCTTAGTGGCAGGAAAGAAAGGGTAATTGTTGACGGGTGCTTTTGTGACTGGAGGGCTGTTTACAGTGGCATTCCGCAGGGCTTAGTACTAGGTCCCCTGCTTTTTGTGATATATATTAACGATTTGGATGTAAATGTAGGGGGCATGATCAAGATGTTTACAGGCGACACAAAGATTGGCCGTGTGGTAGATAGCGAGGAGGATAGCTGCAGGCTGCAGGAGATGTTGCTGGTCTAGTTAGATGGGCAGAAATGTGGCAAATGGAATTCAACCTGGAGAAGTGTGAGGTGATACATTTGGGGAGGTCAAACAAGGTAAAGGAATACATGATTAATGGGAAAATACTGAGAAGTGTAGAGGAAGTGAGGGAACTTGGAGTGAATGTCCAAAGATCCCAGAAGTTAGCAGGACAGGTCGATAAGGTGGTGAAGAAGGCATATGAAACCTGTTCCTTTATTCGCCGAGGTATCGAATATAAGAGCAGGGAGGTTATGCTGGATCTGTATAACTCATTGGTTAGGCTACAACTTGAGTACTGTGTGCAGTTCTGGTTACCTCATTACAGAAAGAATGTAATGCACTACAGAGGGTACAAAGGAGATTTATGAGCATGGTGCTGGGACTGGAAAAATGCAGCTGTGAGAAAAGATTGGATAGGCTGGGGTTGTTCTCCTTGGAACAGAGAAGGCTGAGGGGAGATTTGATTGAAATGTACAAAATTGTGAGGGGCTTGGATAGAGTAGAGGTGAAAGGCCTATTTACTTTAGCAGAGAGGTCAATGACTAGGAGGCAGAGACTTAAAGTGATTGGTAGAAAGATTAGAGGGGGGATGAGGAAAAATGTTTTCACCCAGACGGTGGTGGGGGTCTGGAACTCACTGCCTGAAAGGGTTGTTGAGGCAGAAACCCTCAACTCATTCAAAAGGAGTCTAGATATGCACCTCAAGTGCTGTAATCTGCAGGGCTACAGACCAAATGCTGGAAGGTGGGACTAGAATGGATAGATCATTTTCTGGCTGGTACAGACACAATGGGCCAAGTAGTCTCTTTCTGTGCCATACACTTTCTATGATTCCATGATTCAGATACCCACATGCCCAGCCATAGGGATTTCATGGTCAATTCGCAGATTCTCTCTGTGATATTTAGGGGGGACTACAATTTGGTAAACTACTCTCCATTCCTCCTCTGCAGGTCACTGTGGGGGTCTCCATTTCCTCATTAAAATTTCATTTTTTAAATACTAACATTCAGACAGTTTCTCTGCGTCTGCCTCAGAATAAGCTGATTGTGCTATATTTTTTAAATCAGTGTCTGCTTTTTGGACTTCAAGTATACAAGGACTGCCATGTACTAAATTTCTGAACAAAGTTTCAGCCAGCCAGACTTCTGAGTCATCAGGCTGATTTTCTGGTCCAGCTCTCTCTGGGGGAGCTTGCTTGGCCCTTGTTACTGCACAGGCAGGAAAGATTCCAGGGACTTCCTCCTGTATTTGCTCTGTCTCCTTAGCCTCATTTGGTTGGTCTAATATCATTGGGGCTGCAACCACCTTACCTCCAGCCAAATCATTGCCGAGTAGCAAGTCTATGCTGGTCACAGGTAGTCTAGGGACAACTACTACAGTAATTGGCTCAGAAACCAGGTTGCACTGCAAATGGACCCAATACAGGGGTACAGAAATTTATCGTCCTTCAATTACTTTTACCGGAACCCTTTTAGCGGGCTCTTTGGTGGGAAAGTCATTCCTTTACCTAGCATAAGGGATTGAATGGCCCTGGTGTCTCGAAGCAGGACAATGGGTTTACTTGCCTCACTGGAGAGGTACAGAGACGCTGTTCCTTTTAAAACAAAATCCTGATAGCCTTCAGGAATTTTCTCCATTTCTCCTGTAACTACAGCAGTACTCTTTGTGGAGTCTTTTCCCATAGCTACGGCCACAGTCGGATCTGCCGAGGCCCCCTTTTCTTTTGTTAACTTTGTGCACCCCGACATGATTAATAGCTTCCCCTTAACTTCTAGCTTTGATATGCCCTGTTTTGCTGCAATGGGAACACACAGGTCAGTGGTATACATTCCTACCTGCTGCATTTTCTTTCCTTACTCTTGTGTGCTCACCTTTATTTTCTCTGTTGCTATCCTTCCATCTTTTATCACTTTCCCACTTTCGACCCTTTCTGAACCTCTGGAAATTATTATGAAAGGCTTTTTCCTGAGTAAAGCGTTTTTGTGCGAGATCAAAGCCATCTGGCTTCTCTCACCCTGTGAATTCTTTGTTCTTCTATGCGAGTTCTTATACTATTTGGGATGCTATTTTTAAACTCTTCCAGCAACATCACTTCTCTCAAATTTTCTTATGAGGGATCTAGCTTGAGAGACCGTTTACAGTGATCAAAAGCCATATGATTGATTCTTTCGTATTCAAGGTAAGTCTGTGCGGATCTTTTCCGGGTGCATTGGAATTTCTGTCTCTATGCCTCTGGTACCAGCTCACATGCATTTAAAATTGCTGTTGTAGTTTGTTCATAATAAGAGAAATTTTCTTTTGATAACAGGGAAAAAGCTTCACGAGCCCTACCCACGAACCTGCCTTGTAATAGGAGAGTCCAGAATTCTTTCACCCATTTTAGCGCAGTAGCTATTCTCTCAAATGAGATAAAATATGACTCCAGTCCTCCTCATTAAATTTTGGCACTCGTCTTGACTGTCTCAGCACATCAACATTTTTCTCTGAATTGGGGATAAGGTTTGAGTGACTAGCAGCATTTTCATTTTGTGTTTGCATTCTTGCCGCTTCCTCTTTTTGAATCTCCCTTTCCTCTATTTCCTTCTGAAACTCTCTCTTCTTTTTCCTTTTGAAGTTGGTACAATATTTCTTCCCTTTTCAACTGCAACTGCATCTCTTGCCTTTTCAACTGAATTCTAGCTAGAATGATTTTTTTTCAGACTCTGTTTCTAAGCTTTCTTCGTCTTGCTCAGGGATAAGTTTAAAATGGTTGGCAAGACTCTTCACCATTTCAGGCTTCTTTGCTTTTTGTCTGAAAGTTATTCTTACCTTTGTAACTAAGTTTTAAAAATATTCAACACCTAATTTGTTTAACTTATTATGGGATATCTCTCCTTTCATCTGAATTAGCTTTAGGGAAAACACATTAGGCTGAAAGTTATACTCCCGCCGATGAAAACAAAGGCGCCCCACCTGTGTGGGCCCCACATCGCGGAGCTGCTACCATATTAAGCAGGACATCTCATTTAAATAGCCAGAGAGGACCCCCTCCCACCCCCATGCCCCCCAGTCATGTGGAGGGGGCAGGCTGTCCGTCCCCGACAATGGCGTCAGCTGCCTGTGTGCAGGCGCAGATGCCAATTTAAAGGGCTTCGAGCCCTACTGTTCAATCTAAATATTTAAAGAAACACTTCTTTTAAAAAATTAAATATATTAATTTTTCCCCTCTCCCACTCCCCCATAACTATAAAATTAATTACTTGTCCGCTCTTCCCAAAACACCTACCTTCACCATCGGACCTTCCCACCCCAAAGTGCATAAACTTTAACCTAAAACACTTCCCACCATCCCCTACACCAATGATGTTTCTTTGACCCCGTTTCCTCCCCCCCCCCACCGCACTGAGAAACTTACCTCCTGCCCCCTCCCAACCAGTGTTCTGCCTTGTTTTGCCAGACGGCGATCCGAAGGCGCAGGAGTGCCGGCCAGCGGCACGAGATCGAACCGGGACAGATGGTGGGAGCGTAAGTGTAATTAATTCATTGATTTTAATCTATTTAAATATTTAAATGGTGGCCCTGTTGCCAAGCAGTGGGGGTTGGAGGGGGAGTATGGGGGCCGCTGCGAGGCCTCACCACCACCGGCAATGTCGGGCTGGGCCCTCCCGTCATCGGGATGTGTGGCGGCCCTCTTCCGGAGGCATTTTTCAGCCGTTCCGCCCCCCCCCACTCCTGCCACAACCCCTGATGTTGTGGGGTCTGTAAAATTCAGCTCATTGAAATGGAAGGAACCCCATTTCATGTTAATGACTCCTACCTACACGAATGGGACTAACAAAGGTTCTGTAAACAGACAGACTCCACAGCCCAAACCAAGATGAATAGATATTTGGAAATAAATGGACTTATTAGCGAGAGGCAGCATGGTTTTGTGAAGGGGAGGTCGTATCTTATTAACTTGATTGAGTTTTTTGAGGAAGTGACAAAGATGATTGATGAAGGAAAGGCAATGGATGTTGTCTACATGGACTTCAGTAAAGCCTTTGACAAGGTCCCTCATGGCAGACTGGTACAAAAGGTGAAGTCACACAGGATCAGAGGTGAGCTGGCAAGATGGATACAGAACTGCCTCGGTCATAGAAGACAGAGGGTAGCAGTGGAAGGGTGCTTTTCTGAATGGAGGGATGTGACTAGTGGTGTTTCGCAGGGATCGGTGCTGGGACCTTTGCTGTTTGTAGGATATACAAATGATTTTGAGGAAAATGTAGTTGGTCTGATTAGTAAGTTTGTGGACGACACAAAGGTTGGTGGAGTTGCGGATAGTGATGAGGATTGTCAGAGGATACAGCAGGATATAGATCGGTTGGAGACTTGGGCAGAGAAATGGCAGATGGAGTTTAATCCGGACAAATGTGAGGTAATGCATTTTGGAAGGTCTAATACAGGTGGGAAGTATACAGTAAATGGCAGAACCCTTAGGAGTATTGACAGGCAGAGAGATCTGGGCGTATAGGTCCTCAGATCACTGAAAGTGGCAACACAGGTGGATAAGGTAGTCAAGAAGGCATACGGCATGCTTGCCTTCATCGGTCGGGGCATAGAGTATAAAAATTGGCAAGTCATGCTGCAGTTGTACAGAACCTTAGTTAGGCCCCACTTGTAATATTGCATACAATTCTGGCCGCCACACTACCAGAAGGATGTGGGAGCTTTGGAGAGGGTGCAGAAGAGTTTACCAGGATGTTGCCTGGTCTGGAGGGTATTAGCTATGAGGAGAGGTTGGATAAACTTGGATTGTTTTCACTGGAACGACGGAGGTGGAGGGGCAACATGATAGAGGTTGACAAAGTTATGAGTGGCATGGACAGAGTGGATAGTCAGAAGCTTTTTCCCAGGGTGGAAGAGTCAGTTACTAGGGGACGTAGTTTTAAGGTGTGAGGGGAAAAGTTTAGAGGGGATGTGCGAGGCAAGTTTTTTACACAGAGGGTAGTGAGTGCCTGGAACTTGCTGCCGGGGGAAGTGGTGGAAGCAGGTACGATAGCGACGTTTAAGAGGCATCTTGACAAATACATGAATAGGAAGGGAATAGAGGGATACGGACCCCGGAAGTGCAGAAGGTTTTAGTTTAGACAGGCATCAAGATCGGCGCAGGCTTGGAGGGCCGAATGGCCTGTTCCTGTGCTGTACGGTTCTTTGTTCTTTGATATGAAGTAGCACCATTGTAACAGAATGGTCCCCCTCCATGTAGAAATGCAGCAAGACCTGGACAATATCCAGGCTTGGGCTGATAAGTGGCAAGTAACATTCGTACCACACAAGTGCCAGGCAATGACCATCTCCAACAAGAGAGAATCTAACCATCTCCCCTTGACATTCAACAGCATTACGATCGCTGAATCCCCCACGATCAACATCCTGGGGGTTACCATTGACCAGAAACTGAATTGGAGTAGCCATATAAATATCTTGGCTACAAGAGCAGGTCAGAGGCTAGGAATCCTGCAGTGAGTAACTCACCTCCTGACTCCCCAAAGCCTGTCCACAAGTCAGGAGCGTGATGGAATACTCTCCACTTGCCTGGATGGGTGCAGCTCCAACAACACTCAAGAAGCTCAATGCCATCTAGGACAAAGCAGCTTGCTTGATTGGCACGCCATCCACAAACATTCACTCCCTCCACCACTGACGCACAGTGGCAGCAGTCTGTACTATCTACAACATGCACTGCAGCATTGCACCAAGACTACTCAAGCAGCACCTTACAAACCAGTGACCCAAACCAAGAAGTACAAGGGCAACAGATGTGTTGGAACACCACCACCTGCAAGTTTCCTTCCAAGCCACACACCATCCTGACTTGGAACTATATCACCGTTCCTTCATGTCGCTGGGTCAAAATCCTGAAACTCCCTTCCTAACAGCACTGTGGGTGTACCTACCTCACATGGACTGCAGCGGTTCAAGAAGGCAGCTCACCACCATCCTCTCATGGGCAATTAGGGATGGACAATAAATGCTGGCCTGTTCAGCGATGCCCACATTTCATGAAATGAATAAAAAAATCCAGACACCAACAGATAACAATGGTTTCCATATCCTGGACCTTTGTAAGGTCACACGATAGCCCTAAGTCCGCTGACAGAGACTCAAATGTGATGAGTTTTTACCTTAAAAGGTAGATCTCTGGAGAGAGAGGGGAGATGAAGCAGAGACCAGAGAAAGCCAGTTCCAGCCAGAGGCTGTGAGATACTGTCTAGCTAAGCAGAAGAACCCTGCTGAATAATAACTTGAACAATCACAGCAGCAGAGAAGTTGCAAGGTGACTTTGAGATTCTGTTCCTGTGCTGTACTGTTCTTTGTTCTTTGTTCTTCTCCCTCTGTGAAAGTAAACCAGGATTCACACCAGCAACTTTGAGCTGAATTTTAATCACAGAAGAGTACAACACTTCAGCTACTCCATGACAAGGAACATTCAGGCCAACAACACCATTATAAAATTTCCTCCTGAAAGAAACTCTGAAATTTTTTTTTAAGCAATGGACTCTTGTATAGTAATTTGGCCTTTAATTGCATCCTACCCTTTTCTCTCTATCTAGCTTTTCTTGTGTATGTATGTGTGTATGAATGCGTGTGTGGGTGAGATTATGACCATTTTGGGAATTGTTTAAAAATAAATAGTTATCTTTCTATTGTTTAATCTATGAGAAAACCTGTCATTTGTCTGTTTATCTGACACTAAAACACTCAAGTACAAACACGATCTGCAGTCAGTTGGGAAGTGAAAAAGCTGAAGCCACCCACACCATTTACCATCTATCTGTAATACTCATTATATTCTCCCTTATCATTGAAGTGTTTATATCCTTAATCACTAAGCCTCCTCCTCTCTCTCTATCTTTTTCCCTGTCTTTCCTGTAGACCTTATAACCTGGTATATTTAGTTCCCAGTCTTGCAACCATGTCTCAATAAAGGCTCCGATGTCATATCTTCCAAGCTGAAATTGTGCCTGCAATTCATTCAATTTATTCCTTGTACTCTGTGCACTTGCATAAAGAATGCTTATTTGTGCCACACACCCTAAATTATCCTTCTGCTCAAATGTTTTACTTGCACATTTCCTTTCTCTTTTTCCTGGTTTAAATACTTTTCATCTTTTAGTTTTCACTTTACCTGTCATGCATGAAGCACAATTTCTGACTGTTACTCTACTCTCCTCTTTTATTTGTTTTTGAACTATTATTTATCCTATCATTTCCATATGAGTCCTGCCCTGCCATTTAATAGTTTAAAGTCCTTGTAACTGCCCTGTTTATCCTTTCCACCCAGTTCATGTGGAACCTGTCCCAATATTACCGTTCCTTCCTGTTCCAGTACTGATGCCAGTGCCCCATGAAAAGGAATCCCTATTTCCCACAGCATTCCTTCAGCCACATGTTCACTTCCCTAATCTGCTTACTCCTATTCCAATTTGTATGCGGATCGAGATTATAACTCTTGATGTCCTGTTGTTTAATTTATTTCCTTGTTCCTGAAACTTTCCAAACAGGACCTCTTGATTACTTTTCCCTAAGCTGTTATTACCAACAAGGGTCACAATGACTGGATTCTCCCCTCCCTGTCCAATATCCTTTCAAGCCAGTACAAGATGTCCTTTATCCTGGCAACCAGGTAGGCAACAGATACCATATGGGACTCTGCAAAAGGACTCTATAGTGAGCTTGAAGCACAGTAACAAGAAACTCTTCAGATATTGCCTCAAACCTCTCCACTTATTTTTTTCTTCTGCTATTTTCTGTCTCTATTTGCATGTGCGTATCGCGTATGCATGCTAGCATGGGGTGCAGTGTGTATCCATAGGTGTTAACTGAATTAGAGTTTAAGTTTAAATTTTAATAAATTTCACTTTTCCTCTTTAAACCTAAGAAAGCCTGTTTGTGCTCATTTCTTTGCCTTATAATTTTAAAGCGGTGAACAAGGATTCACCAAGGGGGTGCTAAAAACACAGTGTGTTTCAAAATAAAACCCTGTTACAGTAAGATCAGGTAAAGGCTAAAAGGGATCCCTAGCCACCTTTCTCACCTGGTCATAACACTCATTGTTAGCTATATTCCCCAGTTTGGTATCATCTGCAAATATAGATTTAGTTTAGTTTAGTTTAGAGATACAGCACTGATACAGGCCCTTCGGCCCACCGAGTCTGTGCCGACCATCAACCACCCATTTATACTAATCTTACACTAATTCAATATTCCTACCACATCCCCACCTGTCCCTATATTTCCCTACCACCTACCTATACTAGGGGCAATTTATAATGGACAATTAACCTATCAACCTGCAAGTCTTTGGCATGTGGGAGGAAACCGGAGCACCCGGAGGAAACCCACGCAGACACAGGGAGAACTTGCAAACTCCACACAGGCAGTACCCAGAATTGAACCCGGGTCGCTGGAGCTGTGAGGCTGCGGTGCTAACCACTGCGCCACTGTGCCGCCCGATATTGAGGTTCTCGATCCTAAGTCCAAATCATTCATGAAAATTATGAATAGCAGTGGTCCCAGCACTGAAGAGTCATTTACGGCACAGAAGGAGGCCATTCGACCCATCGTGTCCAGGCCGGCTATCCACGGAGCTATGCTGTCAGTCCCACTCCCCGGCTTAATCCCCGATGCCCTGCAAGTTTATTTCTCTCAGGTGGCCATCCAACTTCCTCTTGAAGTCATTGATCATCTCTGCTTCCACCACCCTTGTGGGCAGTGAATTCCAGGTCGTTACCACCTGCTGCATAATAAAGTACTTGCTCATATTCCCACTGCATATTTTGCCCAAAACTTTCAATCTTTGTCCTCTAGTCCTTGTATCATTTGTAAATGGGAACAGCTTTTTTTTGTTTAACTTTCTAAGCTTGATATTTGTGGAACACCATTTTCTGCCTTCATCCAATTTGTATTACTACCCTTTACCAGTACTTTCTGCTTTCTATTTTCTAGCCATTTGCTATCCATTCAGTTATTTGTCCACGACTTCACATGCCCTAACCTTTGTCATGAGACTACTGTGTGAAATCTTATCGAAGGCCTTTTGATTGAGGGTATGCACTGACATGATTGGCTGTTTGGGGATTGAGATTGCTGATTTGTGGGTTTGTAGTGTACAGAGTAGAAGTGTTTAATGCCTTGTAAATAAATTGTCTACTTTCGTTACTCGTTCCATCATTTAATTTTCAATTTGAAATTGGTCTGGTTTCACAAGCTATATAGCCTAAGAGGTCTCCACATGACATAAATACAGATTTGCATTCAATGCCCCCTGCAAAAATTGGTGCAAAGGGTTAAATTATACCACTTTACTTTTTATTTTTTCAGAGCAAGGAAATGAACTTCTTTAAATCCTAATTAATTGAATGATTTCCTACTCCATTTTCACCCCTTGAAGTACTTAATTAATTGAAGTCTCTGCTGTAAATCAAGTGATTAAAATAGTTTGTTATTAGTATTGATGTTGTTATTTGGGCCTTTTAAGAAAAATGTTTCTTCACAAAAGTAATTTTAAACAGTCGTAGAAATTAAATGGAATGTCCTTTTTCATCATACA
This sequence comes from Heterodontus francisci, assembly GCF_036365525.1. Lineage (NCBI taxonomy): Eukaryota > Metazoa > Chordata > Chondrichthyes > Heterodontiformes > Heterodontidae > Heterodontus > Heterodontus francisci. Next base: position 149,398,077 of record NC_090376.1, on the reverse strand, counting down.
CACAGGCATTTATGTATTTACTATTAAATGCCAATTGCAGGTTCAAATACATGTTTAATTTACACAAAATTTGTTTTGGGTTATTAATAATTATATTATAAATTACTAAAGATGTAGGTGTTTTCAGTTTCCTTGAATTTTTTTTAAAGATGCAAACTATTGTTTCAGTTCTCAGAATTAACAAATCAGTTTGGATCGGTTCACATGGTGGATGAATCCAGAAGGAGCAGTGATCTCAATGAGTAAACATTTGCAGACCAGATACACTCTGTGGAACAAATCATTAGAAATATGAGACCTCTTAAGATTCTGCTGTAGGCCTATATAGACTACTCTGGAGGCATGGATTGGATACATGACAATTTGCAAGTTTATCAGTTCTATCCTGACATTTACCAACAATTTCCAAATTTCTTAGGAGTGATTGCACTACATCTATGTTAAGACCGAGGCAGGAGGAGTGCACTGTTTATTCTAGTCCCACTTCTCCACACGTCACAACATATTAGGCTGCATTTTGCCAGCCCCGTGACACCGTGGGTCGCAGCGGGGTGGGGGGGGGGAGCCCGTAAAATTCTGCCTGGAGATGCCTGCCTCGACCCCCTCATATTACTGGTGGCAGAGGCGGGGGGACCTCTGTGGGGCGCACCCGCCTCTCAGCGGCAGCACCTCACTACCATATGTAAAACGGTACTCTCCAGATTATGCATCCTGTCGTGTCTCGCTCCACACTTCCATATTTTACACTGAACGGGCAGCCGTCATGTGCCGTCCGTTCATGAACATAAAAGCAGATGGGACATCAGAAGCAGGAGTACTCAACAGTGAAGGTAAGTCCAGAAATACAGGGGTCTGAACTTTGCATACTTGAAGAGAGGTGGGAGGGGGTTTGGGATTACAGGAGTCTGAGCTCTGCATTCTTAAAGAGAGAACAAAGAATAAAAGAACAAAGAAAATTACAGCACAGGAACAGGCCCTTCGGCCCTCCAAGCCTGCGCCGATCCAGATCCTCTATCTAAACATGTCGCCTATTTTCTAAGGGTCTGTATCTCTTTGCTTCCTGCCCATTCATGTATCTGTCTAGATACATCTTAAAAGACCTTATCGTGCCCGCGTCTACCACCTCCGCTGGCAACGCATTCCAGGCACCCACCACCCTCTGCGTAAAGAACTTTCCACGCATATCCCCCCTAAACTTTTCCCCTCTCACTTTGAACTCGTGACCCCTAGTAATTGAATCCCCCACTCTGGGAAAAAGCTTCTTGCTATCCACCCTGTCTATACCTCTCATGATTTTGTACACCTCAATCAGGTCCCCCCTCAACCTCCGTCTTTCTAATGAAAATAATCCTAATCTACTCAACCTCTCTTCATAGCTAGCGCCCTCCATACCAGGCAACATCCTGGTGAACCTCCTCTGCACCCTCTCCAAAGCATCTACATCCTTTTGGTAATGTGGCGTCCAGAACTGCACGCAGTATTCCAAATGTGACCAAACCAAAGTCTTATACAACTGTAACATGACCTGCCAACCCTTGTACTCAATACCCCATCCGATGAAGGAAAGCATGCCGTATGCCTTCTTGACCACTCTATTGACCTGCGTTGCCACCTTCAGGGAACAATGGACCTGAACACCCAAATCTCTCTGTACATCAATTTTCCCCAGGACTTTTCCATTTACTGTATAGTTCACTCTTGAATTGGATCTTCCAAAATGCATCACCTCGCATTTGCCCTGATTGGGAGGGGGTCTGGGATTACTGGAGGGAAAGCTCTTCAGGCATGAAGGGAGGTCCCTCCATAAACAGTGTACACTCTGCGTTTGTTTGTGTATGAAGGAGCAATGACACTCTAGTCACCCTGTGTGTGGGGAGGGTGCCAGAAAGGGGAGGAGCATTAAGGATATATGGATGGTGGGGGCAATCGATTTATGCTTTATGTGGTTATACTGTGCCACTCTGAGTGTTAGCCAAGATGGGCAATGCCATGCCACCCCAGATAGTTGATCCATGAAAACACCAGATGTACCCGTCAACACCAATCCCTGCATGGTAGGAACCTTCAAATAAATGAAGGATACAACTTTATTTATCACATGGAAATGGGTATGGCTCATCCGAGATTGTGTGATCCGCTTCTCCTGAGGATCCATGTGCGCCAGAGGCAAAATCAACATGCAGGTGCGGTCCACGTAGAGGCCTTTGGTCGTGAGCAGCAGCCCCCAATGGGAGCTCGCCATTACGTTCTCTGTACATCTACAGGCCCCACATGACATGCCATCGGATGTCAGAGCACCACTGTCAGAGGTGATTGTGCATGTAGAGAGAGTGGTGACACATCTCTGTGCCGTGCTCAACGATGACCTGCAGCCCACGGGCTTCGGTGGGCATCCTATGCCTGCGGTCCTCATAGTGGCAGCGGCTCTTAAGCTTGATGCCTATGCAGCATTTCAGGGGCCCACCAGAGACCTTTGTGAGGTCACATAGTTAGCAGTGCACCACTGCATCAAGGAGGTCACTGATGCCCTGCACCGGAGGGCCAGTGAGGATGTCTGCTTCAGGACAGACTCTCACAGCCAGGCTCAGAGGGCATTGGTTTCGGCCTCATTGCCAGATAATCAAAGGTTTTAGACTTCATAGACTGCACCCATGTGGCCATCAGACCTCCTGCCAGGCTACCACCTGCAGACGTTACCATTAAAGCAATTCCCTCAATCTAGGTGCAGCTGGTAAGTGATCACCGAAGATCATGCAAATCTGTGCCCGCTTCTCAGGCAGCTGCCATGACACCTGGGCCCTGCACCAGTCCCAGCTGTTCACTGAACTGGCTCAGATGGAGGGGTGGCTTCTTGGAGTTAAGGGCTATCCTTTGCAGACATAGCTCCTGACACCAGTGAGAGACTCCACCACTGCTGCAGAGGAGAAATATAACGTCAGCCACTGAACTACAAAAGCCACCATTCAGCAGGCGATCGGCATGCTGAAAACGCGCTTCCAATGCCTGTTAGATAGTGTGATGCCCTGAATCATGGGCTGAAAAGGCCAGCTCCTTTCTTTGCTGCTTTCTGTGCTCTGCACAACTACGCACCCAATAGGGGGCAGGCCTGGCACGATGAGGAGAGACGTCAACATGATTCCTCCTCGGACTATGAGGATGCTGAGGACCTAGAACAGGAAAGGTGCACGGGAGGGCAGATGGCACCCAGGCTCTGCATGCAGGACGAGCAGTGAGCTAGGGATGTACAGCAGTGGCTTATCAGACACAGGCTGTCTACTCCACAGGAATCGACATGAGCTCTGCAAGCCACACATCACCCCCGCTCACTTGTTGCACACCAGTCTACAGATCAGCATCCCTGTGTAAACCATTAGAGGCAGCAGCTGACCAAGCCAATGTCAATGTCACTGCATCTGCGGAAACGCTCAGGAGTAATGGTGGCATGGCAATGATGTTATTGCATATGTTGGCTCTCCTGAAGGGCCTACAGTGCAAAGGGATGTGACATTGGCACTACATGCTGGCACACATCATTCACACAGAGAAAAGGACACACATGTTGCTGAAGAACATTTCGTGAGACGTATTTACATTGCTGTGACACCTATGCATTCCCATTTGTGTCAGTGTGTTCTCTTTAAACACTTGCGAGTGCTCCTTCTCGGTGCAACCTCTGTGCTAGCAGCCCGACTGGAGGAAGGCTGCTGATCTGATTGCCCTTTGGCTGTAGAAGACTTTGGCGGTCGTCGTCTGCGAGCACGAGGCCTGGAGGGCCTCAGCTGGCAGGGGGAATGGTTGTTCATCCTCTTCCGACATTGGACCCTTTGACGCTGGATAACCCCACAGCTACTCACCTCCTCTGCCACCTCCAGTCAGGCTGCCTTGGTCAAGTGGGAGGGCCTCTTCTTACCATTGCTGGGGAAAAGGACATCCCGCCTTGCCCGCACAGCCTGGAGGTGAGTGAGCAGGGAGGCATAGCTGAATTGTGGGGCCACCCTAGAGCACCCCTCTGCCATCCTCAGTTTTTGCTCTGGTTCTTTATATACAAAGGTGACTCCACAGTCTAACTGCTGTAACTTCTGGCTGCAAGGTTTTTCTTGCACATGTTTGAAAACCAATGTAGGACTAGTGAGGAAATTTTTGCTATTGTCATGGTTTTTCATCTATTAGACATTGACACATGTTCACGTGCACTTTGCTTCTGCAACAGCTGATCATAATTATTGATGTAACATTTCTAGTTGGCAATGCAGATAGAATATAAACATATTTTCCTGCTTCTTTACAAACATCATTTCATGGCAGTTACATGTATTTTCACATAACAGTTAGCAGAGAAATTAATACAGATTCCAAATGCATATTAGTCTGTGGCTTTCACAGTCAGATGATTAGAAGCCCATAGTATGTAGATATTCTTCAATTGTGGTTTTATTTCTGTTTCACATCCTGGTATGTGCAAAATTAAGATTATTCACCCAGGTGCAAGAAGGAATGTTACACTTAAGTGGAAGAAGAGGATCACAATTTCACAGGACACTGGGAGACAACAGGGTAAAGCTGTGGCAGCAACGCAGAAAGTGCTGGGGAAATTCAGCAGGTCCGGCAGCATTTGTGGAGAGAGAAGCAGATGCTGCCTGACTTGCTGAGTTTCTCTAGTGCTATCTGCTTTGCTGCCAGATTGACAGCAGCCCCACTCTTCAACAGTGAGGTAAGTATTTCTTTGACAGCTGCCTGGAAGCAGGTGCTGGGGCGCTTATCCCACCTCTCCTCATGTAATATTGGGAGGCGGGGGTGGGGGGGGGGGCGCGTTGCAGTGATGCTAATGAACCGCTGCACAAAATATCGCAGGGGCTCTGCAGCTGTTGCTGAGTGCAGGCATGCCACCGAGTTCAAAGTGTCACGCGCTAATAAAATTTAGCCCATTATTTTAAATTTTCCCATTTATCGATACGGTCAATCATATACTCTACTTTTTCCGGAATAGAACACACTAACCAGATTTCTTTAATGAACAACAAAATTATCAGTTTATTATAAAACAAGTCTTAACTAGTAATGAAGTAAAACATAAACACACAGATTGAAATTGTAAAGTTCTCCTTTTTTTTACCTTCATCCCTTTACACTCACACACACACACATATACACCAGGTAACCGAAAAAAAAGGGATTTTTATAATTACAGAGCTCTGTTACAGACAAAAAAAAGGTCGTCAGATTAATTGTTCATTTTTGAAGAAAACAGCAGATGAGATATGTTTATCCAAAACTGACATGCAGTCTAACTTCTGAGTACACGTAGACAGTTCACTGAGATCTTTTAGAACAGTTCTTTTCAGGCAGTGTTGAAAAGTAATTTAGCGGGCTTTCTTCAAAGACAGGAAATGAGATGAATTGATACAATGGACTTCTCAGGGTCCTTCATAGGTGCTGGAAAGTGAGCTGGGTTGTGGTCTTCTCTCCTTTTTACACTTCTTCAGCAGACTTGACTTTATCAGCCGCTCACTCCAGAAGGTAAAACACACACACTGACCCACAACCAAAAAGCTTGTGAGTTGTCGGCCCGTCCCAGGTGCGCTCTGCTGCTACTGGGCTTGTCCAATCATGGGACATGTGTCACTTCTCTGTCCCTGTTACCAGGGTTTCTGTTCTCTCTTTAACTTGAGTCCTGTGACAACCAGTAACATTGTTGCCAATCAGGTTCCTTCAGTGCCTCCTTGATGGCTCTCTTTTAAAAAAAAAAACTGGTCCAACATTTATTCAGTTTAACTATAAATTCCTTTAAAAATATTTTTTACAAAAACAGAATCATATTCACAACACTATTGTGATAGGCAAGGAATGGTAACTAAATTTTAAAAAGATATAGATCTAGGTACTTGTTCATACTACCAACTTGCAACATGCTATGAAGTCAGCTTGCGGTGTTGTATGAATGTTTTATCAACATAGACCCTGACAAGATTTCTGTTTCTTCTGTAGCTGTTGCTTATAACTATAAATGTTTTGCACAATTTTCATACTCCGCAATACTAATTTAGATTGCTGGTCATATTAATAGTAAAATTTCAGTAATGAGGCCTGCTGATGCTTTCTAGAGAGAAATTGCATTAGTCGAGCTGCAGCAATTATTAGTAGAAGAATGGGCAGCGTACAGTAGAAATGATGGTGAGAAAGGCGCTATGCTCATTATATTCACTATGTCTCTTGCATTTAGCGTTTTTTCTGTTTCTATTAAAGTTAAGTACTTGACATGTTATTTAAAATTGTTTTTTAAGAGCATGATTAGATGCAGAGTTAAAGCAGCGACGATAAAGTATTGGCCAATGGGCCTACAAAGGATAACAAGTAGTACAAATAAACAGTGGTTTCTGACCAGTAGAAAGCAGATGTCAAGCAGTTTACAGAGGGTACTTTTTACAGTTGTTCGTGAGTTTCTTTGCATCAAAATCCTTTGACCTACATGTGGCTTCAACACTACTCTGTGATCTTTTGGTAAGAAATGTTTCTGATGTAGGAGAAGATGGCAATTTTAGTATTTCTTTTCATGTCAGTATGAAACATTGAGGCAAATTCAGATGACAGGGAATATTTAGGTGTAAGTAATAACCTTTAGATTATATTCAGATGTTTTTCCTTTTATTTTCCTTCTCAATTCTTTTGTTATTTGAGAGTGAAGAGAGCTGTGAGTGCTGCTTCATAATTACCAGAATGAAGGATAATTTAAATAGATAAATAGATGTATTTTAGTTCTGTAGGCTGGCTGAAAATTAACAATGTTGATCAGATGAAGTAAGCAGACTGGATATTTGCGTGTCTTCAAGGTCGTGAACTTGTGACCTTGTTATTGGTTGTTCAGCACTCTAGATTCTAAAGCAGGGGTGCCAAATTTGATTTACATGCTAGACGTGATCCAACATCCTGGCACTTAACATGGGCCACATTTAGCAGAAGTTATTTAGATGCATTGTGGTATAAATTAGAAAGCGTTTTGTCCATTTTTTGGCGACGTATACCAATTACTGGACACTCCACCTAATCTGCGCGATGGCGTATTGAATGCCATTTGTACAAAAAAAATTATCCTCACTCTTTTTAGGTGTACCTGCTAACTGCCTGAAATCAGCATTGGATCAATTTAAATATGAAAAGAGGAACCCTGCGCATTTTTTTGGACTCTTCTATAAAATGCTGAAAAACTAGATGGAGCACACACTGTGTAAGCTTCAATTAGTTTTTCTAGTTCTGCAGCAGCCTAAATGATTGTCTGCGTAGGGACTGCTGGAGGCCGCTGAAGAACTAATAGGGAAATATATTTTTACTTTCCCTTCTGTGGAGCATGGAGGAGCAGAAGGAGCATGGAGCTCTTCCCAGCTCCGCAGCATGACTATGGGCCACTGCAAGCCTGTTATCAGCCTTCCTGCTTCTCACTCCTCCATGTTTTGGAACTTGTGATGGTGCAACTCCCTGCAAAGAAATCCTCAGTCTCTGTTCCCTAGTTTCCCATGTGCCTAGCAGTGGTAACAATTTTTCTCTATTTACCAAGAGTAAAGTTCCCAGGTTTTATTTACCCCTGTACTGGCCGCTCCCCTCTCACTACTCCCATTCACCCCTTTGGCTTTGCAGGTGTTATATGTTGTTATATTATCTGTAAAACTAGGAACTAATTAGCTAGGAACTAATTGTTATGCATAAGTGTTCCAGGGGGCCACATTCACGGCTGCACTGAAGAGTCATGTGATGCATAACATGATACCAGTCTAAGGCCTGGATAACGAAGATCTTAATCAAACAATAGTGAGGCATCACTACCCTATTTTACACTGGAGGAGATCACACCAGCACTGGCAGGGGCAAAAGTTTTCAGTAGCTTGATGCCAGAAATGGCTAGTAGAATGTGAAGCTAGATGAGGAATCTTCGCTGTTGACAAGATTCAACACATCCTTTGGATGGTACAATTCCTGCGTCTACCTTTTGGCCTTAAAGTGAGCCAGGATGCATTCCAGTGGAAAGTAGACAAGACATACCAAGGATGTAAAGGGGCATTTAGCATAGCTTATGATATCCAGATATATGATGTAGATGGAAAAGATCATGACTGCCATCTACATGAAGCCATGGAAAGAACCAGGAAAGCTGGGATCAAGCTAGATGCAGACAAATGCATTGTGAAAGTGACGGAATGTCAGTTCTATAGAATAGTGTGCACACCTGATGGAGTCAAGCCAGAAGGTGAAAGACTTGAGAGTTACAACAATGATCTCAGCAGTTCGAGTTCTGTTCGTTGATCAAGGGATTCCTGAAAGATTAATGTGTGACAATGGCACCCAATTCACCTCCAGAGAATTTAAGAAATTCGTTGAACAGTATGGGTTCAACACATTCACCACACCACCACACTATCCATGGGACACGGGTTTATAGAACCCTTGCAAAATGTCAAGAGAAGAAGGAAGACCCAAACCTTGCCTTATTTTCACTTCCATCTACACTTTCAAGGCTGACATGAAATCACGTGCAGAGTTGTTGAATGGAAGAAAAATACATCCTCCAAGTGACCAGGAGGAAGTGAGACAACAACTAAATGAAGCATAGAAAGAAGGAGGTCAACATTTTAACAAGTGTGCCAAATTCCTACCTGAGCAGTTGAAAGGACAAAACGTACATGTACAGGATCCATTCATGAAAACCTGGAGCCCAGCAAAGGTTGTTGGTGAAGCTGAGAATCCAAGGTCGGACATCATTGAAACCAAAACCAGTAAGCAAATGAGAAGGAACAGGGTTCATATTCAACCTACACCTGAGCTGGAAAAACAGAAAAGATCATCAACCACACTGGAAACATGACTATCCAGTGAAACAATAACAATCACATCACCAGCAAGTGACACAACAGTAGCAACAGCAAGCATGACTCCAACGCCATCAGGAGCAACATGCCTGATATTGCCTGTGCAGCATGCCAACTCACCACAGAGAGCAAAAATGTCAAGTCTACAAGATGGAGGCACAACATCTTTCCACTTAAGTAATACTGTCAATAATATTCTTAGAAAAGAAAACAAGCTATAAAAGACTCTAAACGGGGTTCAGTTTATTTCCAAAACTTGATTGCTAATCTTTTTTAGTTCAGAAAAAAGTTAATGACTGGAATAGAGGCATTATGTTTTTAAAGAAAGAGGGAAGTTATGCATTGTTATATTATCTGTAAAGAGCTAGGAACAAATTAGTAGGAATTCATTTTTATGTGTAAGTGTTTCAGGGGACCACATTCACAGTTGAACTGAAGAGTTGTGACGTGCAACATGACACTGGTCTAAAGGAGTCCCTACCAGGCAGCATGGAAGCTGAATGAAATAAACAAAGAGCTCCAGCTTTTCCAAGTCTAAAGTGTGGCTATTTCTAAATTATGGGAACCAGGAGGCATAACAGCAAGAGATGCTGGACTCCATTCACCCTACCTCACTCCACCACATTCTCTTTCCCCACCACCCAAGCACCAATCCCCTCAACCCCATGTCTCCCCTATGCCCCACACATGCCCCATTTGCACAGGCTGCAGTTTCCTTTCCTTCCTCTGCCTGATCTCTCCCGACAACCATTTCCTTGTCTCCCACTCTTCCCAGCCTGAGCCTCCATCTCTGACCACGTACTCCCCGTCATCCTCTTCCCAACCCCAATCTCTGTCATCCTTTCTCTAACTCCCAGTCCCCTGTTACTCTCTTCCCCTGCTGATCTCCCAACTCCCTTCCTTGAGACCCAATTGCCTAATTCCCCACTGACCTCTGATCTCCCGATTCCCCCTCGAGTCTGGGCATTACACCTCTGCTGAAGCCACAAGGGTAGCACCATGTAAGAGTAGTAGTACAAGGAAGATAAGGGATTTGTAGTTGCACAAGCATATTCACTTAGATGTTTAATACAGTGTTACAGTATTACATTTCTGTTTCACATTTATGTACCATAAATCTTATTTCAAAGCTTCACCGTCTGTCTTGCTCATTTTTGCCTGCTGCCTGCAAAATGGCCTTCTGCCTTGTGAAGAATGGTTGGCAAGAGTTAAAGATGAGCAATGGGTGTCTGTGAAAGGGACGAATTGTTGATTGTGGGATTGCTTTATGTTGGGGACTGGGCGGGCAGGGGAGTGGAGGGTGGTGGTGGTGTGGGGTGCAAGTCGACTCAGAATTTGTGTGACCTGTGGCTGCACTGCATCAGACCATCCTGCACATCCCTGGCAGCTATGTGTGCAGCTCTTTCTCCTCCTCCTCTAAACAGGCAGAGCGCTTAGCAGCTTCCTCCTTCTAGAGCTCCAGTCCTCGCTACCATGCAAGTTTGTGCAAGGCACAGCAGACCACTATCATTCTGGATCTGTCCAGGCACCTAAAGCACAGCTTGAGTATCCTGATTGCTTGCTCCATAACAGCTCTGGTGTTTAGATGACTTTTCCTGGCGGTCATTTTCTTTGCTCTTCACCAGTGTCACCAGCTACATTTTCAGAGGGTAGCTTTAGTCTCCAAGGAGTCAGATGCTAACTCTGCTATCTCAGGGAGGCTTGACTGGTGCAGTATCATGGCAGCTCCCTAGGAATCTTGCACAGACATGCATGATGATTTTTGGTAGTTGCAGATGAGCTGAACATTGATGGAGTGGAATCCCTTTTGGTTGATGAAGACTCTGGGGTGATCTGGGGTGCCCTGATTGCCACAAGTGTGATGTTGCTGACTCTCTGGACCTGTGAGAAACCAGCTAAGACAGCAAAGCCAAGCAGCTGCTCATTCTGATTGGCCTTATCAGTTAAGAATTGCACGTAAATCCTAGCCGTCGAAACATGGCATTGGTTACGTGTGAGATGCACTTGTGGGCAGCAGATTGTGAGAGTTTATAGATTTCATCCACTGATCCCTGGAAGGAACCAGAGGCGATAAAATTAAGGGCTGTGGTGACTTTGACTGCCACAGGCAAACTGAGCCCATCTGGTTCACTTGGCAGGAGGTCTTCTTCCAGAATGCTGCAAATGTCAGCGAGCACCTGTAGGGAAATACTGAGCCTCCTGAGGCACTGGTCGTCAATCACGTCCAGGAGGCTTATCCTCTGTTTGTATTCACTGTGTTGGGGGTATCGCCTCCTGCAAGCTTGAGCTCTGTGCTCATCCCCTCTCTCCTATGGAGTGGCAGGTGGCTGAGGAGAAGGCTGCTGCTATTGATGCTGGTGATGACTCTGCTGCTGTTGGTGTCACTGCTGCACATTTAGTTTCTCATCTGAGGATAAGTTTGACTTAGCTTATGCATAAACAGCTCCCATATTGATCTGCCATTTGACAGCTGGGAAGTGTAGACCAAAGGCAATAAGCTCCATAGTAGTAGAAATGACATTAGTGGAAGTCACATTTAAAGCAGTAAAAGCACACTCTCAGAATAAGTTCTGTGAGCAAAAGCATCTGCACTTTCCTCCTACTTCCTTTAAAATCCAGGGGTGAAAACCATCAGGCCCTGGGGACTTTTCAGTCTTTAGCATATTCTTATCTGGGTTCTAATGAAAGGTCACAGACCTGAAACATTAACTCTGTTTCTCTCCCCACAGATGCTGCCTGACCAGATGAGTATTTCCAGCATTTTCTGTCTCTATTTCCTATTTCCAGCATCCGCAGTATTTTACTCTAGGATTTGTAATGGGTAGATCATGTCTTATGAAACTAATTAATTTTTTCTGAGTTGTTATTAAAGTAGAAGACAGGGGAATGTATATGGATGTAGTTCATATGAACTTCCAAAAGGTTTTTGATAAAGTTCCACAACAACGACCGTTAGCTAAAATTATAGCCTATGGAATTGAGAGCAAATTATTGACCTTGATAGTGGGGTTGTTTAGGCAGCAGAAAACAGAGAGCAGGGCTAATGGTATATATTTGAATTGGAAGAATGTGACTAGTAGTCTGCTACAAGGATCTGTGCTGCGGCCTCAATTATTCACTATATCTATTAATGACTTAGATAACACAATAGAAAGCCATACATCCAAGTTTGTCAATGATGCAAAGGTAGATGGGTATCATTACAGGTAAGTGTGAGGTCATCCATTTTGGGCCAGAAAAGGTTAAATCTGAGTGCTTTTTAAATGCTGAAAATCTAGGAACAGGGAAGGTCCAAAGAAATTTAGGGGTCCTCATGTACAGATCACTAAAATGTAGCAGTCAGGTGAAAAAAAAACTAATGGAATGTCAGCCTTTATAGCAAGAGCACTAGGATATGAAGAAATGCAAGTTTTGTTCCAGCTGTGCAATGCCTGAGTTAGACCATGTCTGGAGTACTGTGTACAGTTGAGGGCATAGAATTTAAGAAAGGATATATGGCTTTGGAAGGAATGCAGCACAGATTCATCAGTGAGAAACGTCTAGGACAAAGGGACATAACCTTAAAATCAAAGCCAAGCCATTCAAGAGAGAAGTTAGGAAACATTTCTCCACACAAAGGGTGCTGTAAGTAATGTTACGGCCATTTGTTGAGGGGTGTGGGTGGTTCCCACTGTTCAACTCCCACCTGACTGCAGCAAGTATTTTTTGTTATTATGAGGGTTTAACCCCTTTGTGTTTTATTTGTGAAATGAACAGACAGCAACAGGTTTTCTTGTAGGTTGAAAACAGAAGATCAATTATTTATTGAGCAATATACTTTATCCCAAAATTGTCACAACCGCATCCATTGTCGCATTCACTCACGCACACACACAGACACATGCATGTGAAAAGACAGATAAAGAGGAAAAGGGGCAAGTGGTTTTCAGATGAGATAGGGTTTCGGGGTTCATGGTAAACTTGTTGAATTCTTGCAGAAGTCAAGTTCTCATTGGTTGCAGGCCTGAGATGTTTGTAAATTTCTCTCTTGGCTGAAGGTTTGGTTTCAAGACAGAGGTCTTCCAATTTCACTGATGCAAAAGTTAAAAATGTAGAATTTTACAACAGGGCACCTCCTTTATAGCTTGCTCGATTTTCTCCCAGCTGGCTGGACAAACTGTTTGGTGAAGCTTCTTTTTTGGTGTCTCCCTCTCTATTCGAGGGCAGCCTTTTTTAGGTAAAATGTTTGTTACATCATCTTCGGGTAGGAGACGTTTTGGTCAATCCACCATGGTAATCACACAATAGCACAGGATGAAAATAATCCAGTTATGATGTTGTCACTTCATACCTTCTTTGTTTCAGTAGAACACATTCAATTCAGGATAGGTTTAGGATGGGTGCAATAGACAACTCTTAGCTTTGAAGGTATTCTTTGTTCTGAACAGACAGTGTGAAAATGTTCGAATGCACATGTGGCCATCTTTTGCAGCATTGTCCATTTTTTTAAAAAGGCAAGTCAATTTTTATAACTCTTCAGTTTTAGTCTGTAATTTTTCATTGTCACACTTCTTGTAAGTGTGACAGTATGGAACTCTCTCACACCAAAAAAAATGCTAGCTCAATTAATAATTTTAAATCTGAGATTGATAGATTTATAAAGGAATACCGAGTAATGGCAGATAAATGGAGTTAGGATGCAGATCAGCCATGATCTCATTGAATGGAAGAACATTCTTGAGAGGCTGAATGGTCTACATCTATATCTATGTCCCTATAACTTCCCCACCCCCAGTCTTGCTCTCCTGACTCCCCACCATGGTCATCCTGAGTCTCAATCTCCTGACAGCACCCACCCCCGCCCCCCCACCATACTAGGTCCCCATCTCCTGACTCCCCTGATTGAGTCCTGAACTTCTGAGTTCACCTCCCACACCCCATGTCTGGGAGCTAAAAATTGGTTTGCACCATTTTTCAGGCCTTGCCCGTGCTGATTACAGTGGAAGTAACCAGCATGTAACTTTTGTGCTGCCACATCATTTACATAATTGTAGCATTGGGCTGAGCATCTACCACGTTGTTGGTTCCCTGCTCAGCAGAGAGCCAAGAAGCATTTGCAGACAGTATGTGGTGCAGTCAACCTTCTGTTCTTCAAGGAAGTGCGGTCCTCTTAAAGGGATGCTGCACTGAATGACAGGAGACTACTGCTGAATACTATTGATGCAATTGTAAACAAGGAAAATGGAACACCAGGGCAGAGAGATGGTTCCAGGGTCACAGATGTGGCATGTGGAGGCCTTAATGGTGGAGACGAAGAAGGTGAGATGCCATGGTTCCCCAAGGGGCCAGTAGGCCCTCAAGGCCCGCCCTTAGAAGGGAATAGTGGAAGGTGGCCAGGGAAGTTAATTCACAGAATCACAGAATTGTTACAGTGCAGAAAGAGGTCATTTGGCCTATTGTGTTTGCCCCACCTCTCCGAATGAGCAATTCACCTAATGCCATTCCCATGCCTTCTCCCCATAACCCTGCACATTCTCCCTTTTCAGATAACAGTCTAATTCCCTTTTGAATGCCTTGATTGAACCCACCTCCACCACAATCTCAGGCAGTGCATTCCAGATCCTAACTACTCACTGTCTGAAGAAATGTTTCCTTATGTAGCTGTTGCTTCTTTTGCCAATCACTTTAAATCTGTGCCCCCTTGTTTTTGATCCTTTCACAAATGGGAACAGTTTTTCCCTATCTGCTCTGCCCAGACCCCTCATGATTTTGAATACCTCTATCAAATCTCATCTGAGCCTTCTCTTCTCCAAGGAAAACGGTCCAAACTTCTCCAATCTGTTTCCATACCTGATGTTCCTCATCCTGGAACCATTCTTGTGAATCTTTTCTGTACTCTCTCCAACGCCTTCACAAAGTGCTGCGCCCAGAACTGGGCTCAATACTCCAGCTGAGGCCGAACTAGTGTCTTATACAAGTTTAACATAACCTCTTGTCCTCTATGCTCCTATTAAGGAAGCCCAAGATACTGCATGCTCTATTAACCGCTCTCTCAATCTGTCCTGCCACCTTCACTGCCTTATGCACATATATCCCCAGGTTCCTCTGCTCTTGCACCCCCTTTAGAGTTGTACCCTTTATAGTATATTGTCTCTCCATGTTCTTCCTACCAAAATGAATGACTTCAAATTTCTTGCATTGAACTTCATCTGCCACTTGTCCGCTCATTCCACCAACTTGTCTATGTCATTTTGAAGTTCTGCACTGTTCTCCTTACAGTTCACAATTGTTCCAAGTTGCATATCAACTGCAAATTTTGAAATTGTGCCCCGTACACCAGGGTCTAGGTCATTAATACATATCAGGAAGAGCTAGGGTCCCAACACTGACCTCTGGCAGTATCTAGCTCCAAAGAGTTGGCAGCAGTGCCAGAGAAAGTCGAATGACTTCATGTAGAGGGTCAAGGGCAGTGAATCCATCTTCACATGACGTCTACCCACTGCTCCAGCAACCGTCCATGCTGCTCAATGCACCACATCCCCATTACTCAGCCCTTGACACGCAAGACATGTCTAACATTCAGATACTCCACCTTACCCTCACACACCTAATGCTGCTAGCCTCACACTCACCTCTCACTGCCTGCACATAATGCAGCTATATAGCTGTGGCAAGCACTTCACCCAAATACAGTGCTACACAATCTCTTGCATTCTTCCCTCTCTCTTGAAGGGCAAGGTGATACACAATAGAAGGGGCCAGGGCAGAAGCGGCAGTGGACAAGGACACCTACATTTCCTGAACCCAATGGAGGAGATGACTCTCTGCATCATGGAGCTGGCTGTGACAGAACCTGTGGCATCCAGCATTGCTGAAAACATTGAGGATGGTGGTATGTTCCTGCCTTACTTGATCTGACAAGTGCAGGCACCAGCTCAGATACTGGCACTCCACGTACCTGAGAAGCAAATAGAGAGTTGGGATCTGCACATGGTGAGTCACTGGCATGAGTGTGATGCAGCCACATCAGGGGTAAATGATGGTTTGTGTGCCAGCTCCTCTGAGGGTGAGGTTGCCGACAGGCTCTGCTGCAAAGGACTCAGATGAGGACCTCGATGGACTGGTCTACTGGAGAATGTTGATGAACATGCACACAGAGATGCTGGTGCATTAGCTGGCTTTCCAGATACCCTCCTTTCACTGGCATTGAGGAGTCCAATTCCAACTTGGCGGAGGGCAGATTGCAGAACTTTTCCTCTCCGTAGCCTTTGTTCCATCGCTTTGTCATGCTGCAGGCCCAGAGACACTGTGACTGCTGTCTCCATACCTGTTAAAGCCTTTGTATAGAAAGGTCATCTAATCCTCTGATCTTCCTGTGAGGATGCATCAACACTCCCTGCCAAATCCAGAGACTCACCACAACATCTCCAAAAACACTTCAGAATACTTCCAAAGGCTTTGAAATAGCAGAACGTACCTGCAAGTTGGATGTCTGGCCCTTTAACTAACACTAGTGCCGGGCCCCATATTCCAGCTCACCGCTTGATCTTTTGTGAGTTTTGTGTAAATTAATTTACTGGACCTGTGTGGTCCAAATTTGGAAAATGGTGTATCACATCAGCCGTTTGGGCTATATGACTTACAAGTTCATTCACTTCTGGCGCACGCAGGATACGCCTGTGCAAGCGCCCTTCTCAGGATGGTACACCTGGTGGGCCAGACTGGAAGCAGCTGGCAGCGCAGTTGCACCCACCCCCAAGAGGGCGTTTGGCTTCCATGTCGCTGTCTCCAGCAAAGCTATGGATCAGAATTTTGAGCTCCCAAGCTCCTGATTCTTCACACTGAGTCCTCATCTCTCAACTCCTCACCACCACCCCACCAAATTCCTATTTCCCAAGTCCTAATCTCCTGCCCTCTAGTCTCTGCTCACCCTTCCAGCTCAGCCCTCACTCTGCTCTGTCTCTCTCCCCTCCACCAGCTGACTCTCCTGTAATCCCTAAGCAGGGACTAGTTGTCTGTGCCGATTAGAGGTGGTTAGGGGGTGGGGGGGGGGGGGGTTGGTGGGTTGGGGAGCACCACTGTAGCATGAAATTTAAAAGACGGAGTTCTCCTGGGCTGTTAGAAGCAGAGCCCGGGTGAACTCTTTGAATGCAGTCTGGTACAATATCCAAAAAAACATGCTCATATATTTGGTAAGAAAATCATTTTGGAAAAGAACAACACGCCACTTGAAACTGTTTCAAAAAGTGTCTTATTAGTGTACTCAAAAGGCTCCAGAGAACCATGCAGCTTCAGTTTAATGCTATTGTCAAGGGAGGCAAGAAAATATTTCTTGTTGACACATTTGGCTGAGTGCATCTACTTCATATGACTAGAAAGATTGGAAGTCAAGTCAATTGACACAAAGTTGAAAGCGGGAAGAAAAGATCTCACAGAATCACAGAATAATACAGTGCAGAAGAGGTCCTTCGGCCCATCGAGTCTGCACCGATGCATTAAAACACCTGACCTGACTACCTAATCCCATTTGCCAGCACTTGGCCCATAGCCTTGAATGTTATGACGTGCCAAGTGCTCATCCAGGTACTTTTTAAAGGATGTGAGGCAACCCGCCTCTACCACCCTCCCAGGCAGTGCATTCCAGACTGTCACCACCCTCTGGGTAAAAAAGTTCTTCCTCAAATCCCCCTTAAACCTCCCGCCCCTCACCTTAAACTTGTGACCCCTCGTAACTGACCCTTCAACTAAGGGGAACAGCTGCTCCCTATCCACCCTGTCCATGCCCCTCATAATCTTGTACACCTCGATCAGGTCACCCCTCAGTCTTCTCTGCTCCAGTGAAAACAACCCAAGGCTATCCAACCTCTCTTCATAGCTTAAATGTTCCATCCCAGGCAACATCCTGGTGAATCGCCTCTGCACCCCCTCCAATGCAATCACATCCTTCCTATAATGTGGCGACCAGAATTGCAAACAGTACTCCAGCTGTGGCCTTACCAAAGCTGGTCAAAGACTTTGCTGAAATCCATGTAAACTACATCAACTGCACTACCCTCATCTACACACCTGGTCACATGTTCAAAAAAAATTCAATCAAATTTGTTAGGCATGACCTCCCTCTGACAAAGCCATGCTGACTATTCCTAATCAAACTTTGCCTCTCCAAGTGGTGATAGATTCTCTCCTTCAGAATTTTCTCCAATAGTTTTCCTACCACTGACGTGAGACTCACTGGTCTGTAGTTTCCTGGCTTATCTCTACAACCTTTCTTAAATAGTGGGACCACATTAGCTGTTCTCCAGTCCTCTGGCACCTCCCCCGTGGCCAGAGAGGAATAAAAAATTTGGGTCAGAGCCCCTGCAATCTCCACCCTCGCCTCTCACAGCATCCTGGGACACAAATTGTCCGGACCTGGAGATTCTAAACCATTAATATGCTGCAATATTTAGTCCCACCTGAGGATGTAATGTCCAAGCTGCTGGAGTAAACAAAGATCTGAAATTGTTGAGAATAATGAGACGTGTCATCTCAGATTGTTGTGTATTTCACTATTAGAGACAAATTAAATATACAGTCTGGACTGAATTCAAGGGAGAATAAATTGTTATACCACTTTAGAGATGAAGGGGTAGAGTTTATGCTTTTGGTGCAATTGGGATTTGATGCCAAAATGCGCTCGATATTGCATTGGTTAGGTTACAGTTCAAGTTTATGATAAGAATTGTTTGCATAATCACTAATGTAAAATCTTCCATGGACCATCGCAATCAGCCAGTACAACAATTTTTTCTTTCTTTTATAACGTTTTCTTGATGTATTTAATAGTGGTAACATGATGTAGTTTTATTAATACTGCTGAAGATGAATTTATCACAAAAATAAGCAACTTTAATCAAACTTTCCAGTCCCCAACTAATGAGTAACCTGACTTAAAAGAATTATACAAAACTATTTAATAATTTCATTGGTGTAATATAGTCAGTTTCTTAGTGAACTCAGTATTTTTTGATATGAAAAAAATGTTTAAAATGTGCCTACTAATGACTGTGTACCTAAGAAAATGAGCACAATTTGAAGAATCTTCCTGAATCTTCGTGGTTCACTAATGTCCTTCAGGGAAGGAAATCTGCTGTCCTTACCTGGTCTGGCTTACATGTGACTCCAGACCCACATCAATGTGGTTGACTCTTACATGCCCTCTGAAATGGCCGAGCAAGCCACTCAGTTGTATCTAACCGCTACAAAGTCAATAAGAAATGAAACAGGACGGATCACCCAACATGACCTAGACACCGGAAACGACAATGGCAAACCCAGCCCTGTCGACCCTGCAAAGTCCTCCTTACTAACATCTGGGGGCTTGTGCCAAAGTTGGGAGAGCTGTCCCATAGACTAGTCAAGCAACAGCCTGACATATCATATTTACTAAATCATATCTTACAGACAATGTCCCAGACATGATCAGCACCATCCTTGGGTATGTCCTGTCCCACCGGCAGGACAGACCCAGCAGAGGTGATGGCACAGTGGTATACAGTCTGGTGGGAGTTGCCTTGGGAGTTCTCAACATTGACTCCAGACCCCATGAAGTCTCATGGCATCAGGTCAAACATAGACAAGGAAACCTCCTGCTGATTACTATCTACCGCCCCCCTCAGCTGATGAATCAGTACTCCTCATGTTGAACAGCACTTGGAGGAAGCACTGAGGGTGGCAAGGGTGCAGAATGTACTCTGGGTGGGGGACTTCAATGTCCATCACCAAGAGTGAGTGGCTTTGTAGCACCACTACTGACCGAGCTGGCTGAGTCCTAAAGGACATAGCTGCTAGACTGGGTCTGGGGCAGGTGGTGACAGAACCAACAAGAGGGAAAAATATACTTGACCTCGTCCTCACCAATCTCCTTGCCACAGATGCATCTGTCGATAGTATTGGTAGGAGTGGCCACCACACAGTCCTTGTGGAATCAAAGTCCCATCTTCACACTGAGGATACCCTCCATCGTGTTGTGTGGCACTATCACCGTGCTAAATGGGATAGATTTTAAACAGATCTAGCAGCTTAAAACTGGGCATCCATGAGGTGCTGTGGGCCATCAGCAGCAGCAGAATTGTACTCAACCACAATCTGTAACCTCATGGCCCGGCATATCTCCCAATGAACCATTACCATCAAGCCAGGGGATCAACCTGGGTTCAATGAAGAGTGCAGGAGGGCATGCCAGGAGCAGCACCAGGCATACTTCAAAATGAGGTGTCAAGCTGGTGAAGCTACAACTCAGGACTACTTGTGTGCCAAACAGTGTAGTCAGGATGCGATAGACAGAGCTAAGTGATCCCACAACCAATGGATCAGATCTAAGCTCTTCATTCCTGCCACGTGCAGTTGTGAATGGTGGTGGACAATTATACAACTAACTGGAGGAGGTGGCTCCACAAAAATCCACATCCTCAATGATGGAGGAGCCCAGCACATCAGCGCGAATGATAAGGCTGAAGTATTTGCAACAATCTTCAGCTAGAAGTGCCGAGTTGATGATCCATCTCGGCCTCCTCCTGAAGTCCCCAGCATTACAGATGCCAGTCTTCAACCAATTTGATTCACTCCGTGTGATATCAAGAAACAACTGAAGGCTCTGGATACAGCAAAGGCTGTGGGCCCTGACAACATTCTGGCAATAGTACTGATGACTTGTGCTCCAGAATTCGCTGCGCCCCTCGCCAAGCTGTTCCAGTACAGCTACAACACTGGTATCTATCTGGCAATGTGGGAAATTGCCCAGGTATGTCCTGTACAGAAAGAGCAGGACAAGTCCAACCCGGCCAATTATCGCCCCATCAGTCTACTCTAAACCATTAGTAAAGTGATGGAAGGTGTCATTGACAGTGCTATCAAGCGGCACTTGCTTAGCAATAACCTGCTCACTGACGCTCAGTTTGGTTTCCGCCAGGGCCACTCAGCTCCAGATCTGATTACAGCCTTGGTTCAAACATGGGCAAAAGAGCTGGACTCAAGAGGTGAGGTGAGAGTGACTGCCCTTGACATCAAGGCAATATTTGAGTGAGTATGGCATCAAGGAGCCCTAGCAAAACTGGAGTCAATGGTAAACAGGGGGAAGACTCTTTGCTGGTTGGAGTCATACCCCGTGCAAAGAAATATCATTGTGGTTGTTGGAGGTTAATCATCTCAGCTCCAGGACATCACTGCAGGAGTTCCTCAGGGTAGTGTCCTAGGCCCAACCATTTTCAACTGCTTCATCAATGTCCTTCCTTCAATCGTAAGGTCAGAAGTGGGGATGTTTGCTGCACAATGTTCAGCACCATTCGTGACTCCTCAGATACTGAAGCAGTCTGTGTAGAAATGCAGCAAGACCTGGACAGTATCCAGGCTTGGACTGATAAGTGGCAAGTAACATTCATGCCACACAAGTGCCAGGCAATGACCATGTCCAGGAGAGAATCTAACCATTTTCCCTTGATATTCAATGGCATTACAATTGCTGAATCCCCCACTATCAACATCCTCGGGGCTACCATTGACCAGAAACTGAACTGGAGTAGCCATATAAACACCGTGGCGACAAGAGCAGGTCAGAGACTAGAAATCCTGCAGCAAGTAACTCACCTCCTGACTCCCCAAAGCCTGTCCACCATCTACAAGACACAAGTCAGGAGTGTGATGGAATACTCTCCTTATCTGGATGGGTGCAGCTCCAACAACACTCAAGAAGCCTGACGCCATCCAGGACAAAGCAGCCTGCTTAATTGGCACTGCATTCAAAAACATTCACTCCCTCCACCACCAATGCACAGTGGCAGCAATGTGTACCATCTACAAGATGCACTGCAGCAACGCACCAAGGCTCCTTAGACAGCACCTTCCAAACCTGTGACCTCTACCATAAAGAAGGACAAGAGCAGCAGTTGCATGGGAACATCACCACCTGCAAGTTCCCCTCCAAGCAACACACCATCCTGGAACTGTATCGCGGTTCCTTCACTGTTGCTGGGTCAAAATCCTGGATTTCCTTCCTAACAGCACTGTAGGTGTACCTACCCCACATGAACTGCAGTGGTTCAAAAAGGCAACTCACCACCACCTCCTCAAGGACATTTAGGGATGGGTATTAAATGCTGGCCGAGCCAGCAACGCCCACGGAACAAATAAAAAAAATCAGCAGAATCTCACAATGTTAACCTGGGGTTGTGGCCAGTTTTGTGGCTAGACCTGATCTTACAAATTCAATCCTAAACCCACATAAATGAACACTAAATTGCACATAAACGGTTTTATCTGTAACTCACATTTAAAATTCCCCGATCTTTTGTACTGGGTTGGTCGATTACGCCTGGAATGCATTGATATTATTGAAGTAAATGAGCGGAAACTCTACCTCGAAATGTGAAGAAGTGATTTACCTTCCTTTGATGAACAAGGATGTAGAGAAGTACATATCTCATCGTTGCAAGCCAAACAGCTAAAAGAACTGCTTATTCATCACCAAATTCCAGAAGGCCCCTCAGAGAAAATAGAATGCAATCTGTTTGAAGTGAATGCGAAAAACTCTCTCATATGTTCTGGCTATGATTCTGATTTATTCGAAATAGGTTGTGTGATAAAAAAGGGAATTAAGGCAGTGATAAAATGAAAGCTCATTTTTCATATCAAGTTACCTTATATCAGACAGTGCTCACCATTTAACTCAGGGGAATCCAACAGTTCGCACAAAAGTATGAGTAAAATTAAGTCACCGGCTCACCAAGGTATCCATATTCAAATGGCAAAGCAGAAGTTACTTTTAACATTGCAAAAGCACTCCTAGACAGAGCACACAGGTCCTTTACAGACCCTTACTTCCCTATTTTGAGTGGTACAATACACCAAGAGTTGTATTGGACAGCTCACTAGCTCAAAGAGTATCTGATGGGCTAATGAAGACACCCCTCTGGAAATTTGTTAGTCAGATCGAGCCCTGTCTTTGGCTTTTCTGTCCCAACAGGTGGAATATTTGCAGCTGGAAAGGTAGCAGGAAGCTTACCAGTGTTTTAACTGGTGAAATTAGTGTAGTATTCCTGCACAATGTTATGGATCTGTAAATCATGGGGGTGAAATTGGGCTTGTAGCACCCAAAGAACAGGAGCTACCAAGACTGCTTCTAAAATGGTGTTCGTGACACATGCACACACTTCAGAAGGGAAGTGTGCCTGGTGCCATATTTGCAAAGGGGTTAGCATGTGTGCACCCATCAACTGTCAGCAGGATGCAGAGCAAGCAGATCATGACGTCAATTAGCCTATAATGCTGATTTGATGCCAGAGCTGCCATTTTGGATATCCAAGCTCCAGACTACGCCCTATTTTAACCTCCCACTGCTGGACATGTATTCATTGGCATAAATGACCCCCACCAACGCTATTTAAAGGGATCATCAAGTACTTACAGGTTAGTTGCTGGATTGGTACTTCTGGCTGTTGCTGTCATTCTTATTTTGGGTGCTTTTCCATACTTGTTAAAAGTTTGAACAGTTTGCCAGGAACGATTTGGCTGGTGCCGAAGTACTTTTTAGGTGACTTAAAGGCTTGTGCACAAACCAGTTGCATTCAGAAATGAGTGACCTAATAGTGTGTCTTTTTGGCATTGCACCTCCTCTAATGGGGCAGGTTCCAGTTATTAACTATTTTAAATGTAAAGACAACCAGAATAGCATTGTGGTGAGGGGAAAGGAGAATGTATGAAGTATGCGCTAATGATATCTGCAGCCTGTAAGTCGGAAGAGATTGAGGGTTGAGGGACAAGTGGGATGAGAGATGGAGGATTAGATATGTGGATACCCGCATCTTCAATGATTTCAGACCTGACAGTGGCCATGGCCTCAGCAATATTCTTCCCACAATGGGATGGTAAGAACACAAGAATTAGGAGCAGGAGTAGACCATATGGCCCATCAAGCCTGCTCCGCCATTGAAAACGATCATGGCTGATCTTGGGATTCAACTCCACTTTTCTGCCTGCTCATTATATCCCTTGATTCGCGGAGGGACCAAAAATCTATCTATCCCAGCCTTAGATGTGTTCATCGCTGGAGTATCCACAACCCTCTGCAGTAGAGAATTCCAAAGATTCACAACCCTTTGAAGTAATTTCTCCTCATCTCCGTCCTAAATGATCGGACCCTTAACCTGAGACTATGCTTCCCTGTTTTACATTCCCTAACCAGCGGAAATAATCTCTCAGTGTCTACCCTATCCAGCCCTTTAGAATCTTATATGTTTCAATGAGATCACCTCTCTTTCTTCTAAACTCTGGAGAATACAGGTCCAATTTACTTAGTCTCTCATCATAGGACAACCCCCTGATCCCTGGGACCAATCTTGTGAACCTTCTGCCCAGCAATTTAAATGAGCCGCCGCATTTAATATTGCGGCAGCTCCGCCAAGCTTGGCCCGCACGTGCGGGCTGCCATTGTTTATGGCTGCTGCTGATTACAGCAGCGGCAACATAAATTTCAGCCCAAAAATGTCTATTGGCTGGATTTTAAGGAGCCCTCAATGTTGGGATCCGTAGTGGGGAGGGGCCTAAAGATGATCCTGGATGACGCCCACCACACACCTCGACGCCAGCAGTGCCCGGCCCGCACCTCCAAGTAGCGGCGAGGCACCATGGCAGTCTCCCCGCCGCTGGGGGACGGGACTACAATTTAAATATTTAAATCAATTACATTAATTAATTTAAATATACTCACACCTCCTCTTGATGGCCTGCCGTGATCTTCGGCCTGGCAGCCGACACTCCCATGCCTTCGGATCCCCGACTGGGGAAACGAGGTGCAACACTGGTGGGGCGGGAGGGAGTAGATTTATCAATGCGAGGGGAGTGGGGAGGGGAACAGGGTCAAATTAACATCATGGGTGTAGGGGTTGGTGGGAAGGGTTGTAGTTTAAAGGGGGGATGGTCAGATGGTAAAGGTAAGTGTTTTTTTGGGGGGGGGGAAGGGGCAACTAATTAATTTTATTATTCTTGGACGGTGTAAGATGGGTAAAAGAAATGTATTTATTTTATTTAATTCAACCTATCTTTAATTATTTAAATAAATTGGTAGGGCGAACAGCCCTTTAAAAATGGCATCAGCGCCTGCGCACAGGCAGGCTGCCCGCCCTGACTATTTAAATGAGCCACCGCACTTGAGATCGCGGTGGCTGTTTGGCATGTGGCCCGCACGGGCGGGCTGCCATTTTGGATGCTTGCCGCCATCCAGCCCTATATCTCTTTGCAGCCTCTAAGGGTAGCATAATGGTAATATTACTAGGCTAGTAATCTAGAGGCACGTAATAATAGTCAGGAGACATGAGTTCAAATCCTACCATGACTGCTGGGGGAATTTAAATTTGGAATGAAAAGCTAATCTCAGTAATGATGATCATGAAAATATTGGATTATTGTAAAAACCCAAATGGTTCACAAATATGCTTCAGGGAAGGAAATTTGGTCTACATGTGACTCCAGGCCCATTGTAATGTGGTTGACTCTTAACAGCCCTCTGAAATGGCCAGGCAAGCCACTCATTTGCATCAAACTGCTTTGATGCGAAGAGAAGAGAAGGCTGAGCGGTGATTTGATAGAGGTGTTTAAAATCATGAGGAGTCTGGACAGAATAGATAGAGAGAAACTGTTCCCACTCATGAAAGGATCGAGAGTGAGAGGGCACAGATTTAAAGTATTTGATAAGAGAAACAAAGGTGACATGAGGAAAATCTTTTTCACGCAGAGAGTTTAGTTTAGTTTAGTTTAGAGATACAGCACTGAAACAGGCCCTTCGGCCCACCGAGTCTATGCTGACCATCAACCACCCATTTATACTAATCCTACACTAATCCCTTCAACTTCAAGATGGCTCCTGGGCTGGAAGCTCCCTAGGAAGCTCCCTTGCTGTTCAACTCTATCCATGGCCATCTGCTCCCATCCCTAACGTTTTCTCCCCCAATCTGCCCTCTTAAACTGTTTAAATTCCCCTGGCTCTTTAAGTCAGTTCATTTTAGCCCTATCTAAAAGTTAACAGTTAGTTTAGTCTATGTTACCTGGGCCCACTGCCCTCCCCCAGCCACACCTGCTCTTTGTTTTCTCAATGAAATTGATCCGGATGAAACTGACGAGAACAGCTGCCGATACTTCAATCTCCGATCCTGCTGTCTTCACAGTCCAGAGTGTCTGCAGCCACGGCATGCGGTAAGTCCATTGAGGTGAAGAAGGAGCTGCGGGACCCGAGAGAAGTCCTGTGAAAAGGTGCCCCGAACACCCAAAACATCCACGAACGGCCCCCCCGGCCGCAACTTCAAAGCGCCCGCGGGAGATGGCTCGGAGAGCATCTGCAGCGCACTGTCGGCAATGCTGCATGCCTTTATTTAAACCACTGCAAAAAAAAACCCCTTAGCAAATGTAATCACCTCTAAGTCTGCCAAATGATGCTTCACCTCCCGAAGGACGTGGATGAGCTTTCCGGACGTCGATGGTGGGCACTGAGGAAATGGCTTATTACCTGCACCAGATTCCACCCCCCCTCCCCCCCCCCTTTACCCCCCTTCCACCCCCCCCCCACCCCCGTCCCCTTCCCTGCTCCACCCTCTCAGCTCACCCCCTCACAACCCCGTCCCAGCCCGCCCCCCCCCGCACCATCTTCACCCCGCACCCCCTTCCCCTGCACCCCCCCCCACCCCCTCCCTCTACCCCTCCCCCTTGCATCCCCTCCTCCCACCGGCACCATCCTACACCTGTGTAGGGGCCCCAACAACCCCACTGCCTTGTGGGCGTCTCGGGAGAGACCAAGGCTAAGGGAGTAAACCCTAACAGAAAATCCGGAGCGGAACCCCGTAGGCGGTCATGTGTCACCTTTGGCATGTTTCCGGCAGTTCCTGCAGCCATACTGGTGCCAAACGTCGTGTCCTGCACTCCTTTGGACCCCACCAGAAAGGCCGAGAGGGGGGTTTTGACGACTGGGCAACTCTCAACCTCCATAAATTTGCCCAGGCATGCGCCATGGAGAGGTCACTCCATAGTTGCCTCACAGCGACTGAAACAACACGGAAGGCAGCAGTTACGGGTTATAAGTCCAGATAAATTGGCGTAGAAACTGGGCGCCACGGGTTGTCTTTGTCGGTGGGAGAGGTCATTGCACCTCACTGGACAGCTACCGCCCGCCTCAAACCGGGCAGCCCCCGGTCAATAAGGTTCTGTCCCGCCACAGTCTGCCTGCTTCAATGGGTGCTTGGAGCTCAGGGTCATTGCCCGAAAGGTGGACTGATACACCGCACCAAACAACATGAAAAAAGGAAAGAAGGTACCAGCCCTTCGCTTTGCAAGCTGGAACGTCAGAACTATGTGTCCTGGCCTGTCGGAAGACCTTACACAAATCAACGATTCTCGGAAGACCGCCATCATTAACAACGAGCTCAGTAGACTCAATGTGGACATCGCAGCACTTCAGGAGACTCGCCTCCCCGCGAGTGGCTCTCTAGCAGAGCAAGACTACACCTTCTTCTGGCAGGGCAGGGATCCTGAAGAACCAAGACAGCATGGAGTGGGCTTCGCCATCAGAAACTCCTTGCTCAGCATGATAGAGCCTCCCTCAAATGGCTCGGAACGCATACTGTCCATCCGACTGCTCACCACCTCTGGTCCAGTACACCTACTCAGCATCTATGCTCCAACACTCTGTTCCGCACCTGAAGCTAAAGACCAGTTCTATGAACAACTCCATAACATCATTAGCAGCATCCCCAACACCGAACACCTATTCCTGCTGGGGGACTTTAATGCCAGGGTTGGGGCCGACCATGACTCATGGCCCTCCTGCCTTGGGCGCTATGGCGTTGGAAGGATGAATGAGAACGGGCAGAGACTGCTTGAGTTGTGTACCTATCATAACCTCTGCATCACCAACTCGTTCTTTCACACTAAACCCTGTCACCAGGTTTCATGGAGGCACCCAAGATCACGTCGTTGGCACCAGCTAGACCTCATTGTCACAAGGCGAGCCGCCTTAAACAGTGTTCAAATCACACGCAGCTTCCACAGTGCGGACTGCGACACCGACCACTCCCTGGTGTGCAGCAAGGTTAGACTCAGACCAAAGAAGTTGCATCATTCCAAGCAGAAGGGCCACCCGCGCATCAACACGAGCAGAATTTCTCACCCACAGCTGTTACAAAAATTTCTAAATTCACTTGTAACAGCCCTTCAAAACACTCCCACAGGGGATGCTGAGACCAAGTGGGCCCACATCAGAGACGCCATCTATGAGTCAGCTTTGACCACCTACGGCAAAAGTGCGAAGAGAAATGCAGACTGGTTTCAATCTCATAATGAAGAGCTGGAACCTGTCATAGCCGCTAAGCGCATTGCACTTTTGAACTACAAGAAAGCCCCCAGCGATTTAACATCCGCAGCACTTAAAGCAGCCAGAAGTACTGCACAAAGAACAGCTAGGCGTTGCGCAAACGACTACTGGCAACACCTATGCAGTCATATTCAGCTGGCCTCAGACACCGGAAACATCAGAGGAATGTATGATGGCATGAAGAGAGCTCTTGGGCCAACCATCAAGAAGATCACCCCCCTCAAATCTAAATCGGGGGACATAATCACTGACCAACGCAAACAGATGGACCGCTGGGTTGAGCACTACCTAGAACTGTACTCCAGGGAGAATGCTGTCACTGAGACTGCCCTCAATGCAGCCCAGCCTCTACCAGTCATGGATGAGCTGGACATACAGCCAACCAAATCGGAACTCAGTGATGCCATTGATTCCCTAGCCAGCGGAAAAGCCCCTGGGAAGGACAGCATTACCCCTGAAATAATCAAGAGTGCCAAGCCTGCTATACTCTCAGCACTACATGAACTGCTATGCCTGTGCTGGGACGAGGGAGCAGTACCCCAGGACATGCGCGATGCCAACATCATCACCCTCTATAAAAACAAAGGTGACCGCGGTGACTGCAACAACTACCGTGGAATCTCCCTGCTCAGCATAGTGGGGAAAGTCTTTGCTCGAGTCGCTCTGAACAGGCTCCAGAAGCTGGCCGAGCGCGTCTACCCTGAGGCACAGTGTGGCTTTCGTGCAGAGAGATCGACTATTGACATGCTGTTCTCCCTTCGTCAGATACAGGAGAAATGCCGTGAACAACAGATGCCCCTCTACATTGCTTTCATTGATCTCACCAAAGCCTTTGACCTCGTCAGCAGACGTGGTCTCTTCAGACTACTAGAAAAGATCGGATGTCCACCAAAGCTACTAAGTATCATCACCTCATTCCATGACAATATGAAAGGCACAATTCAACATGGTGGCTCCTCATCAGAGCCCTTTCCTATCCTGAGTGGTGTGAAACAGGGCTGTGTTCTCGCACCCACACTTTTTGGGATTTTCTTCTCCCTGCTGCTTTCACATGCGTTCAAATCCTCTGAAGAAGGAATTTTCCTCCACACAAGATCAGGGGGCAGGTTGTTCAACCTTGCCCGTCTAAGAGCGAAGTCCAAAGTACGGAAAGTCCTCATCAGAGAACTCCTCTTTGCTGACGATGCTGCTTTAACATCTCACACTGAAGAATGCCTGCAGAGTCTCATCGACAGGTTTGCGTCTGCCTGCAATGAATTTGGCCTAACCATCAGCCTCAAGAAAACGAACATCATGGGGCAGGATGTCAGAAATGCTCCATCCATCAATATTGGCGACCACGCTCTGGAAGTGGTTCAAGAGTTCACCTACCTAGGCTCAACTATCACCAGTAACCTGTCTCTAGATGCAGAAATCAACAAGCGCATGGGTAAGGCTTCCACTGCTATGTTCAGACTGGCCAAGAGAGTGTGGGAAAATGGTGCACTGACACGGAACACAAAAGTCCGAGTGTATCAGGCCTGTGTCCTCAGTACCTTGCTCTACGGCAGCGAGGCCTGGACAACGTATGCCAGCCAAGAGCGACGTCTCAATTCATTCCATCTTCGCTGCCTTCGGAGAATACTTGGCATCAGGTGGCAGGACTATATCTCCAACACAGAAGTCCTTGAAGCGGCCAACATCCCCAGCTTATACACACTACTGAGTCAGCGGCGCTTGAGATGGCTTGGCCATGTGAGCCGCATGGAAGATGGCAGGATCCCCAAAGACACATTGTACAGCGAGCTCGCCACTGGTATCAGACCCACCGGCCGTCCATGTCTCCGTTATAAAGACGTCTGCAAACGCGACATGAAATCGTGTGACATTGATCACAAGTCGTGGGAGTCAGTTGCCAGCATTCGCCAGAGCTGGCGGGCAGCCATAAAGACAGGGCTAAATTGTGGCGAGTCGAAGAGACTTAGTAGTTGGCAGGAAAAAAGACAGAGGCGCAAGGGGAGAGCCAACTGTGCAACAGCCCCAACAAACAAATTTCTCTGCAGCACCTGTGGAAGAGCCTGTTACTCCAGAATTGGCCTTTATAGCCACTCCAGGCGCTGCTTCACAAACCACTGACCACCTCCAGGCGCGTATCCATTGTCTCTCGAGATAAGGAGGCCCAAAAGAAAAAAAGAACACTAATCCCATATTCCTACCACATCCTCACCTTCCCTCAATTCCCCTGCCACCTACCTACACTAGGGGCAATTTACAACAGCCAATTTACCCATCAAACCTGCAAGTCTTTGGCTGTGGGAGGAAACCAGAGCACCCAGAGAAAACCCACGCAGTCACAGGGAGAACGTGCAAACTCCACACAGGCAGTACCCAGAATCGAACCCAGGTCACTGGAACTGTGAGGCTGCAGTGCTAACCACTGCGCCACTCATTAAGGATAGGTCTTGTTTGATCAACTTGATTGAATTTTGAGAAGAAATAACAAGGAAGATAGATGAGGGTAGTGCAGTTGATGTGGTCTACATGGATTTTAGCAAGGCTTTTGACAAGGTCCCATATGGCAGACTGCTAAAAAAATAAAATCCCATTGGATCCGAAGAAATGCAGCAAAATGGATACAAAATTGGCTCCGTGGTAGGAAACAAAGGGTAATTGTTGACGGGTGTTTTTGCGACTGGAGGGCTGTTTCCAGTGGCATTCCACAGGGCTCAGTACTGGGTCCCCTGCTTTTTGTGGTATATATTAACGTTGGACGTAAATGTAGGGGACATGATCAAGAAGTTTACAGACGATTCAATGACTGGCCGTGTGGTAGATAGCGACGAAGATAGCTGTAGGCTGCAGAGGTTTTGTCAGATGGGCAGAAAAATGGAAAATGGAATTCAACCTTGAGAAGTGTGAGGTGATGCATTTGGGGAGGTCAAACAAGGCAAAGTAATATGCGATTAACGGGAAGTGTAGAGGAAGTGAGAAACCTTGGAATGAATGTCCACAAATCCCTGCAGGTAGCAGGACAGGTTGATAAGGTGATTAAAAAAGGCATATGGAATCCTTTCCTTTATGAGCCGAGATATCAAATATAAGAACAGGGAGGTTATGCTGGAACTGTATAACTCATTGGTTAGGCCACAACTTAAGTGCTGTGTGCAGTTCTGGTCACCTCATTGCAGAAAGTAATTGCACTAGAGAGGGTACAGAGGAGATTTAGGAGGATGTTGCCAGGTCTGGAAAAATGCAGCTATGAGGAAAGATTGGATAGGCTGGGGTTGTTGTCCTTGGAACAGAGAAGGCTGAGGGGAGATCTGATTGAAATGTACAAAATTGTGAGGGGCCTGGATACAGTGGAGGTGAAGGGCCTATTCACCTTAGCAGAGAGGTCAGTGATGAAGGGGCATAGATTCAAAGTGATTGGTAGAAAAATTAGAGGGGAGATGAGGAAAAACATTTTCACCCGGAGGGTGGTGGGGGTCTGGAAATCACTGCCTGAAAGGGTAGTTGAGGCAGAGACACTCAACTCATTCAAAAGGAGTCGGGATATGCACTTCAAGTGCCGTAATCGGCAGGCTTTGGACTGGAAGATGGGATTAAAATAGGTGCATCATTTTTCGGCTGGCACAGACACAATGGGCCAAGTGGCCTCTTTCTGTGCCTTAAACGTTCTATGATTCTATGGTACCTCGGTGGCACCACTAACTGGTGAACCACTGTCCACTCTTTGTCCTCTGGTCTGTGAGGAGAGCTCCACTTCCTCAACAGCACCTCATTCTTTACATAGTAGCAATCAGGGATTCCCTCTGCTTCAATTTCAGTTTGGGCAGCTTGTACTAACTTTCCTAATACTGGGTCGGCTTGCTGAGCCTCAAATAGGGAAGATTGGTTTAACCCATTCCCTGAGTCTGGATGTGGCAAGTCTGCAGAGCTATGGGCTCAATTTTAACTGGGGGTACATGTGGGCTGGGCTGTGTTGCAGGCCAGGAGGAAAACTCCCACGGCA
This sequence comes from Heterodontus francisci, assembly GCF_036365525.1. Classification (NCBI taxonomy): domain Eukaryota; kingdom Metazoa; phylum Chordata; class Chondrichthyes; order Heterodontiformes; family Heterodontidae; genus Heterodontus; species Heterodontus francisci. Next base: position 149,365,862 of record NC_090376.1, on the reverse strand, counting down.
AATTCCACCAGTTATGTTTAACTCCCAGGCCTTATTTAGTTTAGTTGAGTTTTGTTTTAGTTTAGAGATACAGCACTGAAACAGGCCCTTCGGCCCACCGAGTCTGTGCCGACCATCAACCACCCAATTATTCTAATCCTACATTAATCCCATATTCCTACCAAACATCCCCACCTGTCCCTATATTTCCCTACCACCTACCTATACTAGGGGCAATTTATAATGGCCAATTTACCTATCAACCTGCAAGTCTTCTGGCTTGTGAGAGGAAACCGGAGCACCCGGAGAAAACCCACGCAGACACAGGGAGAACTTGCAAACTCCACACAGGCAGAAGTGGTTAAGGTCTGGAATGCGCTGCTTGAGTATGTGGTTGAGGCAGGTTTAATTGAAGCATTCAAAAGGGAATTAGACTGTTATTTAAAAGGAAGAATGTGCAGGGTTATGGGGAAAAGGCAGGGGAATGGAACTAAGTGAATTGCTCTTTCGGAGAGCCGGTGCAGACACGATAGGCCGAATGGCCACTTTTGCACTGTAGCGATTCTGTGATTCTGTGAAACCACTATGGAAAAGCTAGATAGGAATAAAACAGACAGACAGGTTTGCGGCTGCCTGCAATGAATTTGGCCTAACCATCAGCCTCAAGAAAACAAACATCATGGGGTAGGACGTCAGAAATGCTCCATCCATCAATATTGGCGACCACGCGCTGGAAGTAGTTCAAGAGTTCACCTACCTGGGCTCAACTATCACCAGTAACCTGTCTCGAGATGCAGAAATCAACAAGCGCATGGGAAAGGCTTCCACTGCTATGTCCAGACTGGCCAAGAGAGTGTGGGAAAATGGCGCACTGACACGGAACACAAAAGTCCAAGTGTATCAAGCCTGTGTCCTCAGTACCTTGCTCTATGGCAGCGAGGCCTGGACAACGTATGTCAGCCAAGAGCGACGTCTCAATTCATTCCATCTTCGCTGCCTCCGGAGAATACTTGGCATCAGGTGGCAGGACCGTATCTCCAACGCAGAAGTCCTCGAGGAGGCCAACATCCCCAGCTTATACACCCTACTGAGTCAGCAGCGCTTGAGATGGCTTGGCCATGTGAGCCGCATGGAAGATGGCAGGATCCCCAAAGACACATTGTACAGCGAGCTCGCCACTGGTATCAGACCCACCGGCCGTCCATGTCTCCGCTTTAAAGACGTCTGCAAATGTGACATGAAGTCCTGTGACATTGATCACAAGTCGTGGGAGTCAGTTGCCAGCGTTCGCCAGAGCTGGCGGGCAGTCATAAAGGCAGGGCTAAAGTGTGGCGAGTAGAAGAGACTTAGCAGTTGGCAGGAAAAAAGACAAAAGCGCAAGGGGGGAGCCAACTGTGTAACAGCCCCGACAAACAAATATTTCTGCAGCACCTGTGGAAGAGCCTGTCACTCTAGAATTGGCCTTGATAGCCACTCCAGGCGCTGTTCCACACACCACTGACCATCTCCAGGCACTTACCCATTGTCTCTCGAGATAAGGAGGCCAAAGAAGACAGACCGTCAGGCATCGATCCTGCCCAGTCGACACTGTAAAGTTGTCCTCATTAACATCAGGGGACTTGTGTCAAAATTGGGAGAGCCATCACTCAGATTAGTCAGGCAACAGTCCAACAAAGTCATGCTTACAGAATTATACTTTACAGTCAAAACTCCAGACTCCTCCATCACCATTCCTGGGTATTTCCTGTCTCACCGGTTGGACAGACCCACCAGAGGTCACATTATAGTGATACACAGTCAGGAGGGAGCAGCCCTGGGAATCCTCAACATTGACCCTGGTTCCCATGAAGTCTCATGGCATCAGGTCAACCATGGGCAAGGAAAACTCCTGCTGATTACTACCTACCACACTCCCTCAACTGATTAATATGCACTCCTCCATGTTGAACACCACTTGGAAGAAGCATTGAGGGCAGCAAGGGCACAGAATGTACTCTAGTTGGGAGACTTCAATGTCCATTACCAAGAATGGCTCAGGAGCACCACTACTGATTGAACTGGTTGGGTCCTAAAGGACATATCTGCCAGACCAGGCCTGCGACAGGTGGTGAGATAACCAATAAGAGGGAAAAGCTTACTCAACCTTGCCCTCACCAATCATACTGTCCTTTGCAGTATTGGTAGGAATGACCAGTGCACTACCCTTGTGGAGATGAATCCTGTTTTCACACTGAGGACATGGTCCATCCTGCTGAGTGACACCACCACCAGGCTAAATGGGATAACTTCAGAATAGATCTAGCAGCTCAGTACTGGGCATCCATGTGGCACTGACGGCCATCAGCAACAACAGAATTGTGCTCAACCACAATCTGTAACCTCATGACCCAACATATCCCCCACTCTACCATTACCATCAAGTCAGGAGATCAACCCTCATTCAGTGAGGAGTGCAGGAGAGCATGCCAGGAGTAGCACCAGGCATACCTAAAAATGAGGTGCCATCCTGGTGTAGTAACAACACAGGACTACATGCATGCTAAACAGTGGAACAGTACGCTATAAGCAGAGCTAAGCGATCCCGAAATCAACAGATCAGTTCAAAGCTCTGCAGTCCTGCCACATTCGGTCGTGAATGGTGGTGGACAATTAAACAGCTAACTGGAGGAGGAGGCTCCGCAAATATCCACATCCTCAGTAATGGGGGAGCCCAGCACATCAGTGCAAAAGAAAAGGCTGAAGCATTTGCGACCATCTTGAGCTAGAAGTGCCAAATAGATGATCCATCTCGGCCTCCTCTTCAGGTCCGCAAGCATCACAGATGCCAGTCTTCAGTAATGCAATTCACTCCACATGATATCAAGAAATGACTGAGCACACTGGATACATCAAAGGCTATAGGCCCTGACAACATCCCAGCGGTAGTACTGAAGCCATGTGCTCCAGGGTTAACTGTGCTTCTAGTCAAACTATTCCAATACAGCTCCAAAACAAGCAACTACCTGACAATGTGGAAAATTGCCCAGCTATATCCTGTCCTCAAAAAGCAGGACAAATCCAATCTGGTCAATTACCGCCCCATCAGTCTACTCTTTATCATCAGCAAAGTGAAGGAAGTGTCATCAACAGTCACCAAACATGGACAAAAGAGCTGAATTCTGGAGGTGAGGTAGAGTGACTGCCGTTGACATCAAGGCAGCATTTGACCAGGTGGGGCATCAAAGAGGCCGAGCAAAATGGCAGTCAATGGGAATCAGGGGGATAATCTCCATTGGCTGAAGTTATACCTAGTGCACAGGAAGATGCTTGTGGTTATTGGAAACCAATCATCTCAACCCCAGGACGTCGCTGCGGGAGTTCCTCAGGGTAGCGTCCTCGGCCAAAACATCTTCAGCTGCTTTATCAATGACCTTCCTCCCATCATAATATCAGTAGTGGGGATGTTCATCGATGCTTGAACAGTGGTACCATTCCCACCCCCTCAGATACTGAAGCATTCTGTGCCCGCACGCAGGAAGTCCTGGACAACATTCAGGCTTGGGCTGATAAGTGACAAATACCATTCGTACCACACAAGTGCCAGGCAATGACCATTGCCAAAGGAGAGAATCTAACCATCTTCCCTTGACATTCAACAGCATTACCATCACTGAATACCCCACCATCAACATCCCAGTGTCCCCACTGACCGGACACTTATTTGTTCCAGCCATAAAAATACCGTGGCTAAAAGAGCTGGTCAGATTCTAGGAATTCTGCGGTGAGTAACTCACCTCCTGACTCCCCAAAGCCTGTCCACCATCTGCAAGGCGCAAGTTAAGAGTGTGATAGAATACCATCCACTTGCTAGGACGAGTGCAGCTCCAACAATACTCAAGAAGCTCAACACTATCCAGGACAAAGCAGTCCGCTTGATCGGCACCCCATCCACCACCTTCAACATTCACTCCCTCCACCACCGACACACAGTGATGACAGTATGTACCATTGACAAGATGCATTGCAACAACTCGCCAAGGCTCCTTCACAGCACCTTTCAAAACCATAAGCTCTACCACCTTGAAGAACAAGGGCAGCAGATACATGGGAACTCCACCACTTGCAAGTTCCCCTCTGAGTGATACACTGTCCTGATTTGGAATTATATCACCATTCCTTCACTGTCCCTGGGTCGAAATCCTGGATCTCCCTTCCTAGCACCACTATGGGTGCATGAGATGGACTCAAGGGGAGGTGGTAGTGTAGTGGTAATGTCACTGAATTCAGTAATTCAGAGGCTCAGGCTAATGCCCTGGGGACATGGGTCCAAATCCCACCATAGCAGCTGGTGGAATTTAAATTCAATTAATTTATAAAAATTTGGAATTGAAAACTAGTCTCAGCAATGATGCCATGAAACTATCAATTGTTGTAAAAACCCATCTGGTTCACCAATGCCCTTGAGGGAAGGAAATCTGCTGGTTTGGCCTCCAGACCCACAGAATGTGGTTAACTCATAACTGCCCTTTGAAATGGCCTGGCAAGTCACTTGGTTGTCAAGGGCAATTAGGGATGGGCAACAAATGCTGGCCTTGCCAGCGACATCCCATGAAAGAATAAACAAAAGTGGACTGCAGCAGTTCAAGAAGGTGGCTCACCACCATCCTTTCAAGGGATGGGCAACAAATGCTTGCTTGCCAGTGATGTCCAAATTCCATGAATGACCAAATCCGATGAACGAATAAAAGAAATGGCTAGCACTGTCTCCTCCATGAAGGTTAAAACATGCAGGCATGCCTCTCCCCTTTCTGGTTAATTCCTTTTGCCTCTTGTTATGTGCCACCTTCTCCTGAAAGAAGGAGGGAAGTGTGTTAGTGAATGCTGTGCAATATGTTGGGCGACGTGGCTGTCATAACGAATAGTTGTCAGTGTGTGCAAGCATTGAGATGTGGGTTTGTTCAATGTGTGCGTGTGAGGTAAAGCAAATGAATGGTTGGGTTGAGTTCTGATTGATAGAGATTTTTGGTAGGTGAGAGATGGGGATGCAATGAATTGAGCAGTGGATGAGGCTAGTGATGCAATTGGTCAGATATGAAATTTGAAGATGTACTCACTGACTTTGACAACTCGGGTGAGATCATTAAACTTTCTCTTACATTGCATCAGGTCCTTGGGGTTACATTCCTGGCATTAACCTCCTATGTTATCTCTTTGCAGTGCCTTCTGAGCATGTGTTGGGATGGCTTTCCATTGCCTGCAGATAAAGGATATCATTCCTTCTTTCCACCACTTTCAATAAAAACCTTCCATGTAATGGCATAAAACCTTGGTGCCCATGCTTTCCAATGGTCATCCATTGTTTATTCTTGCACAACACAATATTCATAATGATCTCAGCACAACCAGCAGCCACAATGCACCTCCCTTTTAAGAGTTGCAGACTCGCTTTAAGTAGTGCTAGGCAGTAATGATTTTGGGTCCTCTGCTCATTCATGCAGTCAATGAATAGTAGAGGAAGTGCTGGTACTGTGCAGAAATCATGGAAATGCACAGGTGGCACCAAGTTTGTGTCCTCGCTGTGTTTCATTAAATGGGTGCTGGTTAATTGCACATCGCGATTCATATATCTGTTTTTGGGGATTATCCAATTTAACTGCCCCCTCCCCCCACCAGTGGCTTTTCCTGACCTGCACCTTGGTTTCCTGGGCTTTGGCAAGTAAGGTGTGTCTCTATGCGAGCGGAAACTCCATTGGAGACAAACGGAAACTTTACTTGCACATGTTATGAATGCTCGACTTTGTAACATGATTATGTTTTAAAAACTGTGATTTTTCAAAGTTTAAGATGGAGCCCGAGCTGTCCGGTGACCTCACATCCACTCTGCTTAAGGGCAAGTAATAAATCTTAGTTACCAGCACAACAGAGAACACTGATCAAAGACTTTTTTTTGAAAAACAGAGACTGCAGGAATAACACCTGAAAAGCAATGGGTTTCAGCCTCCCAGACCTTTGGATCATAAACAAGGAGTCAGTAATGCTGAGGGTGTAAATGTACCATGCAGCTGTTAACAGCTGGGAACAATGGAAGGCTCAGGTGGCTCCGTGGAAACCAGACTTCTGGACTTTGCACATTTGAAAAGGTCAATAAGCTATTAACATTTGAGTCCAGATAAATTTAACAGATTTTTTGAAGGCAGGCAGGCTGTACTGAAGACCAGCGATGGCAGCCTCAGAGCAGGCTGTAAAGAAGACAACCAGCAGTGGCAGCCGAGAACGAGAGAGGGTGCACACCTGCTCTCAGAAGACTGAAACAGTGAAAGGCTGTGATGACTTGCACCTGTTTTGAAAGTTGAGGTTTGCAGAGAAGTAAAGGCTCAATAGGATTATCAGGAATCGCCTTATTCACGGGTGGTCAGGACGGAAGTGCTTGGAGAAGTGAACAAATAGGAGATTGATTTTGAGAAAGATTTGGAAGATCCAGCCCATTGCAACTGGGAGGAGTTTGGGACTTTTAGCTGCAAAGATTTTGCCATCGAAGAGGACTGTATAATGTATAAGCATGGTGTGAGGTTTTCAAGTACTTTAATAAGTAAAGAAACTACCTTTCTTTGCAGTTTGGGGTATCAGCTACTTATCAAGTACTATTTAGTTAATGGGGGTTTCTTTAGTTTAGTTGTTATAATCAATATCTTAAAATGTTAAATCTTGTCATGTAATTCTTTAAATTGGTCTGAGGGTTCATTTTTTGTATTTTAACTTTAAGGGGCTCACTGAAGTCTTGACACATGTATTAGTTTCGATGGGAGATTCGTAGGCATGGTGATGAATTCCATGTGTCAGACTCCGTTCTGATGTGTTCTGATGAAGGGTCATTGACCTGAAACATTAACTCTGCTTCTCTCTCCACAGATGCTGCCAGACCAGCATTTCTTGTTTTTATTTCAGATTTCCAGCATCAGCAGTATTTTGCTTTTATATTATTGTCAGACTCTTGATTGACCAAAAGAAAATTATATTTTTACATCTAAGTAAACTCCAGTTTTTTGTCTATCTTTGTTATTAGAAATCTTGGCTACAGAACTTAATTCAAGATTGTGTAGGATATTTTACAATGGAAGGCTTTTTGTTATATGTAATTGATGCCATAAAGTGCAAAAGTACTTGGGTACACAAAATGCAGTAAGGCAGTCATTTCTCCATGAAGCCAAATGCTACCACATAAAGAAAATTGTGCATTGTCAAGTACATCGGCTGATTAATTAATCAACAAAAAGCTTACAGTTCTGCCAGGATAGAAATTAAAGAATAAAATATGCTTCACAAATTAATATCAAACATTTCATGTAGGGGTGAGATGTAATCTGTGTTAAATGTAGTTGTAACTGTTTTTGAATACTAGCCTACAATCATGTAACAAATGGGCTTCATTTTTTCTTACATTAAAGAATATGGCTGGCTACCTAAATTCATTAGATGTTTTGTGCATCTGCTTTGCAGTGTATATAGTATGTGATTTGAGTCCAGTCACTCAGTATACAATGTGGACTTTCTACTCTTTAGCAATTGTCTGCTTGGTTTCCTCATTGTGCCAGAATTTTGTGTTCTCATCATTTCTTCAAAATGCATCAAGCAAATATGTCTGTAACTAATAATTAACATCTTTTGTGGGATATGTAACATCCTAGTTTACAGTATGTATTTTCTCAGTGTTTGAGTGTGTGGTACTGAGAATGCTAATGCAGGAATTAGGCTCAGATACTTTTAACTGGAACTGTTATATGTCTTTTCTGCTGACAGTTTAATTGATATAGATGTGTGTATTTATATAAAGTTGAATATTGATACTTTTTGCTCAATTTTTTTGTCATCTTATGTTATATGTCTGTTCAATCAACTACTTGATATATAAGGAAAAAATTTCCGAAACCTTTTACAGGGGCAATAGAGAAGTGGAGAGCAATTTTCATCTGCCGCTTTGCCCTGTCATTGACCCATCATAATTCCCAGGGACACTGGTCATTAGGATATTCAGAGTGGGTGCCTGGTCTGGCACAGCAAAGACACATACACAGCCTAGGAAGCAGAAATCAGACTGGCATTCCAATGTTCCAAGGGAAAGAGGGTATCTGAGACTTGGATCAGACTGAAAGAAACAGCTCTAAATTCTCATGGAGCAAAAGAACGACTTTGCTTTTTCTTTTCTTGGAGCTTTAGTGGATCTGTGATGGAAATCACTGAACAGGTGTCGGTCCCACTGGGACTATCAGGGGTAAGTTGGAGAGAATTTTCATTGTAGCCCATTAACTTCCCCATGCATCCTCTCAAAGTTGCTATGCAATGTAACATAGCTGGGCTAGGAAATCCTCACCCACTCCGAGCACTATTTTTCTTCCTCATTTCACTGGGGTGAAAAACCTGGTAGATCTAAGTCCCACTTCAATCTGTGGCTTCCTTGCTGGCATTACTATTATTTTTTACTCATTTTTTTCTCCCATTATAATTTATTTTACTTTCTTCCCTCCCTGATCTCTTTGAACAACAACTGATCTTCAGCCGAAAATAGGCAAATTGTTCTTGAGCCAATTATAATGGGTGCACACAGGCTACTGAAGCAACTGGTTTAACCTCCTATAAGGAAGCAAAACAGTTTCCATTCTCTCCATTAGTCAAGCTATGTTTGTGAACATTCCATACTGATAAATGAGGATAAATCCTGCATTCAAGGTACTATACTGCTCTGTTTAGTTTTTCTTTATGGATTCGCTCTTTATTTTACTTGTTTCATGTATGTCTACACTCTTTATAGTTCTTCTTTAATATTGTTAGATTTATGCAGGTTTTGCTAAATATTTTAATCAGGTTCAGCATTACTAATCAATCGTATAAACGGATTTCTTATCTTCTATGATGTGAATGTGCCTTTACCTGCTTCGCATCTAGGTAAATAATGGTGAAACTCAAGGAACTGAAAACAGAATCCTGACCAATTATGTATGTACCATGTGGAACCAGATGATTCTCCTCTCTTCAGTATCTGGATTCAGACTGAGGCACAGGCTATAAATCAAAATGCAACTTATTCTAGCATAGACTAAATAAATCAACAGCATTTAGGAAAAAAATCTATTTGTAAACTTTGTTTCTGATATCTTAAGGATAACAATGAGGATGCTTCTCCTGAGTTATCTGTTATGGCCAGATGAGGAGGGGCAGTTTCAGGCTCCCCTTTATCCCCTTCTCTTGTTTGAGCTCAACAGGGTTTATCCTTTTTTAACACAGTGGTTGAACTTACCACCTCAGAGAGCACCTGCTCCTGCTCCTCTAATGTTATTGCAAAAGAACCAATCAAACAGGTTTTCTTGCGTTTAAACAAGAAAGAGGTACGTTTATTACACTTAACACTGTAACCCAGTTAAAATACTAAAAATACGCTACACAGTCACGCACACATTCACATGAGACGCACACACATACCATAGATTACAGAGGGAAAACAGATTTGGTGGTTGGATTAAAGTTGAGAATAAATGGAATTTAAATACAGTATGTGAGTCCAATAGTACTCAGCTAAAATTGTAGTCCTGATGTCCTCGCTGGGCCACATGCATGGTGGTGGACTTGTTTTACTCAGGGCTCCTGAAGGCAGAAGAAGGGATTGATAATCGTCCCCTGGTTGCTGGCTGAAGTGGTCTGTCGGCTTGAGGGGATTCCCAGTTGCAGCCGGATCTTCTTTCGATATTTTCCAGGGAGAGAGGGAGAGCCTGCTTTGTTGATGGCTTTTCAGTTACTGCTGTCTGTGTGACAATGCTTACAGTTTCTTCAGAGCTGCACAGGCAGTCACATGACTCTATCAAGCCACTTTGTTTTTAATTAGGTTTTTTTCTAGAATCTTCTCTGGGATTCAGGGTACTACATGCCTCAAGATGTCCAGTCACATTGAAGGGGGTTGGATCTTTCAAAGTTAAGGGTGTAGATAGCCTTGATGACCATGTTGATAAAGCCATTCTAGGTAATTCAATTACTGAGAGCAAGCTATTATTCTGGCTAGGCTTGGCGAGACTTTTCATCTCCAGTTTAATCTTCTGGTGTTTTGAATGTAAATTGCAGTGGCCCTCTTGGCAGCCAATTTTTTAAAAGTTAATTTGTCGGATTTTTCCATTAAAAGTTCATCCAACTGATGAAATTAATATTTCCCATTTCATGATGTATCTTTCAATATAACTAGATGCCTGAAAATGTTTGCTCTGTTTGCACATGGTGCAACCAACAATGGAGTCAAACCAGAAAAGATCCTTTGTTGGCTGGAGACAAACCCCTTTGAAGATATACTGACAAAATTTTTTTTACAAAGAGCTCCATTTCCTGAACTTCAATTATATGAGCAGTCATTCTTCTGTCAATTGTATTAGGATGTTTGTGCCCCCGTTCAAATATCTGTGATAGTTGGAACTTAACATTTTGCTCAACCAAGCTTCGAGGATACTATAAAAAGGTACAAAGCAATGTTCACTCAACAATAGCATATTAAAATAGATTTTTGTTGCAAGGGACTAAAATGCAGATGCATATTAATTGCCTGTTATAATGAAATGTGTATTTCTGTACCTTGCAGAACCAACCTAACTAGAAACTATAATTAAAAGCAAAATACTGAGAGTGCTGGAAATCTGAAATAAAAACAGTGCTGGAAATACTCAGCAGGTCTGACAGCATCTGTGGAGAAAGAAACAGTGTTAAAGTTTTAGGTCTGTGACCTTTCATCAGAGCTGGCAAAGGCTAAAAATGTAATAGGCTTTGAGCAGTGAAAACTGGGGGTGGGGAGGGAGGAAGAACAAAAGGGAAGATGTGTGATAGGGTAGAAGGCAGGAGAGATTAAATGACAAAGATGTCATTGAACAAAGGGAAAGGGAGTGCTAACAGTTGTGTGAAAAGACAAAGCATTGGTCCAGGGAGAGTGTTAATGGCAGAATAATGAACAGCTCTGTCCAAAAGCAAAAACGTGAAAAACATGTTTAAAAAAGGCTCATGGTTAAAAAATAAACAAAAATAAACTAAAATAATATAAAATAAAAGAAGGCAGTCATGCTCTGAAATTGTTGAACTCAATGTTGAGTCCAGACAGCTGTAGAGTGCCTAATTGGTAGATGAGGTGCTAGTTTTAGTTTAGAGATACAGCACTGAAACAGGCCCTTCGGTCCACTGAGTCTGTGCCGACCATCAACCACCCATTTATACTAATCCTACACTAATCCCATATTCCTACCACATCCCCACCTGTCCCTATATTTCCCTACCACCTACCTATACTAAGGGCAATTTATAATGGCCAATTAACCTATCAACCTGCAAGTCTTTGGCATGTGGGAGGAAACCGGAGCACCCGGAGGAAACCCACACAGACACAGGGGGAACTTGCAAACTCCACACAGGCAGTACCCAGAATTGAACCCGGGTCGCTGGAGCTGTGAGGCTGCGGTGCTAGCCACTGTGCCACTGTTCCTTGAGCTTGTGTTGAGGTTCACTGGAACACTGCAGCAGGCCCATGACAGAAATGTTTTCATGTGAGCAGGGTGGTGAATTAAAATGGCAAGCAACTGGAAACTCAGGGCCATGCTTGCAGACTGAGTGGAGGTGTTCCGCAAAGCGGTCATCCAATCTGTGTTTGATCTCCCCAATGCAGAGGTGACCACATTGTGAGCAGCAAATACAGTATATGAAATTGAAACAAGTACAAATAAATCACTGTTTCACCTGGAAGGAGTGTTTGGGGCCCTAGATGGTGAGGAGAGATGAGGCAAAAGGTATTACACCTCCTGTGTTTGCTTGCGAAGGTGCTGTGGCAAGGGGACGCGGTGATGGAGGAGTGTTCTGGGGGGGAATGATCCCTTCAAAATGCTGACAGGGAGGAGAGGGGAAGATGTGTTTGGTGGTGGCATCACACAGGAGGTGGTGAAAATGGCAGAGGATGATCCTTTGGATGTGAAGTCTAGTGGGTGGAAAGTGAGGACAAAGGGAATTATAATTAACCTGATGTGTACTATTGTTAGTAATAAAAAAAACAAATCAATGACCTAATACAGCCAAAATTCACTTTTTGTCAAGACATATGCTGAAATGAAACAATGCATTTCGACAAAGCAAACTGGAACTATTGGAATTTTGAACAATGCAACATGCTTACAAAATTGCCTTACACCAGACTCAAATCTACAGTGTCTTTCCTAGGTCATGAAACATAGCAAAATATCTGAATATTCCCTGATCACATGCACCTGATGAGGATCAATGCAGGGAGCACTGGTTAGGATATCACAGGCTTGCAGCCTTGTTTATGAATCAATGGAAAAATAGGGCAGTGAGCGTGTGATTTCCTGACCAGCACTCCCTGCAAGCACTGATCCTCGCCCAGAGTATACATCAGCTTTAAAATAAAAACATGACTGATTAGCTGGTAAATAGATATGAATTTCTGATAGAATCCAATGATTTAAGTATTTTGGGTGGAGACAGTGCACAGATTTGGTTATAAAATGAGCCTGTGAACGATTCAGTAACTTCTTAATTGAAAGAACTTTCCACATTCGAACTGCTCACAAGCCACTCATATCATTATTGGGAGAAAAAGCATAGCTACTATATGGAGAAAAGTGTAGTCTGATTAATAACAATTGCATGGAGAACTGTACAAAAAAGATTGAACTGGGTGGTAGACTGAAATTATGTTAACCTATGAAAGTCAATAGTTGCAGTAAGTTGAATTGTTTCAGAGGCACTGTAGTAATTTCTATGCAAGTGTAACCTGAGATGCTAGAAACAGCAACATGAATCTCAAAGCCTTTTGAAACATAGGCTGAATTTTATTGGGACAAAGTAGATGGGTACGGAGGAATGGGAGGGACATAAAATCGGGATAGGACATGTCGGCCAGGAAGTCCCGATTTTGTGAATGGCAGCAACATTGTGGGCAGAGGTCCAACGTCGACACGGTGGGCAGGAAATTAAGATAGGTTACAAACCAATTGAAAGTGATTTTATTCAGTGGATGCAATTTTATTAACGACGCACAAGACTTACAGGGCTTCAGAATCTCGCTTCCTTCAGGGAGGCAACACAGAGGCGGCAAATTGAGCAAACATTAACAACCAGTGTTTCTAGGAAATATCAACCCCAAGTGGTATTCCATGGCCTGTTTCACAGAAAGGGAATCAACGTGCAAGAAATGCCAATTGAAAGACTTCAAGTGTGAAGGCACTAACGAGACTCAACACTGGAGATCATGTGTGGACAATGGACAAAGGAAACAAAGTAATAGTGATAATTGAGGCATCTATTCCCTGATCACTTGTTGCTCAAATATCAATTGATGTGATCTCAGGACACAAAATTCGATTGTTTAGTGCTCATATTTTCAGCGCCACATGTGCCATTTTGGGTTCAAAATGATGTCTCTGCCATGTGTGCACACTTTTGGTGCGGGCCACACTGGACTCCACTTTAGTAGGGTTATTAGTTCAGGTGCTGGAAGCGTGCGCTGGAAGCATGCAGAGTAGCCAGGTTGCGACGTAGGTCAGCATGAAAAGCTAATGTAACTCTTGGGCACCATTTTCAACCTCAATTCTTCAGCTAATGCCTTCTCTTAATCACACACAGTTGAACATGCGTTCAGCAGCAGGAAGGATCCCCGCACCCCGCATCAAGATTATTTAAAGGGATCATCAATCACTTTTAGGTTAGTTGCTGATTAATTTCTACTGGCTGTTACTGAATTAATAGAAGTGTTTGGAGGATTGTAAGGTTGCTGCTATGTAAAGTTGCTGAAGTCTACAGGGAGTGGTGTGGCATATGGTGAAACCCTTGGTTCTCGCTTCAAGGGTTCTGCTCACACCATTTGCTCCCAGTTATGGGTGCAGTAGTTGCCATTCCTGCCTGCAGCATGATGGGGAGAATGACTAGAGGCAACACAGAGGAGGACAGGCTGCTTAACGAGGGAGGATTAGGGAGAGGGAGAGGACAGTTGGAGGCCATATATACCCAGGGACTTAGGGAAGCAATTCTCCTACCTCAACCTCAACGAGGAACTGTGTGTGTAGCATCTCTGTTTTACTAAGGAGGTGCTCACTGCAGTTTGTCACCTGTTGCAGATGGGAGTTGCAGCCTCAGAGCAGGGTGAGGATGGCATTCCCAGTGGCTATGAAGGTGACCATTTTTTCACTTCGGACTCCTTCCAGGTTGGAGCATACAATATTTCCAATGTGTGAGATGCCACTGAGGACTACGCAAGGGGAACGGAATACATTTCATTCTTACCAGCTGGGGCAGATGAACAAGCACATAGCTTTGCCAGAGTACTAGGTTTCCCCATGGTGCAGGATACAATTGACTGCATATACATCACTCTGTGGGTACCACATGTACATTCAGAGATGTACCGCAACAGGAAGGGTTTCACTCCCTCAATGTCCAGCTGTTTTATCAAAGTACTTCATGCAGATCAATACCCAGTGTCCTGCAGCAGTCGTGAGGCCTTTGTTCTGCAACACTCCACTGTACCATCAGCATTTGAGCCATGACAAGAAACCAGTGGATGGCTATTGGGAGAGACTCTGGTGCACATCCCCAGCATACATATAACAAGAACCATGCTGATCCCCGAAATGTCATTGAGCAGACCATTGGGGTGCTAAGCAATGCTTCTCTGCCTGACTGCTCTGGAGGAATGTAAATGGCATGTTGGCCTTTATTATAAGGGATTGGAGTACAAGAATAAAGAGGACTTGCTAGAGTTGTACAGGGTTTTGGTGAGACACAGTTGGAGTACTGTGCAGTTTTGGTCTCCATATTTAAGGAAGGATATACTTGCATTGGAGGCAGTTTAGTGAAGGTCCACTAGATAGGTTCCTGGGATGAGAGGATTGTCCTATTATGAGAGACTGAGTAAATTGAGTTTATAATCTCTGGAATTTAGAAGAATGAGAGATGATCACATTGAAAAATACAAGATTCTGAAGGCGCTTGACAGGGTAGACACTAAGGTTGTTTCCCCTGCTTGGGGAATCTAGAATACTGGGACACAGTCTCAGGATAAGGGAACGATCATTTAGAATTGAGATGAGGAGAAATTTCTTCACTCAAACGGTTGTGAATGTTCGGAATTTTCTATCTCAGAGGGTTGTGCATGCTGCATCATTGAATATATTTAAGGTTGAGATAGACAGATTGTTGGTCTCTCAGGGAATCAAGGAATCAGGAGAGCAGGAGGGCAAGTGGAGTTGAAACCAAACATCAGCCATGATTGTATTGAATAGTGGAGTGGGCTCGATGAGCCATATGGACTACTCCTGCTTCTATTTCTTATGTTCTTATGAGGGGCACTGCTGTATTCTCCAGAGCATGTTTCATGATTTGCCATGGTCTGCTGCTGCATGGGGAGGCGGTGGCCTAGTGGTAATGTCACTGAACAAGTAATCCAGAGGCCCAGGCCAATACTCTGGGGACATGAGTTCGAATCCCACCACGGCAGATGGTGAAATTTGAATTCAATTAATAAAAATCTGGAATTAAAAGTTGGTCTAATGCTGACCATGAAACCATTGTTGCTCGTTGTAAAAACCCATCTGGTTCACGAATGTCCTTTAGGGAAGGAAATCTGCCTTCCTTACCTGGTCTGGCCTACATGTGACTCCAGACCCACAGCAATGTGGTTGACTCTTAAATGCCCTCTGAAATGGTCCAGCAAGCCACTCAGTTCAAGGGCAATTAGGGATGGGCAACAAATGCTGGCCAAGCCAGTGACGCCCACATTCCATGAACGAATAAAAAAAAATTGCTGCACAACTTAGCTATCTTAAGGACACTGCCCTGGCCGCGATGTATATGGCAAGCGATTGAGGAGAAAGAGGAGGATGAGGAAGAGGAAGAAAAGGAGGAGGTGGAAGGGACGAGACAATCAACACAGCCCTTTTCCCACTGGGCTCTCCATGATCGGCTCACCCAGCTGTGGTACCAGTGAACACAACTCCAGTTCCCATTCATCAATAGTCCCACACCTTACCTTTCCTCTATTGTTGATCATCACAGCATCCTCTTGGCCACAATGCTGAAATAAAATTAATCAAAGCAAGAGGTTAACTTTATTGTACTTAAACTGATCTAAGTAAAAATAATAAAATACATTCCAACTTTCACACGCACACACACACACACACACACACACACACACACAGATTACAGAGTGGTGAAGGATAGATTGGTTAAATTAGAGTCCAGAGAAATAAAAGGGGTATACAGTCTGTGGAGGGTGGTGACTCAACTGGCTTCAGGTTGAATTTGGTGGCCCTGAGGCTTCTGGTTTGAAGAGGTGGACGCTGATTCAGTGGTTCTCCGGGCAACAGCAATGTGACTGAATTCCTTCGAGAGAGGTCTCTGTCTGTTCTTTCCGGAAAAGTCTCTACTGTGTAGCTGAAGGAAATTTCTGTTTGTTCTTTTTGGAAAGTTCGCAACCCACAGTAGCTCCCTCGCCAGGCTTAAGTAAGTAAGCACAGTCAGCAGGCAGAGTTCAACGCTTGCAAGGTTTGAGTGGTTTGTTTCCACCAGTTTAATATTCAGGTTTCTAGCTGGTGGATTAAAAAGGTGTCTTGACATTGGCAGAATGTTGGAAGCGAGCAAAAAACATGCCGAAATGTAACATTCTTCCGAAGAGTCAATGCTAAAACTATTCTAGAAGAAAGGGACGAAGACAACTTTGATGACTTCATGCCTACGCCAGCTCAAGAAGCAGCACAGGCAAATCAAGCACAGACGAGATTGATACTGCAAGATCCACAGAGAAGGTCATCGAGACCTCATTGATTACCTGTTCAATTTAAAGATTATGTCATGCATCAATGATGAAGGGACTTAGGTGGGAACAAAGTCTGGTATTGAGGGTGATGTGCCTGAAATCTCTCCCCTCCAAGTTTCAAACTTCAATCCACCATGTTTTGTTCAATGTAATTTTGCAATTGCAAATCTTTTAAAGAAAAGGGGGAAACTATAATGTTAAAAGTAATGTAGTGTAGTGGTGACTTCACTTTTAAGAAACTGTACATTTGAGAGATCAGGCCACTGATGCAACTGATGACATCATCAGATATAAATAAGGAGGAGACACCATTTTGAGAGATGCACTCAGTACATGGCTTTACAGAGGGCAGACACACACCAACAAGGAAAAGATCTGTACCTGAAATCACGCAATCTAGATAAGTAAGACAATAAATAGTGTTTGTGTTGAATTCGAATTTAAAGCCTCCAATTATCATTTAATGAAGACTTAAGAATACAGCTCAAAACTACACGTATTATAGCTTTAATTGTAGGTTGGAATAAAGTAATAGGAGTAGGATATTCAGCCCCTTGAGCCTGTTCTGTCCTTCAATTAGATCATAGATGATATGTCTGAAGCTCAACTTCAATTACCCACCTTTGATCCATGCTCCTTTATACCTCTTCCTAATATAATCTGTCGATTTCGATCTTGAAAATTTCAATTGACCCAGTACCCACAGCTTTTTGGGGAGATATTTTTACATTTCCACTACTCTTTATGGGAAAAAATGTTTCCTGATTTCACTCCTGAATGTCCTGGCTCTAATTTTAACATGTGCACCCTTGTTCTGGATTCCCCCACCAGAGAAAATAACATCTCCATATCTACTCTACTGAATACTTTTATAATTTAGATCAACCCTGAACTTTCTGAACTCAAGGCAATACAGCCTAAGTTTATGCAATCTGTCCCTATGAGCTAACCCTTTAAACTCCAGTATCATTTTATATTTCTTTCCTGAGGTGCTGTACCCAGAACTGAAGCAATATTCTGGATGGGCTTTGACCAATTAACTTTCTACCCTTTCTATTCCAACTATATTGGGGAAATGCGAATATTCCTTAAGCCTTTTTGATTACTCTTTGTACCTCTGCATTGACTTTTAGTGATTTGCGTACCTGAGCACCCAAATCCTTTTGCTCCTCCACATTTTCTAGTCTCTCACCATTAAGAAAATAATTCTGCAGGAAAGATGTGTATTTCTGAATGGAATTTCTCTAATGTTAGCATTGCCTCAATGAAACCACTTATGTGGTGAATTAACAATATCTAATTGATCACCATATCCAGTTAAAAGAGAAAGAGAGATACTGGAGTACTAAAAAAGAAGGTAATAAAACACATACAACACAATATCCATGTAGAAATGAGCAGTTTCATAAATAATGAGCAAAATAACTACAAATTCACAGATCCCACCCTGCCAGGTAGAAACCACCTTGAAAGAAGTATGGATCAGAGAATAGGTACAACAATAAAAACAGCAAGTGCTGGAACTAGGTACAACTGTATAGGGTGGTATTTATGTATGGTATTTTTGAATTTATCCAATAGTATTATCTAGGTTACAGGGTTATCATCTTTCAGATGTTAAATCTAGGCCCCATCTGTCCTTCCAAGCGGACCTAAAGTTATATAGCACTATTCAAAGAGAAACAGGGGAGTTCTCCTGATGTCTGACAAATATGTATCTCTCTGTCAATATCAATAGAACAAATCATCTGGTCATTTATCTCATTGCTGTTTGTGAGACCTCGCTCTATGCAGATTAGCTGCTGCAATTTCTAATGTTACAACAGTGGCTACATTTCAAAAGTACTTGGCTGTGAAAAAGATCTACACTAAGTACATAGACAACAAAGCAGAGAGTAATAAGAGGGAAAATGAAGAGGTTAGGAAAGAAGTCATAAAACAATTGGGAAGGCAAAGAGGAACTTCATTAAATAATTAAGAAATATGAAAAGAAATAGTGAAGAATTCTATATACATGCAAATAACAAAAAAAATCAGCATAAGAATAGGGCTACTAAAGCATGTACAAGATAAATTTGCAAATAATGACAGTTGTTACGACAGTGGTTGGAGGAATGCGCTGTCTTTCTCTAGTTCCACTACTCCATTGGTCACAGCATATATTTAAATGTTTTACCCAATTATCAATATGGTCAATTATATGCTTTATAGTAGTTTCAGAATAAAAATCTGTCAACCAGGTTTCTTTAATAAACAACAACATTGTTGATTAATTATAAAACAGGACTTATTCAATAAAATTGTAAAGCTTATTAATATGCAGTTTGAAATATGAAAGGATACATATCTACCCTTCTAAAATATCCAAACACACACACACACACACTGGTTAAAGAAAAATTAAAGAAAAATGAAAGAAACTGGCTCTGCAGAATCAACTTTAAAAAAAAATACTTTGGCCAAGTTGTTGTCAATTCCTGAAGATAAAGGATAAGATATGGAATGTTCCATATGGCTCTTTGGTCTGGCACCTGGATAAACGTAGACAGCTGTCACTGGGATCTTTCTGGAGCAGTTATGTTTAGGAGATGTCGAGAGGTAGTCTTGCAGGCTTTTTGGGAGAATTACTGCATCCGTGGTTTCAGCTATCACACTGGATTTTCAGAAGATTTTTCAAAACAGGTGGAAAAGGATGAGTTGGGTGGCTTCTCTCTTAGCAGGCTACACACCAACTGAACTCCAAACAATATCCAAAAATGAAACCAAAACTCCTGACAGCTGTAAGATTATTAGGTTACTAAAAACTACTAACCAGCGTACTAATTATTAAAATCCAGCTATTATAAACTAACAACTAATTTATCATCATAAACTATCATTTAGCTTTATTAGAACCCTTCTTTGTAGTATGGTAAAGTGGAAAAACTTAGGAAATAGGGCACAGTATGGACAAGATGTCAAGGCAGAGGTATTCTGAGAGGTAATGTCAGGTTTAAAATGCTTACTTGCTGTACAAGGGTGAGACCTTGAGAGCAGACAGTGAAAATAGCTTCTGCATAGATTTTCCTTTGTAATGAGATAAGGATCATTGAAATGTAAAAGCATTGAGATAAAGTAGTCAACACAAAGGGGTACTACTTGTGCAAATCACAAAACAATCCTTAGTTGGTTAAGAAAGGCATCATTTAATACAAGACTAATCACTGATTGGGAGAGGAGAGGGTTAACTGGAAAGCTGCCAAGATAAAAGAAGTCCTGTCCTTGCTACCATACAGCAGAGAACAACAAGAGACAAGAGAGAGAGAGAGAGACCGTTAAGGGAAACTTGAAGACTGCTACTGCAAAAGAACCTAGTCGTGTGCTATGCTGTCCAATCTCTAATATGGGTAGTGGCTGTGTTAGACTATTAATTACTGCTTGAGGTTGTGACTATAGTTTATCTGAAAACTTAACAAACTTGTCCTTACCTTTATCTTAATAAAGTTGATTCATAACAAGCTTTGTGCTGCCAAGTCTGTTCCCACTTCAGAATTGGGTATAAACACCTCTACCTTATCAAATCTTACACAGCCAGAAATCCAGACATGTGACTACTCTAAGTCCAAACAGTTCCATAGTCCACAAGGCTCCAGCTGTTTACTTAGCTTAAGACATGTGACTTCCAGGAAGTGTTTTTTTAAATAAAGACCCAAGTGTCCTTCTAGTGACCCTTAAAAAAAAAACAAGTCCAGACATCTTCTCAGGTCTTTTTAACACAAGTCCTCAAAAAATATCAATAATGGAAGCACCTTCATGAAACAGTGAAAGGGAAGGAATATTGAGCAATTACTTTGCCTCAGTGAGTCTAACATACTGGATGTGGAATTAGAAGAAGAAATCAAAAAGATGTAAAGACATTTAAATTAAAAAGGGAGGAGATAATTGATAAAATGATCAAACCTAGGATAAAAACTCTAGTCCAAATAGATTGCGTCCAAATAGAAGCCAGGGAAGATAGTAGAAACACTCTTACACATATTTAATAATTTGTTGTAAATAGGTGTAATACCAAAGGTTTGGCAGACAGCTAATCTTATGTCTGTATTTAAAATAGAGATAGAAGAAGCCTAGGGAACAATGCAAAAGCAAAATAGTGTGGATGCTGGCTGGAAATCTGAAATAAAAACAAAAAATGCTGGAAATACTCAGCAGGTCAGGCAGCAGCAAATGAAAGGTCATCAACATGAACCATTAACTCTGGTTATCTCTCCGCAGATGGTGCCTGATCTGAAGAATTTCCATAATTTTCTGCTTTTAACCCAGGAATTGTAGACCAGTTTGCTTAAAATCAATCGTAGGAAACAATAATGGAATCTTTACTGAAAGATGCAATAGATAAACTTAAAATACAAGAAAGAATAATCAAGAAATATTTCAAAAGGGGAGTTCTTGACTCAACCATATTGAATTCTTTGAAGAAGTAACAGAAAGAGTAGACAAGGGTAATGTTGTAGATGTAATATATTTGTATTTTCAAAGGGACTTTGATAAGGCACTACATAGTAGCTTCATGACAAATGTCAGAGCACATGGAGTTAGGGGACAAATAAGCAGAATGGATAACAAATTGGCTACAAAGCAAAAAAAAGAGAGTAGAGGTTAAGGGTGGCTGCTGAGACTGCCAAAGGTGAGAAGTGGTATTCCACAGTGTTGGTGCTGTTTTTTTACTGTTTTTTTACCATTTGCATAAACAATTTGGACTCAGGAATCATAAGTACAATTTGTGGATGATACCAAATTGGGGAGTATAGTTAATACTGTAGCTGATTGCAATAAAAGATGACAGTGTTATGGACAGGTAGGAAATGATAGGGGTGGTTTCCCTTTCACCTCTCAATTGACCACAGATGTGTTTTTATTAGAAGTGTGTTTCAAATCCTGAATGTTTTAATGGTCAATAAATAGACAGATGACAGGTTTTCTCATAGGTTTAAAGAAAGATAAATGTTTATTGAACAAAAACCTGAAAATTTTCAACATAACACACACACACACAGCCAAGAAAAGATAGAGGTTAAAAGACAGCATGCATTTAGGTCTGGTGTTTTTCTAAAGAGTTTGTTTGAAACCTTATGCGTTTTTGTGGGAGGAAAAGTTAAATGTTCCAGACCTGTTCTTCCTTTTTCTCCTAGTACACTGGAGTCAGGCTTTGGGGAGTTTCAGGTGGATGGATGCTTTGCTGCAGACTTCTTTGGTTAAATCTCAGTTACACTCTGATAGTGAAAAGCCTCTTTCAATCTCTCAAGTGGGGAGTTTTCAAAGGTCACCTTTTCATCTCTGCCACTGGGGCTGTTTTTTTACAATTATGGTCATTGGCAGGGTCTTCTTCTTGGATGGAACAGATCTCTCTCTCAGCCTTCCGGGCTGCTGGCTGTCTTGTTACTGCTCTGTTCTCTGGCTTTCTGCACAGAAAAGTCTTTTTTTTAAAAGTACTCTTATCAGGCTTGGTTTCTGTGAGGTGACCATAATTGCTCTCCCCTGGTGTTTTTGTACAAGGTCTCTAATGTGTGGCCATTGTTAGGCAATGGTGTTTGAATGTTGCCCATCTTGATAAAGTGTCATTTGGTCACACCTATTATCCAGAGTTTGGGTCTGGAGTTGCTGAGCTGCATTTTACCAGCCCCTTGACGTCGGGGGTTGTGGCGGGGGGGGGGGGGGGCCTGTAAAATACTTGTGGGAGTGTCCCACCATAACCCTCAATGCTGAGAAGGCCCTGCCGCATTTTACTGGTGGCGGCGAGGCCTCGGTGCAGCCGCCCCCGCCACCCCCCCCATCGCTCAGTGGCGGGGCCTTAATTTACAGATTAAAATTAATTTAAACGAAATGCAAATAAACTTACCTGGTCCCGGCGGCAGTCCCACGTCAATTTTATGGCCGCCAGCCACACCTTGCGTGCCTTCGGAACTCCATTCAGAGTTCCAAGGTGAGACACTAGTGGGGAGGGGGAGGACTAAAATTATCAGGCCGGGAGGCAGGAGGAGCAGGAAAAACACTTCTTATTGGCTGTGTAGATGGTGGGAAGGGGTTGAGGGACATAGCGAATGAAGTTCGGGGGGAGAAAGTTG
Source organism: Heterodontus francisci (assembly GCF_036365525.1). Taxonomy (NCBI): domain Eukaryota; kingdom Metazoa; phylum Chordata; class Chondrichthyes; order Heterodontiformes; family Heterodontidae; genus Heterodontus; species Heterodontus francisci. The sequence goes on along the minus strand of NC_090376.1, from coordinate 149,342,960 downwards.
GAGACCTGAAAAAAGTTTTTTCTGGAGTAAGAGGGCAATTTACATATTTATTACTCACTGGGGGTGTGGGAAAGGGAATTGAAAATATGAGTAAATGTCGACTTTTATTTTTCAGTATTCCGTCACTTTAAAAATTTTAATGAATCCGAAGGTCCTGAAGCCCTTTAAAAATGGCACCAGCGCCTGCGCAGTGGCGCCTTTGCTGGATTTGGAGTGGCTGCCCCCTCTACATCATCGAGGGCGGTCGCTCCGCCCTCTCCATTTAAACGAGCCCCCGCGCGAAATATCGCGGGGGCTCAGCGGCGGCGCTTCCGTGTCAGAAGGCTGCCGAGTTCAAAGCGCCCTACCGTAAATGTGCGGCGCGCTAATAAAATTCAGCCCGCCATGTCTGCAAAGGTCATTTTTAGTCCAACTGGTTGAAAAAGCATTTCTAATGCTTTCTTCAAGGCTGGTCCAGACAGGATGATGGTTTCAGTCTCCAGCAGTCACTGTGTATATTTGCAGTAAAGGAGAGGTCACATGACCACTTACTCCACTTCGTCTGGTAGAAAAAGTCTGTCCATTTTTTGGAAGGTTAATTCATCAGTTCATTTTTTGATAGTTCATAATTGCTCCTTGCGCGAGTGTGACACCTCCCCGCAAAAAGGGAAAAAATAAAATTCCTTGGTATTTCATTTTATTGCGTTTGTTATTTGTCATTTTTAGAAAGAAAGAAAACTAAAAACACATGATAGCACACATCTACATGCAGTCATCACATGCATTCCTCAGATTTACTGTCACAAATCTTTCACAGTTTTCACAGGTGGCACATTGTTTAAATTCTGGACAGCATGTCCGCAATGACATTGTTTTTCCCAACTATGACTGTTATTTTCAAGTTAAATGGCTGTAGGAGTAAACTGCATCTGAACAGTCTGCCGCTGTTAGCTTTGACTTTTTCCAAGAAATTTAGTGGGTTGTGGTCAGCGTCTATCAGAATTTCCCTGTGTCCGTTATTAACATTGAGTTCAAAATGTTGTAGGGCTAATGCTTCCTTTTCAATGGTGGAATATTTACATTGGTGTTTATTTAATTTCTTTGAAGCTAGCCAATTAGCCTCTCAATGCCTGAGTTATCTTCTTGGAGTAGGACCGCTCTTACTCTGACATCGCTTGCGTCGATAGCCACTTTCAAGGATCTGTTAAAATTTGGGGCTGCGAAGACAGATTCCGAGGAATCACATTATTTCTCTCTTGGGCTTGGGTGTGGGGATGGGGAAATCTTTCAGGGCTTGTACTTTTGTTGCCCGTGGCAACACCCAACCTTTGTCTACAATATGCCATAATTAGGTCACTTTGGCCTTGGCGAACTTACTTTTAGCAATGTTGGCCACTAGGTTAATGTTTTGCAGATGATTAAATAGTACTCTTAAATGGTTTAGATGGTCTTCCCAGGTGTCGCTTTAGACTAACAGGATATCCAGGTAGAGGACGCAGTCGTTTAAACCAGACACCACCTAATTCATCAATCTCTGAAATGTGGAAGGTGCGTACTTTAACCTGATTGGCACAACTTTACACTGGAATAAGCCATCGGGTGTTACAAAAGTTGAAATTTCTTTGGCTTGGGTGGTCATGGGAACTTGAAAAGGGATCCTTTTAATAAATCAATTTTACTGATGTGGGTGGAGTTGCTGACACAGTCATTGAGTCTTAAATTCGGGAGTCTAAGTATTTTCATGTTACTGCATTATCTTTGTGGTAGTCAATGGAGACACTTTTTGAGCCATCAGACTTGGGGCTAGTACAATAGGTGAGCTCCAGCTGCTATGACTGGGTTCAATTAGATCATTGTCGAACATATACCGGATTTCTTTGCAGACTTGAACCAATTTACCGGGGCTCAGTCTATGTGGGTTTTGTTTTATAGGTGGAGTGTCTCCTACATCTACATAGTGAATGGTTAAAGAAGTGTGACCCGGTTTGTCCCTACAAACTTTCTCAAACTCTCTTAGCAGTGTTGCTATATCCTTTCTTTGCTTGTCAGTTAAATATTTAAACATTGTCTCTAGTCTCTGTAAGATTTCTATGTTGTCCAATTTCACAGTAGGGCGTTCAATCTGTGAATTTTCGATGTTCCCTTCTTCCCCTAATTTTCTTCATTATTGTTTCCTTCCTCCACTGTTCTCACTGCCTGACATAGATTCATTGGTTGGTTTGGTTCCCGCTTGTGGTATTTCTTCATCATATTTATGTGGCACAGTCTTTGTTTCTTTCTCTGGTCTGGAGTGTTAATCAGGTAATTTACTTCACTGATTTTTTTCCCCACACTGTTTGGGTCAGTAAATCTCACTTTCAGGGGCTCGCCCTCAAATGGCAACAGTACCAGTACCTGCTCCCCTGGCTGAAACACTCGAGCTTCTGCGGTTTTGTCTGCCTGCCTTTTCATGGTTTTCTGAAAGGTTTTGAGATGCTCTTTCGCAACAGCACAGGCTTTAAAATGTCACTCGAGAAAAGCTGAGATATAATTTGGCAATGAGGTTTCCTCCTTTTGATCTAACAATTTTTCTTTGATCAATTTAAGGGGGCCTCTTAACTCTTAGATCAGTTCAAATGGGCTGAAGCCGGTTGATTCATTGGGTGAATCTTGGTGGCAAACAGCAGAAAGGCTAAACCTTTATCCTAATCATGGGAGTACCCACAGCATTGGCTCTGATCATGGTTTTTAGGGTTTGGTGGTATCGTTCCAAAGCACCTTGTGACTGTGGGTGAAATGCTGAGGATTTCAGTTGTTCGCTGCTCAGGCTATGTATGACTTCTTGGAATACCCTGGACATAAAATTAGATCATTGATCTGACTGGATCTCTTTGGGCAGTCCATATCAGGTGAAAAACTAACTCAGCCCCTCGACCATGGCTTTGGTTGTAATTTTTCTTAAAGGTATGGCTTCTGGGAATTGGGTGGCCATATCCATGATTGTTAGGATGTAGCGACGTTTCAATTAATTCCATCTTTGCTGCCTCTGGAGAATCCTTGGCATTAGGTGGCAGGACCGTATCTCCAACGCAGAAGTCCTCGAGGCGGCCAACATCCCCAGCTTATGCACCCTACTGAGCCAGCGGCGCTTGAGATGGCTTGGCCATGTGAGCCGCATGGAAGATGGCAGGATCCCCAAGGACACATTGTACAGCGAGCTCGTCACTGGTATCAGACCCACCGGCCGCCCATGTCTCCACTTTAAAGACGTCTGCAACCGCGACATGTAGTCCTGTGACATTGATCACAAGTCGTGGGAGTCAGTTGCCAGTGATTACCAGAGCTGGCGGGCAGCCATGAAGGCGGGGCTAAAGAGTGCCGAGTTGAAGAGGCTTAGCTGTTGGCAGGAAAAAAGACAGAAGCACAAGGGGAGAGCCAACTGTGTAACAGCCCCGACAACCAATTTTATCTGCAGCGCCTGTGGAAGAGTCTGTCACTCTCGAATTGGCCTTTATAGCCACTCCAGGCGTTGCTTTACAAACCACTGACCACCTCTAGGTGCTTACGCATTGTCTCTCGAGACAAGGAGGCCGAAGAAGAAGAAGGACGTATTGGAAACCTGTATTACACAATCTACCAGAACTCTGCTGAAGGGTTCTTTAAAAGCAGGGATGGGTAATAGTGGGATGGGCTTGATTGCAGGCTGTGGTTTCCCAACAACCTGGCAGGTATGGCAGGTCCTACAAAATTTAACCCACACCGTTGTGGATATGCGGCCAATACAATTGCTGACTGATCCAGACCTGGGTCTTTTGGATATCTATGTGCCAGCCATTGGGATGTCATGGGCAATCCTCAAGATTTTCCGACAATATTTGGGGGGAGATAAAATTTGGTGGACCACTGTCCACTCCTCCTCTGCAGGTCACTGTGGAGGTCTCCATTTCCTCATCACTATCCCAGACGAATCAGATGAAATGTGGGACTCATTTCAACACCCCACGGCAGCCATCACTGAGGCTGCTCGTCCTGAGGGAGAGATCTGTGGGTTTGTGCCAAAGCCTTTCACTTCACCAGAGGGAAATGAAATGTCACAGGGTAACTGGAGGCCTGGCATCCGGGGCTGGGCAGCCCCTCATTTCTCGATGCTGACCTGGATCTAATGCTGGAGCCCGTGAGGGAGAGCAGGGAGGCCCCCTGCCTAGAGGGTGGCAGGAGGAGGCCACCTCGTTGTGCAGCAGGGGCAGCTCTCTTTTCAGTTTTATCACCATCTGCCTCCTCTTCTCCTCATCTCTTACTTCCTGCTCCTCCACAGATGAGCTGTCTCCTTCCATGCCCTTACCATCCTCAAGATCCACACCTCTTTGGAGGACAATGTTAGAGAGAATGCAGCAGATTCCCACAATGACTGAAACCCTTGCAGAGGGTATTGGAGGGCACCACCTGACTGGTCCAGGCACTGGAATTGCATCTTCAGAAGCCTGATGGCCTGCTCAATGGTTGTCCTACTAAGCAGATGGCATTGGTTGTATCACCTCTGTGCCTCTGTTTGGGGCTCCTGTACAGGGGTCAGTAGCCATCTCTTCAAGGGATATCCCTTGTCCTCTAGGATCCATCCATGCACTTTGGGAGTTGGAGTGAAGGTGGACTGTGGACTGCTGAAGGATGAAGAAGTCATGGCAGATACCAGGAAAGTGAACTCACATGTGGAGGAAGCTCTTGCTGTGGTTGCAGACCAGTTGGACATTGAAGGATGTTATGACTTGGTGAGAAAGGGGTCTAGTGTTCCCTCTCAGCCTTCACTTGGTCTTACCGTAACAGGGTTTAATTTTAAACATACTGTGTTTTTAGCTCCCCCGGTGAATCCTTAGAGTCATAGGGTTATACAGCACAGAAACAGGCCCTTCGACCCATTGTGTCCATGCCGGCCATCAAGCATCTATCTATTCTAATCCCATTTTACAGCACTTGGCCCGTAGCCTTGTATGCTATGGCGTTTCAAGTGCTCATCTGAATACTTCTTAAATGTTGTGAGGGCTCCTGCCTCTCCCATCCCTTCAGGCAGTGTGTTCTAGATTCCAACCACACTCTGGGTGAAATTTTTTTTCCTCAAATCCCCTCTAAACCTCCTGCCCCTTACCTGAAATTTATGCCCCCTGGTTATTGACACCTCTGCTAAGGGAAAAAGTTTCTTCCTATCTACCCTATCTATGCCGCTCATAATTTCATATACCTCAATCAGGTCCCCCCTCAGCCTTCTCTGCTCTAAAGAAAACAACCCTAGCCGATCAAGTCTCTCTTCATAGCTGAAATGGTCCAGCCCAGGCAACATCCTGGTGAATCTCCTCTGCACCCTTGTTCACTGCTTTCCAATTATAAGACAAAGAAACCAGCCAAACAGGTTTTCTTAGGTTTAAAGAAGAAAGGTTGAACTTTATTAAACTTAAACTCTAATTTGGTTAATGCCTACGGATACATGTCGCGCCCACACTAGCATACACACGCGATACACACATGCAGACAGAGACAGAAAAGAGCAGAAGAAATATAGTGGAAAAGTTTGAGGCAATATCTGAAGATGATTTTGGTTACTATTCTTATAGCTAGCAGTAGAGTCCTTAATCGTAGGTAGGTCTTACTTTTCATTGGGGCCTAGTATTCTTCTTAAACCTTGTTCGATGTAGGAGACTTTTCTCTCTTGAGGTTCACGTGTCTTCAGTGGATTTGGAGTTCTGTGGGAAACAGATGGGAGCAGACAGGAGAGGTCTTCTCAGTCCAGGAGCAAACAGTCTCTCTCCCTCCAACTGTCTGCACAATTCAAATAAACTCAGGTCGCCCAGCAGGTTAGTCATGTGATTAATTGGTTTGACAACATCAGGCCATCTAAGCAGTCATCCTGGAATGTGAGCTTCCTCACCTTCAATGGCTGGTGATCAAAGTCCATTCTGGGTTGAATGTGTCAGGGAATGGTCCTTTGTCTTCACAAGCACGGTCTGCTAGTAGGTAAAAGTTTTTTTCCAGCCACGGCTGATCTGTTTAACAAGTCATTTCCTCACTACAGCAACTGCTTAAAATCAATGTCTTCTTCTTCTTTTTCTTCTTCTTCTTTGGCCTCCTTGTCTCAAGAGACAATGCGTAAGCGCCTGGAGGTGGTCAGTGGTTTGTGAAGCAGCGCCTGGAGTAGCTATAAAGGCCAATTCTAGTGTGACAGACTCTTCCACAGGTGCTGCTGATAAAATTGGTTGTCGGGGCTGTTACACAGTTGGCTCTCCCCTTGCGCTTCTGTCTTTTTTCCCTTCGACTCGCCACTCTTTAGCCCCGCCTTTATGGCTGTCAGCCAGCTCTGGCGATCGCTGGCAACTGACTCCCACGACTTGTGATCAATGTCACAGGACTTCATGTCGCGTTTGCAGACGTCTTTAAAACAGAGACATAGACGGCCGGTGGGTCTGATACCAGTGATGAGCTGTGTCCTTGGGATCCTGCCATCTTCCATGCAGCTCACATGGCCAAGCCATCTCAAGTGCCGCTGGCTCAGTCGGGTGTATATGCTGGGGAGGTTGGCTGCCTCGAGGACTTCTGCGCTGGAGATACGATCCTGCCACCTGATGCCAAGGATTTTCCGGAGGCAGCGAAGATGGAATGAATTGAGACGTCGCTCTTGGCTGACATACGTTGTCCAGGCCTCGCTGCCGTAGAGCAAGGTACTGAGGACACAGGCTTGATACACTCGGACCTTTGTGTTCTGTGTCAGTGCGCCATTCTCCCACGCTCTCTTGGCCAGTCTGGACATAGCAGCGGACACCTTTCCCATGCGCTTGTTGATTTCTGCATCGAGAGACAGGTTACTGGTGATAGTTGAGCAAAATTAACATGCCTCATTCTTGCAGGTGGAGGTCTGCATGACAGGGTGTGGAAGGCCTTTCTGTTGATGAATCTCACTGGCTGGTCTCTGGGTACCTTAATGGCCACATGGGTGCAATTGATGATGCTCTGCATCTGGGGGATTCCATTGATGGGGGCGAAACCCAATGGCCTCTTTCGCTGTGATGCCGTGTCTGTCATTAAATGAATGTGCTGTCCAGCCCTGGTAAAGAAGGCACCAGAGACCAGCGAGATGCAGTGATGTGTAGCCACTAAGCTGATCCCGGGAAGGATGCAGAAACAAAGATGCTTAAGGCTGCAGTGACTTTGAGAGCCACTGGCATGGCATGGTGACCAGTGCTATGAGCTGTGACGTCTCCAGCAATGAGGGCACAGAAATATGTGACCATCTTCCTGGAGAGTCATTGGGCTGGATTTTAAAGCCCCTCCGCCATCGGGAACGTTGGCGGGGGGCAATGAAGATCGATGCGGCGGAGGCCCACCACCGACCCCGACGGTGACAGGCACCATGCCGATCTCGGAGGCAGCGGTGAGGCCTCCTGGCGGCTGCCCCGCCGCTTGGCAATGGGACCCCCATTTCAATATGTAAACTAATTTACATACCTGATTTAATGAGGGTCCCCCATTGCCTCCTTAATCGCCACACCATTCTTCATTTGGGTGGCTGTCAATGCCGTGCCTTCCAATCCCTGTTCGGGGAAACATGGTGCAACACCTGTAGGGAGTGGGGAGGAGGATCTGTGCGGGGGACGTGAGTGGGGTAACATTGCTGCGTATCAGTAGGGGGTGGAGGAGGAACGTCAAATTCTTCATAAACAAATTCCAGCGGCGGGCGGGCGGGGAAGGGGGGGAGGGGGTGGGGAGGGCAAGGGCAGGAGTGTTTTGAAATGCCATTGGATGGGGGGGGGGGGTGGCAAAATGAATTTAACGGTAATTTAATTCTGTTTTTTGGTCATTGAACTGACCTGGCCCTTTAATTTTTAAATCTCCATTGAGGGCTGTGAGCCCTTTTAAAATTTGCAGTTCACCCCTTTGACAAGCTCTTAATGAGCTTATAAACAGTATTGATTCGACTCGATTGGGAATGGAGCATGATTCTGGTCCCACTATCCTTCCACCCCGATAATTAGTGCCGGCACCGGGACCAGTGTCTTGAAATTGACACCTTGCCCAGCGCTAGTATTTATGGGGCCCCCTTGTCTCTGTCCCTGACTTCGGTTGGGAGCCCTGAGAATTCAGCCCTATGTAATTCTAAGGTTCACAGAAGATAGAAAGGATGCCTCTTTCAAGCAGCATGAAATTAAGAGTAAACAAGGAAATGGTAGAAAACATAAGGAGTGCAATGTTTTCGTAATTAAAACACTGTTGTTTATTTTATGGCTGAGTTTGATCAAAAGAACCCCCAACACCATTTTTATTTTCAGTGTAAGCAGGATTGTTCTAATAAAGCAGTGCCACTACATCATAAATTTTGATTAGGCTTAGTTTTTGGAACAGGTACATTGCCTGTTCTGACAAATCCACTACCGATACTATTGCCTGCTGCAGACATTGTATATGCTTCAGCATAAACAAAGCACATATTTTATATATTTGTGTCAGTTTTTTGCTTTCAAACTGTTAAAAAACTAATTTTGGTTCTGGAAAACTTAGTGATTCTGTGTTGCTAACCCTGCAAGCCTATCTAATGAAGGCCATAAATTCAATTCTCTTTGCATTTATAATTTTTTCTTGCTGGTTTGTTGGCATGGAGGTTTTACAAATCCTGTTCTTTAAGATGTTGTCTCATTAACTAATAAATCCTGAATCAGAACTTGAAGATTAGCTAGTATCCACAGTTGTAGAGATAGGAAATTTATTTTTAAATTCGACATGTGGCACCTGTGCCTCCAGATAATACATCGAAGCCTCCATGTAAGACAAAAAGCCAGTTATAAGGGATCTTTATATTGATAATGACATGATTTACAGTTTTCCATTCAGTAAAGTGTGTTGCAGGGATACTTTATATAAGCTAACGCTTCTCCTCCATGAAAGTGGATCCTTTAAATATTAATCTTGAATCCTTTGCACGATTTATTCCATAATTACTGATATAAAAGAGGTTGCACTACTCTGCCAGTAGATGATGCTCCCTTCATCCTCTTTCTCTTCCTCTTGGCACTTACTTCTGAGTGAAAGAATAAAGAAAAACATTTACAATGTGACTACTAAGACTGAATTAGAACAAAATTTAGACACTTTTTAAGATAGTGCATTTCAGAATTGCTGAAAATAAAGACATGTTGTTGAAGCTTTTCTTCTTGCACTCATCAGGACAATACGCAAGAATAACCAATGCAAGGGAAAACAACAATTGATACTGCCTGAGAAGAGAGTGCTGATTGGTTAGCAAGTGAACTCTGATTGGTAGAGGCATTGCCATGGTGAATGCACCAGTTTACGGTGACTGACAGTTAACTGCCAAGCTTTATTTGAAATTCAAACCAGGCAGCTTGACTCTGATTGGTCAAGGCATTGCCCTGAGAAATGAACCAGCAAATGGCTGTCACTTATTTTGTTCAGCTGAAACGGGCACAATGTGTGTACATATTCTTTCTGTCTGCGAAGAACAGGGCCCTGTATATTAATATATGGAGCTTCCAGCATGCGCAAATGCAAGATACTGCGAGCCCGACTGACAATCTTAAATTGGTTGTCAGCGTAATTCTTCACACGCTGAGGATTATTTAGCAAATGTTGTCCAATTGCGGAATCACATCTAATGTTGGACACTGTGTTTTGAGTTTTGCAAGCATGGGCTGGTTGGGTACGGCCTGTACCTTGCCCGTTGCAAACACTGGAAGGGACATGTTGTTTGATACGATCTGCCAGTCTTTGGGATGTACGACCTATATGCCCAGCATCACACTGGTATTGAAATTCATATATCACATTACTCATTTGTGTGATAAGCAGGACATCTTTTTGGCTTGATGGCAGCATCCTGTTAGTGGCAAATGCCACACGTGTTGCTACTGCATAGTAGCAGCGTGAAACAGCTAGCTTTATCTGTTGCTCAAATTTTTGGGATACATTACCTTTCCAGGATAATTTGGGGTAGACAGGGCACTTTTCAGGGCCAAAAATGATGGCTTTAGACCCGTTCGTAAGTTTGCGCTCTGTCCAGCGAGAATTGATCTGGTCAGGGCAGCCATTGTCACGCAGGATGTCTTTGATTTGCCCTATTTCAGCATCAAGCTCGTAAATAGGGCCCAAGCCATTTGCTCACCATTCTCCAGGAAAGAAGGCTAATGGTATGTTAGTCTTTATCGCAAGAGGATTTGAGTACAGGAGTAGTGAAGATTTGTTTCGATTGTACAGAACCTTGGTTAGATCACACCTGGAGTACTGTGTGCAGTTTTGGTCCCCTTACCTGAGGAAGGATATTATTGCCAGAGAGGGTGTGCCACGAAGTTCACCAGACTTGTTCCCAGGATGGTGGGACTGTTCTGTAAAGAGAGATTGGGGAAACTGGGCCTGTATTCTCTAGAGTTTCGAAGAATGAGAGGTGATCTCATTGAAACCTACAAAATACTTAAAGGGATAGACAGGGTAGATGAGCTAAGATGTTTCCCCTGGTTGGGGAGTCTAGAACCAGGGACACAATTTCAAAATAAGGGGGAAGCCACTTAGGACAGAGATGAGGAGAAATTTCTATACTCAGAGGGTTGTGACTCTTTGGAATTCTCTACCCCAGAGTACTGTGGAAGCTCAGTCATTGAGTCTGTTTAAAGCAGAGATTGACAGATTGCTAAATACCAATGACATAAGGGGATATGAGGGTAGTGTGGGAAAAAGGCATTGAAGTGGATGATCAGCCATGATCGTATTGAATGGCAGAGCAGGCCCGATGGGCTGAATGGCCTACTCCTGCTCCTATTTTCCTACGTAAATAACTGCTCCCTCTATAGGTATGTTTTTTGTTTTATGACTTTTCTTGATTGCACTTTGTAAATTTCACATCCATTAATTGATGCTATGACAATTTTTTGTATGATGATTTCCCTCTTTGGCTGTATCCTTAGTATGAATACAAGTATGCTTTAAATGAAATCAAAAATCAGTTTCATTGGAGTGAGTTTTCTTTCTGGGCTGGGGGGACAGTTACATAATCTTGGTGTTCGGATGACAAGAACAAGACAACCGATTTTCTCTCTTCTGGTTTATTATATCCTAACTAACAATTTGCATTGCAGTGTGGCAAGGTGTAATGTATAAATTAACTTATTTATGTATTTACTGAAACTTTCTATGGCACCCCTTTTGAAGAGATAGTGGAATAAAGCTGTAAAAAAAAACTTTCCAAAAGACCATTCAAAATCTCCAAACTGCTTTCAGGCAAATTCCTGATATGTGACAGATTGTAGTTGAGTGCCCTTTTAAATAACCCTCTCAATTGTCGTTTCCAACCAGTGTTGCAAAGTGTTAATAGATTTGTCCGGCACTCAATGCTCAGTCAAAATGGTATTGGGGTACTATTGATCTCCTTGACCACAATAAAATTGCTCAGCCAATAAGAATGTGTTGGTAAGTTATTCCCCATGAGGGAGAGGGAGTTAGAGATGATTATGATATAAAACAGAGGGTGTATGATGCATGTCAGGTGAATTCTTCAAGTGAGAACCAGGCCAAATACAATAAGTTAAGAGGGGAGGTGAAGAGGAAAATAAGACTGGCAAAGAGAGAATATGAGAATAGAATGGCAGTCAACATAAAAGGGAACGCAAAAATCTTCTATCGACATGTAAATAGAAAGTGAGTAGTAAGAGTTAGAGTGGGGTCTGTCAGGGACAGCTTAGAAGCACAGAAGAAGGCTGGAATGCTTAATGAGTATTTTGTATCGGTGTTTACTAACAAAAAGGTTTATCTGACAAAATATCAGGAGAAGTTGAGAGAGTAGAGGCAATGTATAGGGTAAAAATGGAGAAGGAAGAGGTACTGGAAAGGCTGGATATGCTTAGGGTAGATAAGTCACTTGATCCGGAATGGCTTGCATCTCAGCTAAAGGAAATGGGGTGGAGATAACGAAAGGGCTTGCTATAATTTTCCAATCTTCCCTGGTACAGGGGAGGTGGCAGAGGACTGGAGAGTGGCAAATGTAATGCCTTCATTCAAGAAAGGTTGTAAGGACAGTCCTAGCAACTACAGGCCTGTTAGTTTAACAGGTTTTAGAAACAATAATCAGGGGTAAAAATCAAGTTACTTGCAGAGATTCATGTTAATTAAGGTTAGCCAGCATGGCTTTATAAAATGCAGATCATGCTTGACTAATTGAAACTTTTGATGAAGTAACAGAGAAGGTTGTTGAGGGGAATGCAATGGATGTTTTCCATATGGATTTTAAGAAAGCGTTTGATAAAGTACAACATAAAAGGTTGGTTAACAAAATTGAGGCTCATGGAATAGGAGGATTAGTGTCCAATTGGATAAAAATAATTGGCTTAAGGACAGAAAACAGTAAGTTGTAGTAAATAAAAGCAAAATACTGCGGATGCTGGAAATCTGAAACAAAAACAAGAAATGCTGGAATCACTCAGCAGGTCTGGCAGCATCTGTGGAAAGAGAAGCAGAGTTAACGTTTCTCTTTCCACAGATGCTGCCAGACCTGCAAGTTGTAGTAAATGGTTGTTTTACAGACTGGAGGTAGACAGTGGTGTTTCCAAAGGGTCAGTGCTAGGACCACTGCTTCATTTGCTACATATAAATAAATGCCTTGGATGTTGGAATACAGAGCAGAATTTCAAATTTGCCAATGATACCAAACTTGGAGGAGTGGCAAACAGTGAGGATGAAATGCAATACTGCCTGCAACAGTACATAGATAGGCTAGCAGAATGGGCAGGCAAGTGGCAAATGGAATTTAATACAGCTAAGTGTGAGGTGATGCATTTTGGCAGAAGGGGTAGGGTGAGGCAATATAGACTTAATGGCGCATTTCTAAAGCATGTGCAGGAACAGAAGGACCTGGGGGTGCATGTACATCGATCTTTGAAGGTGGCAGGACATATTGAGAGAGTGGTTAGCAAAGCATATGGGATCTTGGGCTTCATAGATAGAGGCATTGAGTACAAAAGCAGAGAAGTTATGCTGAAAGTTTATAAAGCTCTGGTTAGGCCCCAACTACAGTTTTGCATCCAGTTCTGGTCACCACACTTTAGGAAGGATATGAGGTTGCAAGAGAAGATTTACCAGAATGGTTCCAGGGATGGGGGATTTTAATTTTCCCTGGAGATAAAGAGATTGAGGGGAGATTTCATAGAGGTGTACATGATTATGACAGGCTTTGATAAATTAGACAAGAAAAAACTGTTCCCTTTAACTGATGGTACAAGGACTCAGACAAACAGATTGAAGGCTTTGGGCAAGAGATGCAGGGGGAATGTGAGGAAGAACTTTTTGATGCAGTGAGTGGCAATGACTGGAACTCGCTGCCCCGAGGGTGGTGGAAGCAGAGACAATCAGTGATTTCAAAAGGATATTAGATGGGCACTTGAAAGAAATAAACTTGCAAGGCCATGGGGATCAATTGGAGGAATAAGACTGACTGGTTTGCTCCGCGGAAAGCTGGTATGAATTCAATGGGCTGAATGACCTCCTTCTAGCCGTAAATGACTCTAAATGATTTTCAGAATGCTACTGCCCTGTTTCCATCCAGTGGAGCTGATGATAAAACCACCTCACAGTGTCATTCCTCATTGTAGATTAGTTTCTTTTCAAAATGAGATTAATTGAATATTGAAGTAGCCTCTAATTATCTGATTATTGCCTGGTTTGTTAACACATTGAAATAGTGAACATTTTAAGTGCTAATAACTACAAGACATATTGAAATTCACAGATCAAGTAAACAGCACATAAAGGGGTGAAATTAATTTCGGCCTGTTTTCAGGCATGAAATAGCTGGTGCACTAGGGTGCATACACACTACACACCACATTGGGTGCTTAGGTGCCCATTTTAAGACCACAAATCAAGTATTGTTTTTATTTAATTTGTTTAATTTGTAATAAATTTGTAATTTAATTTGTAATAAAAACTAAGAAGTTGTATTTTAAGTTCTAATTACTGTCAATGTTTTGTTGATGGTTAGCAATTAGGAAGTTTGCATTTTTTTACAGCTTTGTCTGAGGGCTGTGGGTGGTAGAAAGACAGCCTGACAGAGACAGATAAAACATCAAGTTCAATGTTTATAGACATCCTTTAGAAAGTCACAAACCAATGCTACAACAGTGGATTTCCTCCAAACAAAGCCCTTGTTCTTGCTTTACCCTCACAACTGATAGTTGTTAGGAATCCACTAGCAAGCCTATCCTTCACATTCAACTCAGCTCTGCCTTCCACACTTTTGGCAGACTCCAGGTTCTCCTCCCACAATGATGGTAGATCAAAGTATACCCCCTCCACTGCTTCCTGCGACCCCCCCCCCCCCCCACACACACTCCACCTCTGGCATTGCAATAGTCAAACTCTAGGACTACTTTCCCAGGTCTGCTGGACCCCATTGCTACATAAAGAAGGAGTTCCCCCATTATTATAAAGCAAAGGACTGTCCATAATGCAGCTAAACCTCATTCCACCCTCTCAATATTGCTTGAAATTGAACCCATAACTTTCGTGGGGTTCTGCTGATCTGCATTAATTTGGTGGGAGATTTGTGGAAATCCCAGAGAAATGGCATGAACTGTTATTTTCAGCCATTTATGGCATTTCTCCAAGAATTCTGCTGATCTCCCATCAGAGAATCCCTGCATAAATTTTGGGCATAGATACCTACCTCCAAGTGCTGCACACTATTTGCTGTTTGTTTTCAGCCTTAAAATGGTAAGAGTTAAAAAATAAGTACTTGGTAAACAGAACAATGGATGTAATCTTCAAAGAACCAGTAACAATCCAGAATACATTTTAATACATTTGTCCTACTGATTCACTTTAAATCACTGACTCAGATGAAAGGTCAATGACCTGAAACCTCAACTGTTTCTCCCTCCACAGATGCTGCCAGACCTGCTGACTGCCAGCATCTGCAATATTTTGCTTTTGTTTTAGTGTTTTCAGAAAGGTAAATTGTCCTTGACAAACCTGATAGAGATCTTTGAGGAACTGACAGACATTGTGGATGGGGGAAATGTAGTGGATCCGATGCCAATGGACTTTCAGCAAGTTTTTGACCAGGTACCACATAAGGGACAACTGGAGAAGATTAAGCAGCATGGAACTAGGGAAAGGATAGAAAATTGGATTAAAGTAGGTTACAAAGGAGGAAATAGAGAATAGGAGTTAGAGCAGGGATAGGCACCAACATGTTGCACCACGGACATTTGACAAAATTATTGACTCAGCCGTGGACATGGGGGCAATTAATTTGTATATAAAGTGTATAGCCAACCTAATGCCATCAAAACACAGTCTGATTTAAAATGTATTTCTCCCTATTTATGAGTACATGGCATTGTTGTTGCTTGCACAAGTAGTCAGTGTATGCCCGCACACTTGATATTG
This sequence comes from Heterodontus francisci, assembly GCF_036365525.1. NCBI lineage: Eukaryota > Metazoa > Chordata > Chondrichthyes > Heterodontiformes > Heterodontidae > Heterodontus > Heterodontus francisci. The sequence continues at coordinate 149,327,576 of NC_090376.1, read as the reverse complement.
CGATACAGAGTACTCGGATAGATGTCCATTTGTCAGGAGTGATCATGATCCCTCTCCCCGTCTCTGTGGTCATCCCCCTCTCCATCTGTCCTCCTCTCCCCTCTCTGTGTATTTATCCCCATTCTCCTATGTGTGTCCATTCCCCTCTCCCCCCATTCTGTGACCAATCCCTCTCTCCCCACCCCCTCTACTTCCTGGTACGGTGCTTGTTTAAAGGGGTGCCTAACTCTCAGTCTGCTTCCTCTGCGCCACACCTCTGGCTGTGTTATGACCCACTTCATGTTCTCCCCTTGGTCTCTCTCTTCCTCTGCCCCGCAGGAGCCATTCCCGCTCACTCCCTGAACCGCGCGAAAACAGCAGGGGTGGCTGATCCCAGTGCACCTGCGCTGAAAGCTGCCAATCAGCGCTCACCTTGCTCAGGCAGTCCACTATCAGCTACAAACAGTGACCAATCACAGACAGGCATCTGCCATCCATCAAATGCAGATCCTGCCTCCACCTGATGGACACTTAAATAGGAGAGCCGTCAATCAAAGCCAAGCCACGGGCAGCCCGCAGTCTATCAGAGGATTGGCGAGCTGGATGGAAACCACAGACCTCAAAATATTTTACCACGGATACTGGTGTCTGTGTATGGACACGTTGCTGACCTCTGAGTTAGGGGTAGTTTCTCAAACTGAAGTGTGTAGAAGTATTCTGTAGGTTTATGTTCTGGGACAACTTGTATTCTCTACACCAACAATTATTTGGTGTAGGGCGAGAGGGAGTGGTGTCCTATTTTGCAGACAATAGAAAAATAGGATGCATAATGACTAATTCTGAGGACCAAAGGAAATTGCAAGGGATTATGGATAAGATACTGCAAAATGGCAGATGGAATGCAATATCAGGAAATATAAAGTGGCACATGTTGGCAAAGAGATGGAAGTAATAAGAATGCTGGTACTCTTGGTGATGTGGAAAAGCTGTGGAATTAGGGAGTTTCAGGTTTGCAAGACATTTCAAGTGGATAAGGCCATAATAAAAAGCTAAAGCAAGAGGTATAGAATATAAAGTTGAGAGGAAATGGTGAATCTATATAATACCCCAGTGTCACCAGAGTTGAAGTACTCTGTACAGCTTTGGGCTCCACACTGTATGAAGGACGTTGAAGCAACGTAGATGGTATTGAGGAGAGGGAATTAAAGGTCTAGGGGAACAGAGGATGCACACGGGTACTGCTTACATGGAGGATAAACACCAGCACAGAGTATTTGGGGCCAATAGGGTTCTTTCTATACTTCTGTTTAATTATATCTCCAAAAGTGCATCCAAATGTTTCTTGAAGCCATTTATTGTTTGTTTGTTTAAGTGGCCTTCCCTTGTAATCTATTGATCTTTGGGTGAAAGCGTTGCACCTAACTTCCCCTTTTCTAATGCCCTACTTTTAAAAAACAAAGTAAAATCCTACAAATGGTTGAAATCTATCGAGAAAGCGAAGTCCTGAGGAAGGATCTTAGATCTGAAATGTCACCTGACCTCAATTTGCTTACTTCAGGTCTCCACGTTTATAAATAATGCTCACTATTTCTTATAACTTAAAATCTAATTTTCTGAATCATCTCTGTTGCTCACCTCTGCACCAACTCAAGGGCAGCTCCTTCCACTGAAGATTTTCAAGAGTATTTTTCTGGTTCACTGACATAACTAGAAAACTAAGGGCTCAAGTTTCTGACTCTTGGTTCTTCAAGTCTTAACAGAGGAATTATTCATGTAAGACAAACTCTTTATGAATTATGTGCTTGAGACAACAAGAGCACAATGAAGCAGAAGTGCTGTATGCAATTGTGTCCACATTTATTTCAGAATTGACTTCACTGTAGCAGAGGTGGTTTTTGAATGCCATTTATACATTGTCATTTTTTTCAAATAAGTCATATATACAGTCGTGTTTGCAAGGTTGATTTCTCTTTATATATCCCAGAGATGTATAGCTGCAGGGGAGTGAGTGATGGTCAAGTTGGGAAAGAGTGTACAAAATTCAAATTTCTAGCTACACTAGTGCTGTAATGTCCTGTCCATGTAGATTAGTGAACTAGGTATGGTGAACTAATCTTATCACAGTTTTATGTCTTATGAAGCAGGGAACTAGACTCTTGACATCATAAGGAAAGAAATGGTGACCAATCATTACCTGCTGAAAGCAAACATCAGAGATAAGGTTTAAAAAAACAATCAAAAATGGACATGTCAATCATTTTAATAGAAACACTGGCCAGGAAGGGAATGATATTCAGTTCAGGCTCAAATCCCCACATCATACAAATGCCAGAAAACAAGCATAGGTGAGCAAAAGAATTAATACTGTATCCACTATCCATCAAATATGCCAGTTCAGACAATAGTTCTATAATGTGAAAAAAAACAAAGCAAAAATGTCTTTCAACTGTCAAATAGGGCCACAATAACTCAAAAGTTTTAATGCTAACTGAAGAAACTTTTGTAGAACAGCTTGCCCTGGAACATTTAATGGGAATTGCTGGGACTGAGAAGGAGTTTATCCACCAATGCATCCTCCTATCAAGTGTAACATTGTCCATTGTGTATTTGTGATAGAAAGTGTAGATTGCATTAACAGTTAGAAAAATGCTCTCCCCTATGATATTTGCATTTTTTTATTCGTTCAGGGGATGTGGGTGTCACTGGCTAGGCCAGACTTTATTGCCCATCCATAATTGCCCTCGAGAAGGTGGTGGTGAGCTGCCTTCTTGAACCATTGCGATCCTTGGGGTGTAGGTACACCAACAGTGCTGTTAGAAAGGGTTTTCCAGGATCTTGACCCAGCGACAGTGAAGGAACAGCAATATAGTTCCAAGTTATGATGGTGTGCAGCTTGGAGGGGAAGTTGCAGGTAGTGGTGTTCCCAAGCATTTGCTGCCCTTGTCCTTCCAGGTGGTAGTGGTTGCGGGTTTGGAAGGTGCTGTTGAAAGAGCCTTGGTGAGTTGCTGTAGTGCATCTTGTAGATAGTACAAAAACAAGAAATGCTGGAATCATTCAGCAGGTCTGGCAGCATCTGTGGAAAGAGAAGCAGAGTTAACGTTTCGGGTCAGTGACCCTTCTTCGGAACTGACAAATATTAGAAAAGTCACAGATTATAAACAAGTGAGGTGGGGGTGGGGCAAGAGATAACAAAGGAGAAGGTGCAGATTGGACCAGGCCACATAGCTGACATAGTGATGCCACTACCAGTCGCATCTTCCCCTCCCTTCCCCTGTCAGCATTCCGAAGGGATCGTTCCCTCCCCGACACCCTGGTCCACTCCTCCATTACCCCCACCACCTCGTCCCCATCCCAGGGCACCTTCCCCTGCAATCGCAGGAGGTGTAATACCTGCCCATTTACCTCCTCTCTCCTCACTATCCCAGGCCCCAAACACTCCTTTCAGGTGTAGCAGCGATTTACTTGTACTTCTTTCAATGTAGTATACTGTATTCGCTGCTCACAGTGTGGTCTCCTCCACATTGGGGAGACCAAGCGCAGACTGGGTGACCGCTTTGCGGAACATCTCCGCTCAGTCCGCAAGCAGGACCCTGAGCTTCCGGTTGCTTGCCATTTCAACACTCCCCCCTGCTCTCATGCTTACATCTCTGTCCTGGGATTGCTGCAGTGTTCCAGTGAACATCAACGCAAGCTCGAGGAACAGCATCTCATCTACCGATTAGGCACACTACAGCCTGCCGGACTGAACATTGAGTTCAATAATTTCAGAGCATGACAGCCCCCCATTTTACTTCCATTTTTAGTTATTTTTTCTTCCTTTTTTTTACATTCCTTTTTACATTTTTTACAATCTTTTTTTGCATTTATTTCATTTCATCTTAGTTTGTTCAGTTTGCTTACCCACTGTTTTTTTCAGGTTGTTTTTCTTCAGGTTTGCACTTGCTGCTGTTCAATATTCAGTGTATTCACACCTAATCTGTACTAATGCTTTGTCTTTCAACACACCATTAACATATTGTTTGCCTTTTCTCCGTGACCTTTTGGTCAGCTATGTGGCCTGGTCCAATCTGCACCTTCTCCTTTGTTATCTCTTGCCCCACCCCCACCTCACTTGTTTATAATCTGTGACTTTTCTAATATTTGTCAGTTCCGAAGAAGGGTCACTGACCCGAAACGTTAACTCTGCTTCTCTTTCCACAGATGCTGCCAGACCTGCTGAGTGATTCCAGCATTTCTTGTTTTTGTTTCAGGTTTCCAGCATCCGCAGTATTTTGCTTTTATTGTAGATAGTACACACTGCTGCAACTGTGCATCAGTGGTGCAGGGAGTGCCTGTTTAAGGTGGTGGAGGGGTGCCAATCAAGTGGGCTGCTTTGTCCTGGATGATGTTGAACTTCTTCTTAAATGTTGTTGGAGCTGCACCCATTCAGGCAAGTGGAGAGAATTCCAATACACTCCTAACTTGTGCCTTGTAGATGGTGAGCAGGTATTGGGGAGTCAGGTGGTGAGTTACTTGCTACAAAATTCTGCTGAAAGGTCACAGACCTAAAAGGGTAACTCTGCTTCTCTCTCCACAGATGCTGCCTGACTTGTCGAGTATTTCCAGAACTTTCTGTTTTTATTGCAGAATTCCCAGTGTCTGACCTGCTCTTTTAGCCACAGCATTTATGTGGCTAGTCCCGTTCAGTTTCTGGTCAATGATGACCCCCAGGATGTTGATAGTGGGGATTCAGCGATGGTAATACCATTGACCGTCAAGGGGAGTTTGTTAGATTCTCTCTTGTTTGAGATGGTCATTGTCTGGCACTTGTGTGGTGCAAGTGTTACTTGCCACTTATCAGCCCAAGCCTGGATGTTGTCCAGGTCCTGTGGCATATGGACATGGACTGCTTCAGTATGTGAGGAGTCGCAAATGGTGCTGAACATTGTGCAATCATTAGCGAACATCCCCACATCTGGCCTTATTTAGTTTAGTTTAGTTTAGAGATACAGCACTGAAACAGGCCCTTCGGCCCACCGAGTCTGTGCCGACCATCAACCACCCATTTATACTAATCCTACATTAATCCCATATTTCTACCACATCCCCACCTATCCCTATATATTTCCCTACCACCTACCTATACTAGTGACAATTTATAATGGCCAATTTACCTACCAACCTGCAAGTCTTTTGGCTTGTGGGAGGAAACCGGAGCACCCGGAGAAAACCCACGCAGACACAGGGAGAACTTGCAAACTCCACACAGGCAGTACCCGGAATCGAACCCGGGTCGCTGGAGCTGTGAGGCTGCGGTGCTAACCACTGCGCCACTGTGCCGCCCTTATGATGGAAGGAAGGTCATTGATGAAGCAGCTGAAGATGGTTGGGCCTGGGGCACTATCCTGAGGAACTCCTGCAGTGATGTCCTGGGACTGAGATGATTGACCTCCAACAACCACAACCATCTTCCTTTGTGCTAGGTATGACTCCAAACAGTGGAGAGTTTTCCCACTGATTCCCATTGACTCCAGTTTTGCTGGGGCTCTTTGGCGCCATACTTAGTTAAATGCTGCCTTGATGTCAAGGGCAGTCGCACTCACCTCACCTAGGGAGTGCAACTCCTGACATCCATGTTTGGACCAAGGCTGTAATGCGATCAGGAGCTGAGTGGCCCTGGCGGAACCCAAACTGAGCGTAAGTGAGCAGGTTATTGCTGGGCAAGTGCCACTTGATTGCACTGTTGACAACATCTTCTATCACGTTGACGATGACCGAGAATAGTCTGATGGGGCGGTAAATGGCTGGGTTGGATTTGTTCTGCTTTTTGTGTAGAGGACATACCTGGGCAATTTTCCACATTGCCGGGTAGATGCCAGTGTTGTTGCTGTACAGGAACAGCTTGGCTAGGCGGGCCACTAATTCTGGAGCACAGATATCACACTTTTGCCAGAATGTTGTCAGGTCCCATAGCCTTTGCAGTATTCAGCGCCTTCAATCGTTTCTTGATATCACGTAGAGTGAATTGATTTGGCTGAAGACTGGCATCTGTGATGCTGGGGACCTCAGGAGGAGGCCAAGATGGATCATCCACTTGGCACTTTTGGCTGAAGATGGATGCAAATGCTTCAGCCTTGTCTTTTGCAGTGATGTGCTGGGCTCCCCATCACAGAGGATGGGGATGTTAGTAGAGTCTTCTCCTCCAGTTAGTCGTTGAATTGTCCACCACCACTCACGGCTGGATGTGGTAGGACTGCAGAGCTTAGATCTGATCCTTTGGTTGTGTGATCGTTTAGCCCTGTTTATTGCATACTGCTTCTGCAGTTTGTGTTGTAGCTTCACCAGGCTGACACATCATTTTGAGGTATGCCTGGTGCTGCTCCTGGCATGTCCTCCTGCACTCTTCATTGAACAAGGGTTGGTCCCCCAGCTTGATGGTATTGGGGGATATGCCGGGCCATGAGGTTACAGATTGTGGTTGATACAATTTTCTGCTGTTGATGGCCCACAGTGCCTCATGGATGCCCAGTTTTGGGTTGCTAGATCTGTTCGAAATCTATCCCATTTAACATGGTGGAATGCCACAACATGATGGTGGGTATTCTCAGTGTGAAGACGGGACTTAGTCTCCACAAGGAATGTGGGGTGGCCACTTCGATACCATCATGGACAGATGCTTCTGCGACAGGTAGATTGGTGAGGACAAGGTCAAGTAGGTTTTTCCCTTTTGTTGGTTGCGTCACCACGTGCTGCAGACCCAGTCAAGCAGCTATGTCCTTTAGGACTGCTCAGTCAGTAGTGGTGCTACCAAGCCACTCTTGGTGATGGACATTGAAATCCCCTACCCAGAGTACATTTTGTGCTTCTTCCAATTGGTGTTCAACATGGAGAAGCACTGATTCATCAATTGAGGCTGGGTGGGGGTGGGGGGGGAAGGTAGGTGGTAATCAGCAAGAGATTTCCTTGCCCATGTTTCACCTGATGGTATGACACTTCATGGGTTCCCGAGTCAATGTTGAGGACTCCCAGGGCAACTCCCTCTTGATTGTATACCACTGTGCCACCATCTCTGGTGAGTCTGTCCTGCTGGTAGGACAGGACATACCCAGGAATAGTGATGTTGGTGTCCGGGACATTGTCTGCAAGGTATGCTTCCGTCAGTCTGACTATGTCAGGCTGTCGCTTAACTGGTCTGTGGGAGAGCTCTCCCAATTTTGGTACAAGCCCCCAGTTGTTAGTAAGAAGGACTTTGCAGCTTCAACAGGGCTGGGTTTACCATTGTCATTTCTTTGCCTTGTCATTGCCTTGGTTGATGCTGGGTGGTCCATCCAGTTTCATTCCTTCTGTTTGACTTTGTAGTGGTTTGATACAACTGTGTGGCTTGCAACGCCATTTCAGAGGGCATTTAAGAGTCTGTGGGTCTGGAGTCACATGTAGGCCAGACCAGGTAAGGATGGCAGATTTTCTCCCTAAAGGATATTAGTGAACCAGATAGGTTTTTACAACAATCAACAATGGTTTCATGATCACCACTAGACTCGCTTTATAATTCCAGATTTATTAACTGAATTCAAATTCCACCATCTGCCGTGGTGAGATTTTAATCCACGTCCCCAGAGCATTAGCCTGGGGCCCTGGGTTACTAGTCCAATGACAATACCACTATGCCACTGCCTCCCCCATAAATAACATTTTCTGCCTTATGGACACTGAACCATTTGGGACGCAGAACACCATGCAAATGCCACAAACTACCAAGACTATCATTACTCCTATTTAAGGAACCAACCAGCACAGATATAGAGATGCCTGCAGTTTACAAACTCACTGAGCAGCAAGACTTGGACAATATTCAGGCATGGGCTGATAAGTAGCAAGTAACATTCACACGATGCAAGTGCCAAATAATGATGATCTCCAATAAGAGAAAACCTAACTATTTCCCATTGACATTCAATGTCGTTACCATCACTGAATCTTCACTATCAACATCTTGGGGATTATTATTGACCAGCCACTTAAATACTGTTGCTACAAGAGCAGCTCAAAGATTGGGACTTCTGTGGGAAGTCACCCACCTCCTGACTCCGCAAAGCCTGCCCACCATCTACAAGGCACAAGTCAGGAGTGTGATGGAATACTTTCCACTTTCTTGGATGAGTGAGGCTCCAACAACATTCAGGAAGCTCGACACCATCCAGGACAAAGCAGCCCGCTTGATCGGCACCCCATCCACCACCTGAAACATTCACTCCCTCCACCAGTGATGCACAGTGGCAGTAGTGTGTACCATCTACAAGATACACTGCAGCAACTCACCACGCCTCATTCAATAGCACCTTTCAAACCTGCAACCTCTTCCATCTAGAAGAACAAGGGCAACAGACACGTGGGAACACTACCAACTGCAAGTTCCCCTCCAAGTCACACTCCATGATGACTTGGAATTATATTGCTGTACCTTCACTGTCACTGGATCAAAATCCTGGAACTCCCTCCTGACAGTACCGTGGGTGTACCCACACCAGATGGACTGCAGCAGTTCAAGAAGGCAGCTCACCACCACCTTCTCAAGAGCAATTGGGGATGGGCAACAAATGCTGGCCTTACCAGCGCCGCCCGCATCCCATGAAAGAATAAAAAAAAGCATACAGCATGTAGCACCTCTATTAATTCAGGATATATCACAGCAGCCATATAGAGTTGTAGACGCAAGGCCTAAATAGATTGAATGGTAAATACAGAGCTCAGTGTGTTCATTTTCAAAGTCATGAGTATTGAAGCACCAACAATGTAACCACAATGCTGTGGCCAAAGTGCATACCATGGTACTCAAGAGGATGAAGAAATCCTCCTTAGAGATATCTTTAATAGTCTGGATCAATGATCGGCTATTTAGTGATCCACTGTAGAGGCAATGATAATCAACACTGTGGCTGCAATACGGATATTGCTGTTTACAGTAGATGTAAATAACTTGTCAATCCCCTTCATGTTGCACACAGGAAGGCAAGACCAAGTATAGTTTTCAGGTGAAGTGAGCTTAGAAGATGAGACAATTGAAACAAAATATGCAGATGTAATTGCAGCAGGTTTTATCAGATCCTATACAGCGTGACAAATCATTCAGGTGAATTATGTCCGGAAAGAATATTAAAATTAGGCTGTGTTTGGCATTGTATGAAATGTAACAACAAATTGTCCATTCCCAAATAGAAACATCCATTGACGCTGCCAATAAAAAGACAGTTGCTGTATTGCCTGCTGTTGCCGAACATTCTTCTGATAAGATCTGTCCACAAATTGCCAGTAACCTGTAATTCTTGCACATTTAACAGAAAACTTGCATTCATTTTGCTTTATCAGCAACAAAATTTCCAGTACAACATCTTATTTGGAAAATGCTGTTTTACAAATCAGCAAAAGCATACAAGAAAGGAAGAGATAAACATTCTGGCTGTCCAGAACACATTAAAGCACAAAAACAGACTGTATTGCTGCAAGCAGTGTGCTCTATATAGGAGGTTATCATTTATAGAAGAGTTATGATTATCATTGATTTTTATGTAAGTCGAGTAATAGAAAATCAGTCAGTGGGGGTATTAGCTTTGGTGTTCAAATATTCCACAACAAATTGAAAACCAGCTTCCTGTTATTCTCATATCTGCACAGCGGTACTGAAAGTGCAAAGACCAGTAATGCAGTGAATGAGATTAGTGTTGTGTGTGGTCTACTGTTTGCAACCCCAAGCTCCTGCTTTTCAGGATGTGGCTGGACTCTCTTCCTATTTTTTCAAGTTTTTTTGGAGTGTTGGGAACAGTGTGGTGAGAGAAAATAGCTGCAACTCTCTGAGGTATCAACTTTCGGATGAACGTTTAACCGCAGTCCCATCTGCTCTCTCAGATAGAATCTTAGAATCATAGTACACTGCAGAAGCAGACCATTCGGCCTATCTAGTCTATACCAGCTCTTTCAAAGAGCAATCCAGTTTGTCGGACTATCCTGCTCTTTCACCATAGCCCTGCAAGTTTATCTTCTTCAAGAATTTATCCAATTCCCTTTTGAAGGCTACTATTGAATCTACCCAACACCCTATCAGGCAGTACATTCCAAATTCTAATCATTCATTTCGTAAAAAGGTTTCCCCTCATGATAGACATAAAAGATACACTGGAATTATTTGAAGACAAGCAGGGGTGTTCTCAGCGTTCTCCTGGCCAATACTGGTGCCTCGATCAACATCATAAAAAACGAATTGTCTTATACTAAACATAATTTGCAGCACAGAAACAGGCCATTTAGCCCAACTGATCTATGCCAATACTTATGCTCCACACTTTATCTAACCATATCAACATATTCTTCTATTCCTTTCTCCCTCCTCTACTTACCTAGCTCCCCTTAAATGCATCTATGCTATTCACCTCAGTTACTCCCTGTGGCAGCAGTTCCACATCCTAACTATTTTCTGGGTAAAAGCAACAACAACAATAACTTGCAGTTATATAGTGCTTTTAATGTAGTAAAACAACCCAAGGCTCTTCACACGAGCGATATCAAACAAAATTTGACACTGAACCACACAAGGTGATATTAGGGCAAATGACCAAAAGCTTTTTCAAAAATATAGGATTTAAGGAGCATCTTAAACAAGGAGAGAGAGGATGAGAGGATGAGAGGTTAAGGAGATAATTCCAGAGCTAAGGCTCTGGGCAGCTGAAAGCTCGGCTGCCAATGATGGAGTGATTAAAATTGGGGATACTCAAGAGGTCAGAATTGGAAGAGATACTGGAGCACAAGGTTACAGCGATAGGGAGGGGTGAGTCCATGGATGGATTTTAAAATAAGGATGAGTATTTTAAAATTGAGGGTTTGCTTAACTGGGAGCCAATGTAGGTCAAAGAGCACAGGAGTATGGGTGAATGGGATTTGGTGCAAGTTAGGATTCGGGCAGAGTTTTGGATGACCTTAAGTTTATGGAGGATGGAAGATAGGAGGGCAGTCAGGAATGTATTGGAGTAGTCAAGTCTAGGAACAACAAAGGTATGGTTAAGGATTCCTGCAGCAGATGAGCTGAGGCAGGTAAAGTCGGGCGATGTTACAGAGGTGGAAACAGGAGGTCTTAGTGATGGAATGTGGTTGGAAGCTCATAGGGTCAACACCAAGGCTGCAAACAGTTGGGCTCAGCCTCAAACAGTTGCCAAGGAGAGGGATGGAGTTGGTAGCTAGGGAATGGAGTTTATTGTAGGGACGGAAGACGATGGCTTCGGCTTTCTCAATAGTAAGCTGGCGGAAACTTCATCAAGGCTCATCAAGTATTGGATGTCAGACAAGCAGTCAGACAATTTAGAGACAGTGGAGGGGTCAACAGAGGCGGTAATAAAGACGGCCTTCCCTTCCAGAGGCCAATTGAGCTCCTTAAGTGACCAATTAATAGCCACTTAAGGGCCTCTTCCCACCATCACTGGTATTCTATCAGCAGCGGGGAGGGCCTCTGCCACTTGGGGAAGGCGTTCAGTAAAATAAGGCAGCCTCCCTGTGGACTTTGGGCAAGGGCTTCTCCTCCATGGGCAATCTGTGGTCCATAGAGGGCTCCCAGTGGCAAAGGACACCCCTCCACGAGCACCCTCCCCATCACCACCCCCCCCCACCCCCACCAATGGGGCCTGTCTGACTGGCTCTGGCGATCCCGCCACAATTACCTGGGGTCCAGGGCTCCAGCGATGGTCCTGGTCCTGGGCCTCTTGCAGTACCAGTAGTGGCCACCACTCCTGTTGGCACTGCTGATACTACTGATCTGCCAGCCCTCTGATTGGCCTGCAACTCTTGGAAGCGATATCCCCATCCTTAAAGGGATGGGGACCACGGCATCAGGCAGTTAATTGCCCAAGCGCAATTAAATAGAGCCACGGGGTCTCCAAAGCATCGGGGTAGGGTTCCCTTCGCCTTTTGGCCTAGTATCAGGACCCCCGCCAGCTGCATAAAATTCAGCCCCTTGTGTGCAAGGCCGTACCAGTGCATGGACTGTCTGAGAATTTTGCCCCAGGTTCAGCATCAAACTCCAGGTCAAGTTAATAAAGGTATCTGTACGTTTCAACTTAGCCTCATTCAAAGCTCAGTTATCCATGCCCTAACCTGCAGTAAATGCTGCTCCTGAACCGCTCCTGTCCTTGTCAATCCCTACAGGCTCACAGTCCCAATACATTTTATTTAAAATCTCTGTTAGTGGCAGAGCTATCACCTGATCTGGAAGACCCTCTTCACGGCCCTGCATTTCTGTGCCACTTTTAAAATCCTTCTTAAAACATATCTTTTGGAACAGATTTGGATCACCTTCTCATGAAGCGCAGGGGCTTACTCTTTTTCTCCTCTGTGTAACACGAGAGAGTATTTATTTTGAAGATGCAATATTACTGCAAGCTTTGCCTCCTCAGAGTAGAATTTCTAAGGGGATTCTTCTGATTGGCAGTAAACCAAGAAAATGGTGGAAATGGCTCCTTATGCCATTTCTGCAGAATTTCCACTGATCTTCCACTGAAATTATTGCAAAAGATCAGGAGAATCACTGCAGAAATTCTATCGCGTGTGGAAGGTGTGTAGGGTCCCCTTAGCGTTGCTTGTTTCCACTTTTTCAACCTTCTTCAGTTCTACATACCTATCATTCTTCCAACTCTGGCCTCCTTGGGAACCTCCTGTCCTTCACTCCACCTTCAGCAATTAGTTTTCAGCAATCTATGCTCCACATGCTGGAATCTTCTGTTAACCCTTGTGTCTTGCTATCTTCAGAGGTTTTGTTTTTCTCCATCCAGCCGTTCCCTCCAGCTGCAGATCCCCCAATCCAGCCGCTTTCTCCCCTACTTCTCAACTGTACTTCAGGCATTGCAGCTGTCTGGTTCCTGCCTTTTGCATCCCCCTCCAGGAACTTCTGAATTTAACTCCCTCCCACTACACCCCTACACCCCCTCTCCCCCCACCCCCTCTACCTCTCCACCCCACCTCCCCCTCTCCCTCTCCCCCCCACTTCCCCCTCTTCTTCTCCCCTCCTCTCCCTCTCCCTCTCCCTCTCCCCCCCCCCCCCACCTCCCCCTCTCCCTCTCCCCCTCCACCCCCCTCTCCCAAGGCTCACAAGGCTCTGCATGGTTGTTTCAAGGGCGGATGGGGAAACAGGTGGCTGTGTGTCCATGTGCACTGCTCTGATGGGTCCAGGAACAGAGCAACTTACAACAGGGACTGGAGCACATGTACTGCCTGCACACAGCCCCAGACAATGGAAAGGATTTTAGTGCAGTGCAGTGGACTGGAGCACATGCAGTGCCCCAGACAATGGAAATGTTTTCAGAGCCAATTACAACAGGGACTGGAGCACATTTACTGCCTGCACATAGCCCCAGACAATGGAAAGGATTTTAGTGCAGTGCAGTGGACTGGAGCACATGCAGTGCCCCAGACAATGGAAATGTTTTCAGAGCAACTTACAACAGGGACTGGAGCACATGCAGTGCCCCAGATAATGGAAATGTTTTCAGAGCCAATTACAACAGGGACTGGAGCACATTTACTGCCTGCACATAGCCCCAGACAAGGGAAAGGATTTTAGTGCAGTGCAGTGGACTGGAGCACATGCAGTGCCCCAGACAATGGAAATGTTTTCAGAGCAACTTACAACAGGGACTGGAGCACATGCAGTGCCCCAGATAATGGAAATGTTTTCAGAGCCAATTACAACAGGGACTGGAGCACATTTACTGCCTGCACATAGCCCCAGACAAGGGAAAGGATTTTAGTGCAGTGCAGTGGACTGGAGCACATGCAGTGCCCCAGACAATGGAAATGTTTTCAGAGCAACTTACCTTGGAGCAATCTCCTCTTTCTGATAAAAATGAAGCAGACTGAAATCTTCAAAGTAAATACTTTGGTATACATCATCACAGGAAGTGATGCAAGCCAACATGTGGTATAGTAGTCAGAGTATTGTTAGTTAACAGTCAGCATGTGTATCTTAGAGCTCTCCTGTAATTGTTATTTTGTAATAAAGAACACTTCATTCAACCAATTATCCTCAACATTCATGTTGAGAACTCAGAAACACAACCCCCTTAGAAATTCTACTCTCAGGAGACAAAGCGTGCAGTAATATTGCATCTTCAAAATAAATACTCTCTCGTGTTACACAATATGGTGGCAGTGGAACACAACAGGGTAGCAATGATGCAGAGAAACTCAGTATGCTAGTAGCAGTGTTCAAGGTGGGACAGACATCTCAAGTACGACATCGAGGACAATGGTTTCCCCCGTGGAAAGCCATAAAACCTGGGACAACACTGCAGATTGCTAGAGGAAGCAGCGGCAGCGTGACATAGGGTCAAATTTGAAGATTACCCTCAAAATCGGTACTTTGGAAGAGTGTGAGTAAATGAAGGGGGTAGTTTATTCGAATGGTAGCCAGCAGGCGAGGCAGTAATCTGGCAGAATTGGGCTCAAAGAAAGGAAAGGGAGTTGGTTTGAGTCGGAGCTGCGATACTGCACTGCCATTACGCATAGTGGTTTTCCCGCATAGGTGCCTCATGGGTGGAGTCTCCCCAAGCAAAGGCTGAAAGTTTGCGCTGCAGTCATAGAGCTCATGGCATGGTAGCGGTCCAATTCTGCAGGCACAGCAGACCCACATTGTCTTTTCCTCCAAGAAAAGCTACTAAAAGAGAATAACTAAATGAGAAAGCTCCGGCAGAAGAATTCTTGCAAGCAAGAAATTCTGTCTCGATGACCACAAAATACCCAGCGATGAACTGGAAGATTTTAGATATCATCCATGAGTTCCAACTGTTCAGGCAACATATGGAGTTATGCTTTTTAGATCTTGCAGCCACAGAACTCAACAAGCAAGCCATTAAGATAAAGATTGTGATTGGCAATGAAGGTCTCCATCACATCAACACTTCTGGACTGTCAAAAGCAGATGAGAAGGACCCATCAAAACTCTAGACGACGTTAGAAGACCAACTGAAGGTCAAGGTCAACTTCAAGCTCCATGGACTGGAACTGATGGCTTTTTGACAACACCCCAAAGAAACTATTGACCAGTTTTTCAGTCGGTATCAGGAAAAAGGGAAATGCGGTGATTTTTCAAGCATAGAACTTTCTGAGAGGATAATGGAGGTGGTAATCAGATCACCTCCAATAAAGGTGTTCCAAAAAGATCCGATTGATAAGCCAAAAGGATATGACATCAACAATCTCCTCAAGGATGGCAGAAAGTACAAAGCCATAGCTTCAAGCAGGCAATATATACAACCATAGCAACAACCAGAGCAACAACCATAGGTGAGGTAGTCAAGACACCTCGACAGGGCAAGGAGTGGGGCAAGTGCATTCTAATGCATCAGCCAAGAAACTGTCCGGCATTCAGAGATACCTGCAAGGCATGTGGTCGAAAGGGACACTGAGAAAAATTGTTCAGAAAATCTAGCAGTGAAGAAGCAGTCAGAAGCCACAGCAAGCCACATTTCAATAAAAAAACAGACACCGCTGAATGGCAAGAACAAGAAATATCTCACTAATCACTGGTTTAAGCACAGGCATGTCCATGAGGTAGGTAAAGACCTGGACAGCAAAGAAGGCACTAAAAGTGAACAAGCTCTTCACACGGTGACTGTCATATACTATACAGATGCAATCACACAGCTGGAAGCCTTCACTACAATTAAAATTATATGCTTGAACAAGAATAGCAAGCACAAGCTCTGACTGAAGATGGATAACTGGGCAAGCGTCAACACTTTACCACTGCGGATACTCAAGGATATATACCTAGCGAGGTGGGAGTCTGTTGCAGCTAACAAGAGCTAGGCTCACTGCATATAATGGTTCACCAATCTGCTGCGTGGGAGCATTGGCATTGGAGTGCAGATATGGAAATTCTGCAAGGTCATCTCAAGTCTTCTATATAGTTGACATCAATGGCCCAGTGGTAGCAGAACTACCAGCATGCAGTGAACTCCGGATCGTGATGATTCATGAGATCAGTAAAGCGCCAAGGCTAGACAATCAAGGCAAATGTGATCCCATTGAGTCCATTCAGAATTTACAACAGAGGTACCTGGAAAGATTTGACACTGTGGGCAGTTTCATAGGAGATGCTGTTCTTCATTTGAAAGACGATGCAGTTCCCTCCATAGATTCACCACAGAAATGCAGTGTCCACATAAAGGACAAGCTAAAATCTGAGCTTAACACAATGGAACGTCAAGGGACCATTTGTTGTGTTCTCTGACTAGTGTAGTTCGATAACAACCGTAAATCAAGAAAGAAGGAACCATCAGAGTATATCTAGATCTTAGAAGATTGAATCGAGCACTCAAAAGGTGTCCTCACAAAATTCCCATTTTGGAAAAGTTAAATCCAAGTTTTGTGACAGCTAAGTTTTTCTCAAAGTTGGATGCAAAACATGGATATTGGTCAGTCCATTTTTCCAAAGGTTCACAGGAGCTAACAACTTTCAGAACACCATTTGGAAGGTATTGCTTTTCATGGTTACCATTTAATCTGTCAGTAAGTCAAGACCTGTTCCAACAGCATATGGATCACATCACAGAGTGTTTTTGGATGTGTTTGCATTGCAGATGACATAGCAGTTATGGGAAGTACCAAGGAAAAGCATGACAAGAATCTCCACATCTTAATGGAGACAACTAGAAAAGATGGTCTTGTGTTTATCAGCAAAAAATGTGCTATCAATGTCAATCACATCAACCTTTTCAGCTCAATCTACTTTGACACTGGAATATGTCCGTATGCCAATAAAGTTGAGGATGTACAATCAATGCCTACTCCTCAAGACAAGGAAGATTTACAGACATGTTTGGGTTTGTTTAGCTTTTTAGTGCCCTAAATCTTGAATTTCTCTGAGAAAGCACCATCACTGCATGAACTTCTCAAGAAAGATACCCCATTCCGGTGGCATGAAGATCATCAGCATGCATTCAATTTGCTAAAACAGTCACTTTCGGCAGAAGCTTGTTTGCAATATTACGACCCAAGGAAAGAAACTACACTTGAGGTGGATACTTCACAAAAGGGTCTTGGAGCATGTCTATTGAAAGAAGGTAGACCAATTGCATTGGGTTCCAAAGGTTTGTCACCTACTCAGGCGAACTATTCGAACATAGAGTGTGAAACATTAGCATTAGTATTTGGTATCACCAGATTTCATACATATTTATTTGGCAAACTCTTTGCTGTCAAGACTGATAACAAGCCATTGGTAATAATTTGGCAAAAGCCACTCACTTTGACTACAAAGGCTATTAATTAAGGTATAGGCATACGATTGTGAGGATCGATATAAACCTGGAAACCTGATGGTTACATCTAACACATTCAGCAGACTACCCGACTCCAAGAAGTGAGAAGACATTCTGCTATGTGTGCAAGTGGACGAAATAGATGTAGAGCTGGAAGATGTGCACAATATTGATCTAATGTGATTTGACAGGGATGTAAGATGGCTCCTGGGCTGTAAGCTCCCTAGGAAGCTCCCTTGCTGTTCAACTCTATCCATGGCCATCTGCTCCCATTCTTAGTGCTTTCTCCCCCAATCTACCCTCTTAACCTGTTTAAATTCCCCTGGCTCTTTAATCAGTTCATTTTAGCCCAAACTACAAGCTAACAGCTAGTTTATGTTACCTGGGCCCACTGCCCTCCCCCAGCCATACCTGCTCTTTGTTTTCCTCATTGAGCACTCAATGGAATTGAATGTAATCCAGAAGAAATTGCAAAGTACAGCTGGTGATACTCTGATCTTGAATCCTGCTGTCTACACCATCCAGAGTGTCCGCGGCCACAGCGTGCGGTAAGTCCATTGTAGAAAAGAAGGAGCAGCGGGACCCTCGGGCAATAAGACTATCACAGAGGGGAAGCCTTGTGAAAAAGGTGCCCCGAACACGTAAAAAGCCGTGAACGGCTCCTCGGCCACAACTTCAAAGCGCCCGCGGGAGATGGCTCGGAGAGCATCTGCAGCGCAATGTCGGCGAATTCCTGCTGGTACCGGCGCCCGAGGCTGTCGCTCACCTCCTGGAGGACACGGATGAGCTTTCCCGGCGTTGATGGTGGGAACTGATGAAATGGTTTATTACCTGCACCCCCTTTCCCCCCCTTCCCCCCCCACCTTCCCCTTCCCAGCTCCACTCTCCCAGCTCACCGCACCCCCGCACCCCCTCCCCCCTCGCACCCCCTCCCCCCTCGCAACCCCTTCCCAGCAGCCCCCTCGCACCATCTTCCCCCTGCACCCCCTTCCCCTGCGCACCCCCCAGCCCCTTACAGCCCCCCTCCCAGCTCCCCCTCTCACCCCCTTCCCTCCACCCCTCCCCCTCGCATCCCCTCCTCCCTCCGGCATCCTCCTACCCCTGTGTAGGGGCCCTAACAACCCCACTGCCTTGTGGGTGTCTCAGGAGAGACCAAGGCTAAGGGAGTAAACCCTAACAGAAAATCTGGAGCGGAACCCCGTAGTCGATCATGTGTCACCTTTGGCATGTTTCCGGCAGTTCCTGCAGCCATACCGGTGCCAAACGTCGTGCTCTGCACTCCTTTGGACCCCACCAGAAAGGCCGAGAGGGGGGTTTTGACGACTGGGCAACTCTCAACCTCCATACATTCGCCCAGGCATGCGCCATGGAGAGGTCACTCCATAGTCGCCTCGCAGCGACCAAATCAACACGGAAGGCAGCAGTTATGGGTTATAAGTCCAGCTCAATTGGCATAGAGATTGGGCGCCACGGGTTGCCTTTGTCGGTGGGAGAGGTCATCGCACGTCACTGGACAGCTACCTCCCGCCTCAAACCGGGCAGCCCCCGGTCAATAAGGTTCTGTCCCACCATAGTCCACCTGCTTCAATGGGTGCTTGGAGCCCGAAAAGTGGACTTCAACACCGCACCAAACAGCACGAAAAAAGGAAAGAAGGTACCAGCCCTTCGCTTTGCAAGCTGGAACGTCAGAACTATGTGTCCTGGCCTGTCGGAAGACCTTACACAAATCAATGATTCTCGGAACACCGCCATCATTAACAACGAGCTCAGTAGACTCAATGTAGACATTGCAGCACTTCAGGAGACACGCCTCCCTGCGAGTGGATCTCTAACAGAGCAAGACTACACCTTCTTCTGGCAGGGTAGGGATCCTGAAGAACCAAGACAGCATGGAGTGGGCTTCGCCATCAGAAACTATTTGCTCAGCATGATAGAGCCTTCCTCAAATGGCTCGGAACGCATACTGTCCATCCAACTGTTCACTGCCTCTGGTCCAGTAAACCTACTCAGCATCTATGCTCCAACACTCTGCTCCCCACCTGAAGCTTAAGACCAGTTCTATGAGGAACTCCATAATATCATTAGTAGCATCCCCAACACTGAACACCTGTTCCTGCTGGGGGACTTTAATGCCAGGGTTGGGGCCGACCATGACTCATGGCCCTCCTGCCTTGGGCGCTATGGCATTGGAAGGATGAATGAGAATGGGCAGAGACTGCTTGAGTTGTGTACCTATCATAACCTCTGCATCACCAACTCGTTCTTTCACACTAAACCCTGTCACCAGGTTTCATGGAGGCACCCAAGATCGTGTCGTTGGCACCAGCTAGACCTCATCGTCACAAGGCGCGCCTCCTTAAACAGTGTTCAAATCACACGCAGCTTCCACAGTGCGGACTGCGACACCGACCACTCCCTGGTGTGCAGCAAGGTTACACTCAGACCAAAGAAGCTGCATCACTCCAAGCAGAAGGGCCACCCGCGCATCAACACAAGCGGAATTTCTCATCCACAGCTGTTACAAAAATTTCTAAATTCACTTGTAAAAGCCCTTCAAAGCACTCCCACAGGGGATGCTGAGACCAAGTGGGCTCACATCAGAGACGCCATCTATGAGTCAGCTTTGACCACCTATGGCAAACGTGCGAAGAGGAATGCAGACTGGTTTCAATCTCATTCTGAAGAGCTGGAACCTGTCATAGCCGCTAAGCGCATTGCACTGTTGAACTACAAGAAAGCCCCCAGCGAGTTAACATCCATAGCACTTAAAGCAGCCAGAAGCACTGCACAAAGAACAGCCGGGCGCTGCGCAAATGACGACTGGCAATACCTATGCAGTCATATTCAGCTGGCCTCAGACACCGGAAACATCAGAGGAATGTATGATGGCATTAAAAGAGCTTTCGGGCCAACCATCAAGAAGATCGCCCCCCCAAAATTTAAATCAGGGGACAAAATCACTGACCAACGCAAACAAATGGACCACTGGGTTGAGCACTGCCCAGAACTGTACTCCAGGGAGAATGTTGGCACTGAGACTGCCCTCAATGCAGCCCAGCCTCTACCAGTCATGGATGAGCTGGACGTATAGCCAACAAAATCGGAACTCAGTGATGCCATTGATTCTCTAGCCAGTGGAAAAGCCCCTGGGAAGGACAGCATTACCCCTGAAATAATCAAGAGTGCCAAGCCTGCTGTACTCTCAGCACTACATGAACTGCTATGCCTGTGCTGGGACGTGGGAGCAGTACCTCAGGACATGCGCGATGCCAATATCATCACCCTCTATAAAAACAAAGGTGACCGCAGTGACTGCAACAACTACCGTGGAATCTCCCTGCTCAGCGGAGTGGGGAAAGTCTTTGCTCGAGTCTCTTTAAACAGGCTCCAGAAGCTGGCCGAGCACGTCTACCCTGAGGCACAGTGTGGCTTTTGTGCAGAGAGATCGACCATTGACATGCTGTTCTCCCTTCATCAGATACAGGAGAAATGCCGCGAACAAGAGATGCCCCTCTACATTGCTTTCTTTGATCTCACCAAAGCCTTTGACCTCGTCAGCAGACGTGGTCTCTTCAGACTACTAGAAAAGATTGGATGTCCACCAAAGCTACTAAGTATCATCACCTCGTTCCATGACAATATGAAAGGCACAATTCAGCATAGCGGCACCTCATCAGACCCCTTTCCTATCCTGAGTGGCGTGAAACAGGGCTGTGTTCTCTCACCCACACTGTTTGGGATTTTCTTCTCCCTGCTGCTCTCACATGCATTCAAGTCTTCAGAAGAAGGAATTTTCCTCCACACAAGGTCAGGTGGCAGGTTGTTCAATCTTGCCCGTCTTAGAGCAAAGACCAAAGTACGGAAAGTCCTCATCAGGGAACTCCTCTTTGCTGACGATGCTGCATTAATATCCCACACAGAAGAGTGTCTGCAGAGATTCATCGACAGGATTGTGGCTGCCTGCAACGAATTTGGCCTAACCATCAGCCTCAAGAAAACGAACATCAGGGGACAGGACGTCAGAAATGCCCCATCCATCAATATCGGCGACCACGCTCTGGAAGTGGTTCAAGAGTTCACCTACCTGTGCTCAACTATCACCAGTAACCTGTCTCTAGATGCAGAAATCAACAAGCGCATGGGAAAGGCTTCCACTGCTATGTCCAGACTGGCCAAGAGAGTGAGGGAAAATGGCGCACTGACACGGAACACAAAAGTCCGAGTGTATCAAGCCTGTGTCCGCAGTACCTTGCTCTATGGCAGCGAGGCCTGGACAACGTATGTCAGCCAAGTGCGATGTCTCAATTCATTTCATCTTCGCTGCCTCCGGAGAATACTTGGCATCAGGTGGCAGGACAGTATCTCCAACACAGAAGTCCTCGAGGCGGCCAACATCCCCAGCTTATACACACTACTGAGCCAGCGGCGCTTGAGATGGCTTGGCCATGTGAGCTGCATGGAAGATGGCAGGATCCCCAAGGACACATTGTGCAGCGAGCTCGTCACTGGTATCAGAGCCACCGGCCATCCATGTCTCCGCTTTAAAGATGTCTGCAAACGCGACATGAAGTCCTGTGACATTGATCACAAGTCATGGGAGTCAGTTGCCAGCGATCACCAGAGCTGGCGGACAGCCATAAAGGCGGGGCTAAAGTGTGGCGAGTCAAAGAGACTTAGCAGTTGGCAGGAAAAAAGACAGAAGCGCAAAGGGAGAGCCAACTGTGTAACAGCCCCGACAAACACATTTTTCTGCAGCACCTGTGGAAGAGTCTGTCACTCGAGAATTGGCCTTTATAGCCACTCCAGGCGCTGCTCCACAAACCACTGACCACCTCCAGGCGCTTACCCATTGTCTCTCAAGACAAGGAGGCCAAAGAAGATTTGACAGGAAAAACATGAAGAACTACAATAAGAGACTTCCGAGAATTCTGTCCTAAAGGCATTATGGCAGCTAATCAGCAGCAGATGGCCTGATACAATGTAATAGGTTCCCACAGATCTCAGAAAATTTTGGCCACATCGTGAAGAATTAGGAATATCCAGTGGCATTATTTTTAAAGTAAGACAAGTGTTGATTCCTCACTTCATCAAGATATCCTTACATAATTATAGCAAGGTCATATGGGCATTGAAAAGTCAAGACGACTTGTCTGTGTGACAATTTATTGGCCAGGAATCAAGAGTGCCATCAAGCGAGCAGTGAGGATATGCAATGCATGCCAAGGGCATCAATCGAGCCAACACAGAGAGCCACTTCATCCTCATGATATTCCATCACATCCATGGTCAAGAACAGCCACTGACTTATTTGCTGTTAAAGCTGATGATTTTCTATTGATTACTGACTAAATCGCCAACTTTCCCATCATTTGCCAATTGGGGGATATATCAAGTGCATCGGTAGCAAATACGATGAGCGCAATTTTTAGTCCTTTTTGTTCCCTGGAAGAGATAGTCGGATAACAGTCCACAGTAAGCCCTTTCAAAATGTTCACAAAGTGGGCTGTAAATCATGTTACGTCATCTCTACATCATCCAAGGTCAAACTATCTGGCAGAAAGGATAATGTGAGCAGTAATTAATTCTGAAATGTAGAAACTGATCCACCTACAAGAGAAGACATGGTTTCCTGCAAAAGTGTCCAAGATCTCTAATCAGCCAAGGTCATACGAGGTAAGCACCCCAAATGGAACGACGTTGAGAAGGAGTAGGTGTTAACTGAGAGAGTTATCTAACAGTATTTAAGCTTGACACTCTTATAGCGTCAAGAACATGTTCACATTCAAATCCTAAAAATGAAGTTCAGAGAAATGACAAGTACAACACTCAAGTACAAGATGATTGTCAGTCCAAACCTACGAGTCAAGAGAAAAGAACTGACAATTTCAGATCTCAGCAATGTTTCAAAGTTACAAGATCAGGTTGAGTCAGCAGACTATCTGTACGTTTCAGAGACATTTGATTGATGGCTGTGCGAGTCAATACATGTGTAAATATTTTTCACATTTATCTTATTTCATTATGTACATAGCTTATAACTTATGAAATTTCCATCTAAGGAAAGGGAGATGTTGTTTTCACTGCTCGAGAACTAGTTAATATACTGTTGAATATGTAAATAGTTTGGTATGCACCATCACAGGAAGTGATGCAAGTCAACATGTGATAGAGTAGTTGGAGTAGCGTTAGTCAACAGTCAGCATGTATATCTTAGAGCTCATCTGTAATTCTGTCACTTTGTAAGAAAGAACCCTTCTTTCAACTTACCATTCAGCCTCAGAGTGTTTGGTGTGTTTATGCTGAGAACTCAATAACACAACAGTTTCAGTGGTAGTTGTAATAGTGGTTATCACAGTAATCATCGTAGTAGTGGTAGTGTATGTACCCATATTGCAGGATTGCTTCAAGAAGTGGTTTTTCAATATTGACTCAGGGCAGATTGTCCAGCAACCTGAAGAATAGACAAACTACATATGCAGTTATTTTAAATTGCAATTGATGACTTTGTTTTTGGCCTCAATGATTATACTGGCCACAGATGTTCAGCTTGTCAGTTGACTGAAAACATTGCTGCCTTGACTTTATGGTACTCATTTCACTGGAAAAGCAATTGTACTTCTGAAGCTCTCAGCAGAAACCATTTGTTTTGGTGAACCTTGGATTCTCCAGTGGAAGCTGTGTTGCCTCGTTTACCACACTGTTAGCCCCAAAATTGGAACACTCACTCCTGCACCAGTGGATAATCCCATTTTACCATACATAGCAATCATTGCATTTGTGAGATTGTCTATTCATTTTCAATTAGTAAATTATTTACAGTTTTTATGTGGGCTTCTACGCACCAAGTGCTGAATTGAGATTGATCTATTTTCACTAAGACATCTTTGATAGAGAAGAGACACACAGTGGCACAATGGTTAGCACCGCAGCCTCACAGCTCCAGCAACCTGGGTTCAATTCTGGGTCCTGCCTGTGTGGAGTTTGCAAGTTCTCCCTGTGTCTGCGTGGGTTTCCTCCAGGTGCTCTGGTTTCCTCCCACATGCCAAAGACTTGCAGGTTGATAGGTTAATTGGCCATTAGCAATTGCCCCTAGTATAGGTAGGTGGTAGGGAAATATAGTGACAGGTGGGGATGTGATAGGAATATGGGATTAGTGTAGGATTAGTATAAATGGGTGGTTGATGGTCAGCACAGACTCGGTGGGCCGAAGGGCCTGTTTCAGTGCTGTATCTCCAAACTAAACTAAGACACCTATTATAGAAAAGAGATATCTATTCCATTTATCAGAACTGGATTCAATTGTGGGACCCACAAGTCAAAAGACAGTGCTAAAACTGCCCAGGCCTTGAAGACATTGCAGCGATAATTTTGCAAAATCATGCTGTTGTATGTATGGACCCTTGCCTGCCAGGAGTGCCTATCAGAAATTTGTGGAGCATAGAATGAACATAAAAGGAGTGTTTCATAAACAGAGTGCTAAAGTTGGGAATTTAGTGCAGAGGGGGAAGTGCTTTTTATTCCTTTTGTTTCACCTCCAGTGGCAGGTGAGTGCTTTTTCTTTAGTCTATGAGCTAGGAAACCCGAATTTGCTATTAGCTTACCTCACTAATTTAGTCACTGATGACCTAATCAAATAAATTAATAAATAAGGCTAGGTATAGGTAGACATGGCAGGGAAGGTGACATGCTGTAACTGCAGCATGTGGGAGTTTGTGAAGAGCATTACAATCCGGGACAGCCATATCTGGAGTAAGTGTCTGTGGTTTCAGCAACTTTGGCTCAGATTCCGCGTCTAAAGTCCGAGCTGCAGACATTGTGGGGCTTCAGGGATGCAGAGAGTTACTTGGACACTTCGGCCGGAATTTTACACCCCACCCAGGAGCAGGCTGTGAATCAAGTGGGCTGTTGCGGGCGGGGGGGGGGGCGGGGGGTGGGGGCACTGTTCCCGTTGCTTACCTGCCCGCATGTTATTTTACCAGCAGTTGGGGAGGTGGCAAACAGCCCGCCCACTCCAGGCCAATTGAAGCCCTTAGGTGGCCAATTAATTTCCACCTCAAGGCCTCTTCTGCCATCGCTGGTATCTTACCAGCAGCCAAAAGGCACTTCAACACCTAAGTAAGCTGCCAAGTAATACCTGGCAGCCTCCTTGCCGGCTGGGGGGCTGGCCCTCCTGATCGGCTACCCTGTGCCCCATAGAGGGCCTCCCAGCAGCACGGGCCGCCTCTGCTAAAACCACCCTTCCGCCCTGGGCTCCGACCTCCAACCCCCTTGCTGGGGCTCAGCCATTTGATCCTGGTGAGGCCAGATCCTCACTTACCTGCTCCTTGGGCAACGTACATCATGCCTCCTCTCACTAGGTGCAGTCCCAGCATTAGCCACAGCTCCCAGTAGTTCTGCTGGGACTGAGGAACTGCCGGCCGTCTGATCGGCCAGCAGCTCTTGGAGGTGGAACTTCCTGCCTCAGAGAGACAGATGTCTTGACTGAGGCCAATTAAGAGCCTGAGCCATGCAACATTTCTGCGTGGCTTCCAGGCCCGGCAGAGGCGGGCTCTCCCCCAACTTTGTAGCTGGTGGGCAGGGTCACCACTCGATGTAAAATTGCGGCCTTTGTTCCAGGAGACAATCAATTAAGTTACCCCCTCAGATTCCTCTGCTCCAAGGAAAACAACCTCAGTCCATCCAATCTTACCTCATCGCTACAATTTTCCATTCCGGACAACATCCTCATAAATCTCTTCTGCACCCTCTTCAGTGCAATCACACCTCTCCTGTAATGTGGTGACCAGAACTATATGTAGTACTCAAGCTGTCATCTAAATAGTGTTTATTGAGTTCCAGCATAACCTCCCTGCTCTTATATTCTATGTCTCAGCTAATAAAGGAAAGCACAACATATGCCTTCATAACCACATTATCGACTTGTCCTGGTACCTTTAAGGATCTGTGGATATACACTCCAAGGTTCCTCAGTTCATCCACACTACTCAGTATCCTCCCATTTATTGTGTATTTCCTTGCCTTATTGCAGTACAGGCTGGACGCCCAAAATCCTGTACCCTTGGGACCGAGACCATGCCAGATTTCAGATTTTTCCAGATTTTGGACAATAAAGCCTATCATAGGCCAAATTCAATGAATAAGAGAAATAAAGCATGAAAATGAATAAATAATAATATATACTTAAAGTATGAAAAAGAATACATAATAATGTATACATAAAGTTCGGGTCGACTGGGAGTGCGGGAACTAGAACTGGCGCCTAGCCAAATTGTCCTGGTATCTGGACAATAAATCCACAAGAACACAAGAACACAAGAAGTAGGAGCAGAAGTAGACCATATGGCCCATCAAGCCTGCTCTGCCATTGAATACAATCATGGCTGATCTCTGGCTTCATTTCCACTTTCCTGCCCACTCCCCATATCCCTTGATTCCCTGCGAGACAAAAAAATCTATCTATCCCAGCCTTAAATGTATTCAATGATGGAGCATCCACAACCCTCTGGGGTAAAGAATTCCAAAGATTCATAACACTTTGAGCGTAGTAATTTCTCCTCATCTCAGTCCTGAATGATTGACCCCTTATCCTTAGACTGTGTCCCCGTGTTCTAGATTCCCTGACCAGTGGGAACAATCTCTCAGCTTCTACCCTATCAAGCCCTTTCAGAATCTTGTATGTCTCAATTAGATCGCCTCTCATTCTTCTAAACAGAGAATATAGGCCCAATTTACTCAGCCTCTCATCATAGGACAACCCCTTCATCCCGGGGACCAATTTAGCAAATCTTAGCTGCACTGCCTCCAGTGCAAGCATATCCTTTCTTAAATGTGGAGACCAAAACTGCACACAGTATTCTCGGTACGGTCTCACCAAAGCCCTGTACAATTTTAGTAAGACTTCTTTATTCATGTACTCCCCTTGCAATAAAGGCCAAAGGCCTTTTAACTGAAAAGCAAATGGAATATTTTCAATCATGTCTCGTTTTGGACAATTCCTGTTTTTGGACAGCTGGATTTTGAATGTCCAACCTGTACTTCACACTTCTCCAGATTGAATTCCATTTTCCACTTTTCTACCCAACTGACTTGACCATCTATATCTTCCTGCAGTTTAAAGCTTTCTTCATTGTCAACCACATGGCTAATTTTTGTATTATCCGCAAACATCTTTATCATGCCCCCTACATTTGAGCTTAAATCATTAACATAATCTCCAAAAAGCCATGGACTGAGTACTGAACCCTGTGGAACCCCATTGTTAACAGCCTTCCCATTGCACCAACACCCACCAACCATTACCCTTTGCTTCCTGCCACTGAGCCAATTTTGGATCCAATTTATCACTCTTCCTTGGATCCCAAGAGATTTTACTTTTTTGACCAGTCTGCCATGTGGGACCTTATCAAAAGTCTTGTGAAAATCCATGTAGACCATGTAGACCATAACCATTGCACTGCCCTCATCAATTCCACTTGTCACCTCCTCAAAAAATTCAATCAAGTTAGTGAGTCATGACCTTCCCTTAACAAATCCATGTTGACTTTACTCAATTAATCTATGCCTTTCTAAATGAATGTTTATACTGTCCCTCAGGATTGTTTCCAATAATTTGCCTACATTCAAAGTTAAGCTAACTGGCCTATGATTACTTGGATAATCCCTTCCTCCCATTTTGAACAATGGTGCAACATTAGGAATTCTCCAGTCCTCTGGCACCACTCTTGTAC
Source organism: Heterodontus francisci (assembly GCF_036365525.1). Lineage (NCBI taxonomy): Eukaryota > Metazoa > Chordata > Chondrichthyes > Heterodontiformes > Heterodontidae > Heterodontus > Heterodontus francisci. Next base: position 149,299,594 of record NC_090376.1, on the reverse strand, counting down.
CAAGGGAGGATTGAAATATGATGGTTAGAGAACAAAGAACAAAGAACAGTACAGCACAGGAACAGGCCATTTGGCCCTCCAAGCCTGCGCTGATCTTGATGCCTGCCTAAACTAAAACTTTCTGCACTTCTGGGGACCATATCCCTCTATTCCCATCCTATTCATGTATTTGTCAAGATGCCTCTTAAATGTCGCTATCGTACCTGCTTCCACCACCTCCCCCGGCAGCAAGTACCGGGCACTCACCACCATCTGTGTAAAGAACTTGCCTCGCACATCCCCTCTAAACTTTGTCCCTCGCACCTTAAACCTATGTCCCCTAGTAACTGACGCTCCACCCTGGGAAAAAGCTTCTGACTATCCAAAAGAGCCTCCGCTATTTCCTCCCTTGCTTTTTTTAAACAACCTGGGATATATTTCATCTGGGCTTGGTGATTTATCTACTTTCAAAGACGGTAATACTTCCTCACTTACAATGTTTACCCCATCTAATATTTCACACTCTTCCTCCTTAACTACAACAATATCGGCCCAGTCTTTTGTTATGCCATGTTATGTGTTTTGTGGAATGAAAATTTTCTTTAATCCACTGACTGGAGATCTGAATTAATATATTTTTAAAAAGACATTGGGCTGAAATTTACCAGCCCCCGACATTAGGGGTCGTGGCAGGGGGGGGGGAGGGGCCCAGAAAATGCCTCCGGAGGAGGCTCACCACAGGCCTCGACGCTGGGAAGGCCTGGCCCCATATTACCATCAGCGGTGAGGCCTCATGGCGCCCCACCCTCCAAATCGCTCGGCGATGGGAGCAGGATTTAATTTTTAAATGAATGTCAATTAATGACCTACCTGCTCCCATTGGCCATCCTGCTGCGATATTCCGGTTGTTTGCCGGGACTCCCGTGCCTTCCGATCAACGTCTGGAGATCTGAGGTGGGGCACTGGTGGGAATGGGGGAAGAGGTAAGTTTTCAAGGTGGGGGGGAGTGGGGTGAAACCTTTTTGATTAGTCTAGTGGGTGGTGGGAAGGGATAAAGTTCATAATTCATAAACTTTGGGGGGGAGAGGGCAAATTATAAATTGTTTAGCCATGGGGGGTGGGACTTGAAACTTATATTAAAGCTATTATGTTAAATTTATAATGCTTCTCTTTTTAAAAACTAAAATTCAATGGAAGGGCTTGAAGCCCTTTACAAATGGTGCTGTTTCAAGTGCTCATCTAAATACTTCTTAAATGTTGTGAGGTTTCCTGCCTCTACCACCCCTTCAGGCAGTGTGTTCCAGATTCCAAACACCCTCCGGGTGAAAAATGTTTTCCTCAAGTCCCCCCGAAACCTCCTGCCCCTATATCTTAAATCTATGCCTCCTGGTTATTGACCCCTCCGCTAAGGGAAGAAGTTTCTTCCTATCTACCCTATGTATGCCCTTCTTAATTTTGTATACCTCAATCCGGTCCCCCCCTCAGCCTTCACCCTAGTCTATCCAGTCTCTCTTCATATTTGAAATGCCCCAGCCCAGGCAACATCCTAGTGAATCTCCTCTGCACCCTGTCCAGTGCAATCACATCCTTTCTATAGTGTGGTGACCAGAACTGTACACAGTACTCCATCTGTGGCCTAACTAGCATTTTATACAGCTCCATCATAAACTCCCTGCGCTTATATTCCATGCCTCGGCTAATAAAGGCAAGTTACCCATATGCCTTCCTAACCACCTTATCTGCCTGTGCTGCTGCCTTCAGTGATCTATGGACAAGTACACCAAGGTCCCTCTGACCTTCTGTACTTCCTAGGGTTCTACCATCCATTGTATATTCCCTTGCCTTGTTAGTCCTCCCAAAATGCATCACCTCACACTTCTCAGGATTAAATTCCATTTGCCACTGCTCTGCCCATCTTACCAGCTCATCTATATTGTTCTGTCATCTAAGGCTTTCCTCCTCACTATTTACGACACCATCAATTTTCATGCCATCTGCAAACTTACTGATCATACCTCCTATATTCACGTCTAAATCATTAATGTACACTACAAACAGCAAGGGTCCCTGCACTGATTCCTGCGGTACACCACTGGTCACAGGCTTCCAATTGCAGAAACAACCCTCAACCATCACCCTCTATCCTCTATATCCCTGGACGTACAGAGTTCCCTGGACTTATTGGTCCTACCCTCCACCTTTACGGGAACATGTTGGCCCTGAACGCTCACTGAGTCAGCCAGCGCGTTATCGGTGGCTTGTGTTCCACCAACAGTGGGAGAGGAACTGTTATTCCTTTTCCATTCACATCCGATGGGCAGCCATTATTCAGTTAAGAGGACTTGGCAGAAGCTTGCCAAGGTCGCATGGTGGCCTGACATGGAAAATACTTTGGAATCGGCAGTCTCACGGTGTCTGGCTTGTCTGCAACACAATCCCGCCCCCAATACAAACTCCAGAGTGCCCCGCCGCCTGAGGAACCCTGGACACATTTACAGATTGATTTTATTGGCCCCATGCCCAAAACACCAGGAAATCACACTTACACCTGGTTGTGGTGGATCAGTTCACCAAATGGATTGAGGCCTTCCTCTGTTGTTCTAACACCGCAATCTCTGCCACTAAAATCTTATTGAGTGAGGTAGTCTGCAGGTGGGGAGCGCCAGGGATCAGGGAATGCATTTTACTGGAAAAGTTTTCACTCACCTTCAAGAAATAATGGGTATAAAGCATAGACTACACATCTCTCACCACCCTCAGTCTTTGTGAGTGGTGGAGACAGGCAATAGGACCCTGAAGAACATGTTAAAGAAGCCATGTGCAGTCACTCCACTCAATGGGCTAACATATTGCCAATGTGTTTGATGGCAATCCGCTCCACGACACATAAAACGACTGGCATGTCTTCATATCAGGCTATGACTGAGAGACTAATGAGAACTCCAGGACACCTGATATTGCCATGTGCAGGGTCTTTGTTACAAGGGTCATGCAGTTCTCAGTGGCTGGAGCAGGTAATAGAACACACTAATCAGATGAATCAGTTTGTAGTCCAAAAGCTGGGGAAGTCAAAGCAGCAGATTTCGAAATACTTTAACAAAATGGTACGGCCCTTTGAATACCAAGTGGGAGACATGATCATGGTCCTAAATTATGGCAAAAAGGGGCATTCCTTTGAACCTAAATGGCAGGGGCCATACCCAGTTGTGGTCCGCTTGAGCCCCTCAGTGTATTTGATTCAGTTCCCAAGGAAAAGAGGTTCAAGGTGCACAAGGCGGTACCATATAAATCAGCTGAAAACTGAAAGAGTAAATACTTCATAATTTCCGCTTACAGATCAACAAGGAGCTGACATCCATACTCATCCCAGGACTGATAATGATCATCAAAATCACCCAGACAATTTGTGTCAAAATCATGAGGCAAGGATTGACTCAACGATACGGAAACACATCCGCACAAGAAAGCCAGGATCTAAAGAAACTATGGGGTTTTGACTCAGGGGATGGGTGTGATATGACAATTTATTGTGATCAGTGCAGATGGGCGAGGCCCAATGTTAACGAATCGTTCATAGTATGGGTTCAAGAAGGGGAAGGAGTAAAGGTGGCATGTCAATGTGCCTAGAATGGTATTAGGGTAACACCAAAGTTCCGACTCAGATGGGGGAAGTGGAGAGACCCTGGGTTTGGTTTCCTACGTTTTACCAAGATCATCCCGAAAGGTATAGGGATGTCATACTTAGGATGGGACCAGGAGACACTAAATTGGCCAAAAATGAGTAACAGGCGCCAAGTGATGATAGGATGTTTTAATGCAGAGCCCGGGAATAGACAAGGAGAAATCCAACAAATTGATGTATGGCAAAAGGGAAATGAAGGCCATAGAGGCCAGGAGGTGAATAAGACAAAGGCAGAGAAGTGTCCGCAATTGAACAAAGGGCCGGCAAACGGGTTAATAGTTACTCCCAGTCATACACGATTATACATAAGAGTGAGATACGAGATAGTGCCCGCGATACTTCATTTTGGGGAGACCCCATTTCCCCACGGATTGTGTTCTAAGACTTATGAAATGTCTTACCATCAGTTAGTCAGGAAGGTGGTTGGGGATTTGTTGATGAAGAATCAGGGGCAAGACAGGTGGGGAGCCGAAACAGCAGATGAAATTTCAAGAGAAGTAAATTACACGGAACCAGCTAGTAGAAAGAAAAGAGGGCTCTGGGGATGGATGGGTATTGGGACCACAGCGGGAACTGCTGCTTGGAATAGGGTAGATATCGAGGATATGTTGCAGCATAATGAGGCTATGAGAAGACAGCTCAAGGGAATCCTGACTAATAAGAACAAGGAGGATAAGGGTGTGATTAAGGAGTTATCTCGGAACCTATTAGCAGTTAAAGATAACGTGAAAATATTCTCAGAGATTCAGGATAGCATTAACAGCCTGAGTAAACACAAAAGAGAAGCTGAGGCAACTATATCCAAGGCCATCATGTGCTCAATGTATGGGAGTTATATGTTAGATCAAATAGCGACTGGACTTGAGGATATTGGGAATAACCGCATCCCCTCTTTTGTAAATGATGGTATGCTTAATGCATAGCTGGCAGACCACGATTATGCTTCAGGGCGAGACAGCACGGGTTGTCATACTTGGTTAAAGGAGACAGGGATTATGGGAAAGAAGCCATAGTTCCTTCCGGTGGTACTGTGGTTGCCCCGCCTACAGGCAGAAGATGAGTGGGAGGTATTTAATTTGTCAATCGGGACTATGGACCAAGATATCCACACCTCATATGAATCCCATCCATCCCTCTTAATCAAAAGGAATCAAACATGGGACAGTCCAAATATCGAGTGTTGTTCAGCGAGGGGAAGGGCATACATATGCCTGTGTGATGTCAGGAGTCCAGGGAAGACTGCATGCAGGTTTAACTTGGACCAAGAATCACCGACGTGTGATATAAACATCCACAGGTGGGGTAGGAATAGCGCTAACTATATTTACCTTCGGATGGGTACAAATTGTGTTACAACTAATGTTCAGACAATGATCCATGGAAGGAGAGAATGTCCCATTTTAGAATCCACCTTTTGTTTTAAACCCACCCAGACAACGACGACAGGCCGCCATGTCCTGTTTCCTGTATCGACCCACAATGTCATCGAGCTGAGAGTTAATTTCTCCATGCAGGCAGAAGCCCTTAGAGCTGTCATGAGTTTTGGACACCCCATACCTCCGTTGTCCCTTAGTCTATGGTCCATAATAGAAAGGACCGCCACCTCACAGAAACTCTTAGTAAAAATGATGCAGAACAATGACCGTAGAATGCAGGAAATACAATGGCTAGGCAACTACCAATGGTGGGAGACTGTATATAATGTAGGTCAACACCCATGGCTCCGGACTCTGTCCATGTTTATGATACGAACCCAAGCCATAGTGTTAGTAGTAGGACTCTTTATGCTTTGCTATTTGAGACACATTGTGCGACAAGTGCATCACAAGACACAAGGTTTAGAGCTTGCAGCTTTTCTTGAAAATAGTAAAATAATTAATGAGGGGTCGATAAGGATATCTCCCCCTCAACCAGGGGAATTGTGAGATTAGTAGGTCACTAAAAGCTACTAACCAGAGTAATAATTGTTAAAATCTAGCTATTATAAACTAACAAATTACTTATTATCACAAACTAACATTTAGCTTTATTAGAACCCTTCTTTGTAGTATGGTAAAGTGGAAAAACTCAGGAATTAGGACACAGTGCAGTCAAGATGTCAAGGCAGAGGCATTCTGTGAGATTATGTCAAGTTTTAAAATCCTTACTTGCTGCAAAAGGGTGAGACCTTGAGAGCAGACAGTGAAAACATAGATTTGCCTTGTAATGAGATAAAGAATCTCGCAATGTAAAAGCATTGAGATAAATTAGTCAACCCACGGGATACTGCTTGCATAAATCTGAAAGGTTAGCAACCATCACAAAACGATCCTTGGTTGGTTAAGAAAGGCATCCTTTAATATAAAACTAATCACTGATTGGGAGAGGGGAGGGTTAACTGGAAAGCTGCCAGGATAAAAAAACTCTCATCTTTGCTACTGTATGGAAGAGAACAACAACAGCAAGAGACAAGAGAAACACGAGAGAGAGAGAGAGAGAGAGAGAGTGAAAAGCTTGAGATTTAAAGCTACTCGAGAAACTAGTCATGCGCTCTACCTTCCAGTTTCTGATATGGGTAGTATCATCTGTGTTAGACTGTTAATCACTGCCTGAGTTTGTGACTAATAGTTTATCTGAAAACTTAACAAACTTGTCTTTACCTTTGTCTCAATAAAGTCAATTCACAGCAAGCTGTTGTGCTGCCAAATCTGTTCCCACCTTAGAAGGGGGTATAAAACACCCCTATCTTATCAAATCGTACATCACGGCAGCTCCGCGGAGTAAAAGCCGTCTGTGCGGGCCACCATCAAGTAAAATTCAGCCCATTATTAAAAGACAAGCTGCCAGCAAAGTCGTCCTTTCAGCTTAAGATGATCACCTAGTTTGCTGCACTGTATCCTACATTGCAAAGAACAGTGAGGAGAGAGATGAAAGGCCTATGCATTTCCCAGCAAGAACCATGACCCAGGAAGTTTATATTTGTGCTTTCATCAAAAAAATACTGATAACTGCTATGTTAGAATGACTGAGGGTGGCAGGTGGAGACCACCTGGCCGTGCAGCAGGGACACCTCTCTGTTCATTGTCATCTCCCTCTGCCTCCTCTTCCTCCTGCTCTCTCACCTCCTGCTCCCCTGGTGAGCTGTCTCCTTCCAGAGCCTCACCGTCTTCAAGGTCCACACCTTTCATGGAGAGCCATGTTATGGAGAGTGCAGCAGACCACCACAATGACCGAGACATTTGCAGGATGGTATTCGAGGGCACCACCTAACCGGTCCAGGCACCAGAATCGCATCTTCAGAGGCCTGATGGCCTGTTCAATGATTGTCCTACTGAACAGGTGTCAATTATTGGATTGCCTCTGTGCCTTTGTCTGGGGCTCCCACAGAGGGGTCAGTAACCGTCTCTTCAAGGGATATCCCTTGTCCATTCATGCACTTTGGGGGTTGAAGTGAAGATCTGAGGCAGGGTGAACTGGTGGATGATGGAGGAGCCATGGCAGCTGCCAGGAAAGAGAGCACACACATGGAGGAAGCACTTGTTTGGATGCAGACCAGCTGAACATTGAGGGAGTGGAAGCCCTTTCTGTTGATGGATCTCACTGGCTGGTCATTGGGTGCTTTCAGTGCCACATGGGTGCAATCGATGATGCCTTGCACCTGGGGGAATCCAACGATGGAGACGAAACCCAATGCCCTCTGTGCTTGTGAGGCTGTGTCTGTTGTTAAATGAATGTGCTGTCCAGCTCTGGCAGAGAAGGCATCAGTGACCAGAAAGTTGTAGTGGTGTGCAGATGTTTTGAGACACCACTAAGGTCTGCAGTTGATCCTTGGAACGATCTAGAAGCAGAGAAGTTCAAGACCACAGTGACTTTGATGGCCACTGGCAGGGCATAGAGAGAAGTGCTGTGAGGTGCGAGGTCTTCGGCAACAAGGGCACAGATATTTGTGATCGTCCACCTGGAGAGTTGATGTCTCTTGCGGCACTAGTTCTCGGTCATCTCCTGGTAGCTCCAACTTTGGCGGTAGATCCTATGTTGCGGTTTGGCTTCCATTGCCTTCCTTGCCCTCTTTCATTTCCTGTGCCCTCCTGATGCCCAGGGTACTGCCCTTCCTGCAGACAATGTTGCCCCTCATCATCACTGGGCCCAAACATCTGACAGTTGTGCCCCCATTGCCAGCTGGAACTTTCCTTCTGGGCAAGTGGCTGCCCAATTGTTGTTGGCAGTCTTACCTCCTGCTCTTCTACTCCGGTGATGCCAGGGGGTAGCCAACCCCTTTGAAACCCTAGGCACTGAGCTCCCACTCTCCCTGCCACCAGTGCTGCACCAAGGGCACCCTTTACCAAGTGCCCAGTCCTCCTTTGTCCCATTGACCCTCTTATAGGGCTGGGGTGATGCCCTGGGGCAGCTGTTACTGACTCCCCACTCTGTACCCAGCTCCCTTCTGAAGGCATAGGTAACCTATTTGCCCCTTTTAAAATGTTAGCTGCAAACCTTGACCAGCTCTCAAAGAACTTCTAAAGAGTTTGAATTGGCCTCAATTAGGAGGAGAGTGGGATTCCAGTCCTGCCCTCCCTCGTTTGGTGATTATTGCTGGTGCCAGAAACAGCATCTTGAAATTGCCTCTGTTCCTGAGTTTGGGTAGGGTGGGGGATCCCGTAAATTCAGCCCATGGTGTCAGGTGTACCTCTGGTGTCATTTGGGCATCGGATAGAGCAATGTGAAATTTATGTTTTTTGCCTCTGTTCTGCACACAAAGGAACAGTATGGCAGAATCCAATTTCACCCCGGAAATCACACCAGACTGTTGATAAAATACTGGCATCTACTAATTTAGCTGATATCCAAAAAGAGTTAGACAAGATCAAGGGACATGAAACTGTGGGTACCTGTTTCTGACTGAACAGTGAATCATGTTTCAAATGTTGTCTCAGCATAGTTGAGAGGAACGATCATCATTTAACAAATCCCACTACTAATCAGTGTTCTTATGGAGAGGGGTTATGAAGCATCTTACCACATTTGCTGCTGTCTCGAAATACATCACAGCTCATGGAAATTACTTCTTGAACAGCAGTCACTATTATTAGGTTGGCAAAAGAGATGAACGTTTACATATATAGCCTGCAATTTTCTCACAAATTAACTGAAGAAATGGTTTTGCAAGATTCGTGCAGGAAACGGTTTGCCACATGTTCATTTCTCAGAAAAGATCAATTAGAAAGTGATGCTGTCTAGTCATTGCGCAGAGATAGCATTGCTTTTGCAAGGTAATAATGAGACAATTAATAGAAAATATTCTTGCAATGAGAATGTTAGTGCTGAAATGACTAATTTTTGCCATTTTTGAGGTGTTATTTTAGGTATATGCAGGACCCACTTGTGACTGTTTCTGCCCCCTATTATCAGCAATCCAGTCTGTAATCTCCATTGAGACCTTTCCTGATCCACCTGCTGATTCTTCACTCATTCCCATGCATTTAACTGAGGAACTATGAGCAATGGCACAATACACCAGGGATAACTTTGAGTGATTTAAATGAGACATACCATTACCAGGACTAGCAAAAGTGACTTATTTTGGAGCTTAGAGACTGACAAAACTTTGAGCACTAATTATTGGATCTAAAAAAGAGTTGTTGCAGCATTTCTAGCTGGACAGAGCAGTACGTTCGTGTAACAAACTGTCTGTGAGATCACAGATATTTTGTCCAGAACTTTAAAGGGGCCTTTGGTGATGGACTGGTAGACGGGGTGGTGGGGGCGGGTGGGGCAGACATAATGGCATGGAGTGGTGTCTGGCAACATGCCCAACATTGTCCTGGCCCATGACATTTTGTCCACGGCAGACACCATGATGGGAGGGAAGTCCAATGGGAGACCAATTCAGCCACTTAAGTGGCCCATTAAGGGCCACCTCCTGCCTCCGCTGGCATTTAGCTGATGTTAGAGAGGCCCTCTGCCACATGGAGACACCGCCAGGTGAAACATGGCAGCCTCCTCGTTGGCTTGGGTGAGAGTGGAAGCCTTCCTATTTGGCCACTCTGGCCCACAGAGGGGCTCCCAGGTGAAATGACCACCCCTGCAGTGCAACCCCTACCACTGTCCTCACCCTCTGATTGACCGGCAGCTCTTGGAGGTTGGTGACTGTCCTTAAAGGGAATGGCAGCCCCAACGGCAGGCAGTTAGTTGTCTACCCACCATTGAATGTGCCTGGGGATCCAATAAGTGGCTGAGGCAGGGTTGCTCGCCCCTTCCCCACTATTCAGCCTGTCGCCGTGTCCCCCATCTCCAGAATAAAATCCAGCCCCCTACGTCCCATCCACAGTAAAATGATCTAAGTACCAGGCGTGAGAATCCCAATTCCTTTATTTGCAATTATAATGGAGGATGACAGGACCAGTAAAGGATGGAAGAAAGGAGAATGAGGCAACATATCACCTATTCTAGATTATTACTTGAAATCAAATCCTTTGACCCTGCATGACCATTCAAGCCTAAATCACCTGATTGAATAAGTTGCTTTTCCTGTATCATTGTAATATCCTTGCATTACTGATCACAAAATAAATGCATAGAATTCTTTGTTACAAGAAATGAAAATAGTGTACATAAGCCATCCTATTCTTTCTTCATACCATGCTTCCCCTGAGTGACTCAACAGGCCATTCTTTCTCCTATTTAGTTAGTGCTTCTCCTCAGGTCAATATAGCGAGAGATGGTTGGCTGTTTCTATGTTGCATTTTTACAGCACAGAAGCAGGCCATGTGGCCCAAGAGATTTATGCTGGTGTTCATGTGACACATGAGCCTCCTCCCAGTTTACTTCATCTCACCCTATCAAAATATCCTCCTATTCATTTTTCCTTCATGTAGTGCTCCTTAAATGCAACTATGCTATTCGCCTCAACCATTCCATGTCATAGCATGTTCCACATTCTTAACAATTTCTAAGAGGTTTCTCCTGAATCCATTATTAGGTTTACTAGTGATGATCTTATACTGATGGCACCTAGTTTTAGACTCCTCCACAAGTGGAAAAGTCTTCGTTATGTCTACTTTATCAAACCCCAGCCTGTTCAAACTTTCCTGATAGTTATACTCCGTCAGTTCTGGTATCATCCTTGTAAATGTTTTTTGCATTATATGCAAAGTCTCTATATCATTTTTGTAATATGGAGGCCAAACTTTGCACTGTACTCCTAAGGGTTGGATTCATTCCCAGCTCGACGTCAGGTTCCATGGTGGGGGAGGAGGGGGGCGGGGCACGGGCACGGGGTGGGGGGGGGCGGGTGGGTGGGGTGCGTGGTTGGAGAATTGGAGTGATGGTGGCCCCTATGGAACCCGACATCGGGATTGCCGGGTCCGATCTTCCTGGCAGCGGGGAAGCTCTGTGGCAGCCCCTCCGTCGCTCTGTGACGGGACCCGAGTTAGCATATTTAAATTACCTTTCTGCGTTCATTTAAATGGAATTTGCCGCGATCCTACCAGCTGTTTCCAGTCTTGAGCTTGATGTGCGGTACTCACGTGCCTTCACTTTCCCGTTGTTGAAAAGCTGGCGCCACCGAGGTGAGAGTCCTCGGTGCCTGCAAAGTTTGGTAAGTAATGCCCTTATTCTTTTCTGTAGTGAACTTGGACATTCGCAGTGAAGTGAAATCACCAGAAATGAGGGGGAGCTCTGCATCTATTTTTTGTGATCGACAAGGGGCGGGGAAGGGGTCCACTCTGCTTTTGTCTGTCAGCAAGAAGAGGGGGAAGGGGTCTACTCAGCAATTGGAAAACTGTGGGGGAGATAACTGGGAAACTGTGCAGGTTGCTGTTGTTGGTGGTCCAGTGCAGGTAAATGAAATGATTGTCTCGCACTTATCTAATGTTAGTGTATGAAGCATCATGCCATAACATACACCTCATGTTGGAAAACTGCTGAAGCAGGAATTAACACAAATCTCTGCCCAGATAGGTGAAAGTGACATTTTGAAGGAACCCAAAGTGACTAGGAGCTTAGAGATGGGTATGATCCACCCTGTGTTCCTGGATCCCCTTGCTGTGATGAGGCATCTCCACTGGAGACAGGTCCAAGAGGAGAGTGCAGCCCACAAGGAACCTCCCAGACGTGAGCAGCAGCAGCCACCAAGGCGCAGAGTAGCCCATACATGCCAGTGAGTCTATAGGACTGCATGACATACCTCCAGATGTCTGAGCGCCATTGTCAGAGACGACTGCGGATGACCAGAGAGGCCATCACACAGCTGTGCACACTACTAAATAATGACCTGCAACCAATTGGCTTTGGTGGTCATCTTATGCTTGTGGCCCTAAACTTTTATGCCTGTGGATCATTCTAGGGATCAACCGGTGACATGTTCGGGGTTTCTCAATCCACAGTGCACTGTTGCATACAGGAGGTCATTGATGCTTTGTACAGGAGGGCTGGCGACTAGGTTCACTTCAGGATGGGCCCTGAGAATCAGGCCGAGATCGCCGTTGGATTTGGGGCCATTGCGGGATTCCCACCGGTGCAGGGTGTCATCGACTGCACACATGTGGCCATCAAGGCTCCCATGGAACAACCAGCTGCCTTCATAAACAGAAAGGGCTTTAACTCCATCAATGTCCAACTCCTGTGTGACCATAGGAAGCACCTCCTGCAAGTGTGTGTCCACTTCCCAGACAGCTGCCATGACTCGTTCATACTGCACCAGTCCCAGGTGCTGCTGCTGTTCACTCCCCCTGCTCAACTTCAGGAGTGGATTCTTGGGGATAAAGGCTGCTCCTTAATGGCATGGTTCCTGTTGCCACTGAGGAACCCCAGCAATGGTGTTGAAGAGCGTTACAATACCTGCCATCGAGCAGGCCATCGGTATGCTGAAGATGCACTCCCACTGCCTCGATAGATTTGGTGGAGGCCTACAGTATGCACCAGACAGGGCTGCAGGCATTGCTGTAGTCTGTTGTGTTCTGCACAACATCGCAGTCCAGATGGGGGAGGCCTTGCAGGATGAAGAGGAATGGAAGCAGGACACATCCTCCGATGATGAGAACACAGAAGCCAATCAAGAATAACCACTCATGGGAGCACAGAGAGCAGTGATGGAGGGTTGACATGGTGAGCAGCAAGCAAGGGAGACAAAGCATCGACTGATAATTGATACAATCCTTGAAGTTCAACATCTGTTCCGCAGAGCACAAAACACCATGCTGCAAGTCATCTGCCTCAGTAACATCCACCTCTTCAGCATAACTGGCAGCAGCTGACTGAACCATTGCCCATGTGACTTAATCCTTGCAGTGTCACATCATGCATATTGGCATGGCAATGATGTTATTGCTTACATTGGCAGTACTGTTAGGCTCTAATGTAATGGAAAGACACATAGTTAATCCACGGTGGCATGCGTTATTCAGACAATGAAGGCTAATGATTATTGGATAACATATTTAATTAAACTAGACGTGACATATTTGTCTCACCCATGAATACCCATATGTGTCAGGGTGTCTTTTTAAAACATTTGCGGGTGCTCTTTTGCAGTGTAACCCCTGGACTAGCAGCTGGACTGGAGGCAGGCTGCTGATCAGACTTCCTGATGGCCTGGGATGACGTCGGTGGCCATTCTCTGCTCGCCTGAGGCCTGGAGGTCCCCGGCTGCCTGAGGGCCTCCTGCACCAGTGCAGGGCTGTCCTCAGGTGCCGTGGCTGCTGGAGCTGGACTCACTGGCAGAGGGGTGAGGAGCCAATGTCCACACTCGGATTGCCTCGAGGGGGACCCCAGATGTGGAGCGCAGCCTCTGCTCCTCCCTCTCAAGGCTCATTGGAACCTCCCTGCTCTCCGGAGAAGAAACAGGAGCAGGAACACTCTGCGTGCTCCTGGTCCTTCTCTTGCCCAGCCACTACTGCATTGCAGTCATGGCCGAGGGGAGGGTTTGCAGGTGATTGAGTATCTGTGGAATGTGCCTCTCCACGAGGGTCGCCATCCTCTCCATGGAGGAAGTCGTACGATCATATGCCTGGGGCATGGCAGCACTCATGGAATGGATGGACTCCCCCACTGTCTGCTCAAGGCTTTGCATGGCCTCTGGCATCCCTGCCAGATGTTGCCTTACCTCTCTCTACAACTCCAGCATGTCCTGTACTGCGGACACCAGAGGCTCATCGGTCTGGGGCTCAGTGTGGGTCTGGACACAGACAGTCCTCTGACTGTCAGAGGCCTCAGCTGTCCCAGCCTCAGACAACCGCTTGGGTGCTTGTGTGGTGCTCTCACCAGCTTGTGACCCTAATTCTAATGCTGATTGGATACCCACCGAGGTGAAAGTATCTGCGCTGGTGGAAGGTGCAGGACAGTCATGGGATGGTGCATCCTCTAAGTGTTGCTCATCCTTAGAGGTGGTCATCATTCCGTCGGTCCCTGGGGGCATTGACGAACCCTGAAAGATACAATGAGAAGAAAAGATATTTAGGTGTTATGGTGCAAATGTCACAATGATGACAGCATCGGAGAAGAAATTTCAAATCATTCTGTGTTTGGCAATAATCACTCTCGTTAGCTGGGACCCTGAGCTCCACATCCAAAATGGCACATGCTCTTTGTCTCCCGGATAGCTCCAGTGCTGCCTCTTTGGCCTGTGACAGTGGCCTCAGGTCAGGCACCCCACCTCCAGTCCTGGCCGACTTCCCTCTGTTGTGGGCCCTCTTCTCCTTAAACAGCAAGGATGCAGATATTGAACATTGGCAAATATCAACATCACGGTTGTACCAACATGGGCCCTTCAGCAACACCTGGGGGATGCTTGGTCTGGCATACGGACTCATCCTGTCATGGGTCTGACGTGCGCTGAGGTATGAACGAGGGAGACCTGATTCACATATGCAGCCAGTCATGTATCCACAACCCTCCCTGACCTCCCTGTCTCTGAAATGGCAGTGGCACCCATGTGGCATATGGTGTGGGGACAACCAGATTATACTGAGAAATTTGTTAACGTGGCACTTGGCTGAACAAAGGAGATCATTCACCCTCTTACAACACTGCACCCAGTCTCGTGGGCGGCTCCATGACTGCTCACCTCCTTTACAATCTCCGTTCAGGCTTCCTTGGTTATGCGGGAGGACCTTTTCTTGCCATCGCTGGGGAAAAGGACTCCTGTTGTTCCCTTGCAGCCTGGAGGAGAATAAGCAGGAAGGTATCACTGAACTGTAGGACCACCCTTGCTCAGACCTCAGCCATTACACAAAGGTTGCTCAGTGGGGCCACTTGCTGAGTTTGGGATTTCTTCAATATTCCTATAATGCTGCTGCAATCATTCTGACTGCAATGTAGGGTGAGATTGAATGCAGGGCTGGCAGCATTTTAAAGATGGCACCAGAGCACCTGCTCCTGCATCAGGTTACACCCTTCACAGCATCACCAAGACTGCCCCTGCCATGTGACTGGAAGGGTGGTTGCTGTGAATATGTAAAATGGTCGCGCACCATGTAATCATGGCGGCGCGGGTCCCGTGGAGGACGGCTGCCATGTTCCGCACTCGTCACTGGGAGCAGTGGCCGGAATACAAAATCCAGCCCTAAGTGTGGTATAACCAAGGTTCCATATAAGTTTAATAAAAGTTTCTCTGTTATTGAATTCTACTCCTCTGGAAATGAACACCAGTGTTTTTTTGCACTTTTCATAGTTTTGGTAACCTGTTTGGCTACTTTTAACAATTTATGAATCTCTACCCCTAGATCCCTTTGCACCTCTACCTTATTTATACTTTTATTTTCCAATGTATATACTAGTGCATCTCCTATCTCTTCTTTAGTTTCTTTATGTGCAGATACAATCAATCAGGATCCAGGGTTTTATCCTCTCTAAGTTTGTCAAGTTTCCTCCAATTAACTATTGGGAAGACTGAAGCCATTGTTTCAGTCCCCGCTCCAAACTCCGTTCTTTAGCTACCGACTCTATCCCTCTCCCTGGCAACAGTTTGTGTTTAAGCCAGCCCACCCACAAACGTGGCGTCACATTTGACCCCAAAGTGAGCTTCCAACCTCATATTCATGCCATCACTAATGAGCCTATTTCTGCCTCTGTAACATCGCCCGACTTCACCCGGTCTCAGCTCATCTGCTGCTGAAACCCTCATTTATGCCTTCGTTAACTCTCGACTTGACTATTCCAAAGCACACCTGGCTGGGCTCCCACATTCTACTCTCTGTAAACTTGAGGTCATCCAAAACTCTGCTGTGCATGCCTTAACTCACACCAAGTCCCGTTCACCTATCACCCATGCTCCCTGACCTACATTGGCTCCCGGAGAAGCAACATCTTGATTTTAAAATTCTCATCTTTGTTTTGAAATAGGTCCAGGGCTTTGCCCCTCCCTATCTCTGTAATCTCTTCCAACGCCACAATTCTCCAGTATCTGTGCTCCTCCAGTTCTATCCTTTTGAGCATCCCTGATTTTAATCGCTCCATCATTGGTGGCTGCATCTTCAGTTGCCAAGGTTCCAAGCTCTGGAATACTCTCCCTACATCTCTCCACCTCACTTTCCTCCTTTAAGACAGTCCTTAAAACCTACTTCTTTGACCAAGCTTCGGTCATCTGACCTAATGTCTCCTTTTGTAGCTTACTTATTTTATAAAACTCCTGTGAAGCGCCTTGGGACGTTTTATTATGTTAAAGACGGTATATAAATTTAAGTTGTTGTTATTGTTGATGAGAAACAAAATCATAGTGATTTGTGTGAAAACATGAGAAATTTTCCTATTGGTAGCCAAGCAACCAAAACGTAACAAGATGGTTAACTTTATCCACATGAAATATTGGGCAATATTTTATCTCATTCAAAACCCTCTCATTTGCACAGAGTTAAAAATAGGCCCAATAATTGTATTGATGGATTCTGTCTTTCAATTTCCACTCATCCAGCTGTCTTTGAAACCTGGATGTACAATTTATGAAGTTTCAAACTGTCATTAGAGTAACCAGAATCAATACTGCATGTCACAAAACAAGCCAATTGAAAGAATTGAAATTGCTCAAAATGCAGTCTGCTGACTCATTTAAGGAAAGAATTATTATGATCCATCACAGGAGAACTGATTTCAGGCTTGGTTTCATTATTAAAAATAAAAATGACCATTGCAGCCCTGTGTTTCAGCAGAATTGCCAAGTAACTCCTTTTTCCACGAAAATCACTATGTCATCAAAGTGAAGCAATGTGATATCAACAAAAGTATAAACAATATTAATATTGCAAAATAATGGCCCGATTTTAACTGGGAGATCAATTTTAGGGCTGAATTTTAACAGTCAGAACTAATAGGTTAGGGTCAGGTCAGGGGTTAGAATTTTAACAATCTGTACCCTGACCCTAACCTGCCTCCAGCCCGGTCACTTCTGGATTCAATAAAGGTGGGACTCCCAGGCGGGGAAACTGTCAATGACAGAAGCTATGAAAATCCACAGCATGCAAGGAAAACCAGATTTCTAGGTTACCACACCACCCGCTCACCCCCACTCTCACCAACATAAGCCACCCCTGTTAATATCCAGGCCTTGGTTCAGTTCAGAATTCACCCACAGCAACAAAAAGAGCCCAAGGGTATATTAACTCTCGAACTTCACATAAGTGCCATGGCCAAGTTCCCACCCATTTCTGGCAGGGAGTATTGTTTATTCACTTGGCCCAGAGGCCACCCACTGAGCGGTTAAGTGCATAGTATTATTCCTGTGCAATCCCATCGGAGTACATCTGAGCCAAGGTGGGGGACAGTGGTGTGGGGGCTGCTCCTCTTGGTTCCAAAGAAAAAAAATTAAACTTAACTTTGTGAGCCTTTCTGCCCCCCATCTATTTCTACACTGAGTTGGCCTGTCAGGAAACTTACTGTCACCTCATGCTCAGGCCTTCCAATAAAAATTGCACATATATGTTCAGATGTTAAAAACGCTTGCTGCCTGCTTAGTGGAGCAGGCTAAAATAGTGGTAGGTCAGCTCCAGACTACTCCAGGGCAGCTAAGTGACCTCGCTGAATTTAACTATCTAACTGTTCGGTTTCTGCATGAAGATAGGCTTAAAATGGCTCACAATGTTTTTCTAAATACAGATGTCAAGAATTGGTAATGTTAATTTGAAGACTGACATATCAGATTAAAAAGCCGACTGAAAATGTGAAATAAATCTAAAAACTGCTGGAAGTATACAATAAGTCTATCAGCACTGAAAGGAGAAAAGATGAGTTTACGTTTCTGGTGTACACCCTCTGTCAGAATGGGAAACTGGAAGATAAGTGACTGCCTCAATAGGACTGGACAGAAAATATTTAATGGGTTAAAGGGGCAACAAACAGTTTTTTTGTGAAAGGCTGGGAGCAGCAGAAAACTGGTGAGTAAGACTCAGGGAGCATCACATTGAGGCAATGAAAAGACATTGAAAAAACACAAGACAATGAAAATAACTCAGTAAGGTTGTGGAAAGGTTTGGGAAAGATATTTTAAAAATCCAAAACGGAGGCGAGTGAAACAGAGAAGAACACCAGAGACAGAAAAAGAAAAAGAAACCGTAAAATGTTAGACATTTGAAATAAAAATATTTTTTAAAAATGCTGGAAACATGCAGCAAGTCTATCAACACCCAGGAAAAATAAAAAAAAGTTCACTCTGCATTGGCCCCTATGAGACTATTCAGGCTGTGCAGATCCAATTAGTTAACTAACAACTTACTTATTTACAGAATTTACTTGCATGCTCTTGGCGTTTATGACTTTGCAAGTTATATTGCGGTCCTCTAGGGTGAGCACCCTCTGGGATCTCTCCCTTTCTGTTGGCACCTCCTGCTGTCATTCTTTGATGGACTGGGACTGATACTGGTGGACCTTGTGATTGTCTCTGAGACTATCACCATTGTTACACCCTTAACTTCCATGGTCCACCATTTTATCAAACTCATAACAGTCCCTTCTGCTCTCTGTTGTTTCTTTTGGGGTTTGCACAGTTTCATTTGATTGAGGAACTATTTTATCTTCTTGGGCAGTTGTACCACATATCCTATTGGGCTCACTTTTTCCACTATATTACAGAGTCCCTCATCCAGTGGTTCGAACACTTCCACTTGTGCATAATTCCTGACCATCACCTGATCCCCTACGTCCCATTCCTGTAGTTTGTGTGGTTCTAAATTCATTTTATTAGTTTGATGTTTTCCGCCAATATTTCCTGCAGCTTGCCAACAGAGCTCCTCTATCTCTTTCTTCAGGTCTCTTACAAATCTGTCCTCAGCTACTTCCTTCCATCTTTCAATCAGAACAGGTACCAGTAAGCATACTGGTGTTCTCATGGGTCTCTTTGTCATCAACTTTTGTCTGAGAGGTATTTTCCCTAATATTCATCAAGATCAGTGGTAACACTTCATTTCTTCTTTTGCTCATTCAGTTCTTTCCTATGTTTTTCTTTTAGGGTTCTATTTTTGTGCTCAGCAATTCCTGAGGACTGCAGATTAAGACTTGTATGTCATTTCTTTTCAAAAGCTGGCAGTTTCAAAGTCACTTGCATTACATGTCCAGTAAAGTTGCTTCCCTGATCTGATTCCACGATCTGTGGTCATCTCCCATCTACAGAATAGCTCCTTCACCAGGACTTTTGAGGTAGTTATGGTGGTAGGTGCCTTACATGGAAATGCCTCAACCCATTTGGTGAAGTGGGCGGCACAGTGGCGCAGTGGTTAGCACCGCAGCCTCACAGCTCCAGGGACCCGGGTTCGATTCCGGGTACTGCCTGTGTGGAGTTTGCAAGTTCTCCCTGTGTCTGCGTGGGTTTTCTCCGGGTGCTCCGGTTTCCTCCCACAAGCCAAAAGACTTGCAGGTTGATAGGTAAATTGGCCATTATAAATTGTCACTAGTATAGGATGGTGGTAGGGAAATATAGGGACAGGTGGGGATGTTTTGGTAGGAATATGGGATTAGTGTAGGATTAGTATAAATGGGTGGTTGATGTTCGGCACAGACTCGGTGGGACGAAGGGCCTGTTTCAGTGCTGTATCTCTAATCTAATCTAATCTAATCTAAGTGGTCGACTAAAAATAAACAGCACTTATTCCCTCTGTTGGAATTTGGGAGATGTCCTATAAAATCTATTTACACACACTACCAAGGTTCTTCTGATCTTTGGGCATGCCCCAAAGATGCCTTTCTCCTCTGTGGGTCTGGATTATTGGCTGCACAAATCAGACAGTTGTGACAAAAATCTTCCACATTCTTTCTCTAATGAGGCCACCATCCCACCGCATTCACTCTTTTCCATGTTTCCTCGGCACTAGGATGCCCTGCTCCTGCTCCCCCATGTACTAATTGGAGAAAACCTTCCCTTTGGGCTGTAGGCACCACCCATTTGTCATTCTTAAATAATATTCCTTCTTTAATTCTCATTTTAGGTCTTCCATAGGGTCCCTCAATAGTCTCCCCCTTTTTTTGGTTTATCACCTCGCTGAATGCTGATCTGCCTTTTGCACTTCCATAAGATCACTCACTGGTTCAACCACTGCCAATTTTTCTATTTCTCCTATTCCTTCCATGGGACCCCAAGGCCTTTTCTTTACTAGCATGTCTGCTTTCTTGTTTCTTCCCCTTCTCAGCCCTGTCTTAAGGGGGAGTTTTATGCTCCTCCCCCTGCAGTGGGTTGGAGGCAGGGAGAGCATGTAATCGGATGGAATGGTGGTGGGGGAGGGGGGGACATTGCCACTTCCCGCCTCCTCCAATTAATGCCCAATTAAGGGCCTCATCTCGCCGCTGCTGCAGTTAGCCCAGCGCTGGGCGGGCCTATTGCCACACAGGGAACACGACAAGAAAACCTGTGCAGGTTGCTTGCTGGCTCCCGGGGTGGTGGTGGGGGGGGTCCCTTATTAAAAGGCACTTAGTGCCTGAACGAGGTACCTGGCATCGGGAAGGGGGACTCGCTGAGAGCAACCCCCCTCTACTTGCTGCCGATCCCCCCCTCCTGCCCTGACATACTTGTGGTTTGTGTCCAGCGCTGCTCCTAGGCCTCGGGTGGGTGCTCCACTGGCTCCAGGGTGGTGTTGCTCAGTTAAAGAGCTGCCGGTCTTTCATCGGCTGGCAGCTCTCAGAGGGTGGGACTTCTATCGTTGGGGACCTTGATCCTGTGGAAGGCCTGACACTGTCCACTTAAGTACCTAACTGGCACTTGATTTAGCAGGCCTCCTGCAGAAGGGGCGATGCGGGGTTCTCACCAGCACTTTTGCCAGACGTTGAGACCCCTGTCATTCAGATAAAATCTCGACCCTACAGTGAGCCTTTCCCTTAATTGTTCCTGATCACCTGCAGCACCATCAACAGCAAAGGGCCACTTAAGAGTGGTTTTCTGTCTGCTGATCTAAATCCTCACTTTTCCAAAATTGCTAGAAACTCTGTCAGTGAATTACAAACAAACATAGAATCCAGACAGTATATGATGGTGGGAACTCGGTTGGGTGGATTACTACATATGCTGCAGCATTCAACTCTACTTGCTGTGCACCCAGATGATTCAGTAATTTCAGTGACGTGGCTATCATTACTTGGATCTCAGATTCCACATCCCATCTGCTTTTCTCCCTTTTCCATATAACTGGATCCATCTATAAAGACATCTCTCCCCTTTGGGTGAATGCCCTTCTCAAACCCTCTTTCTATTTCCCGCACCCCCTCTACTGTACAATGATATGGCTTTTCTCACGTACCCTATAATTATTGTGAGGGTTGGGTGGTTCAATGGCTCCACCATCAGATCATATGACCCCAATAACACAGTCCATCTATTAATAGTGGGGCTGGACATCATCCCTTCTTTAATTCTACCGTCTACCAATAATCTTGTTGGAGTATGTCCTGTTGTCAGGGTTATTGTGGCAGTTCCTTAAAGTGCTTAACTGCGCAACAGGTAGCTAAAAGATGTCTCTCTCTGGATGAGTATGCCATTTCTACTGGAGTTAATGTCGGAGATGAGTATGCTACTGGTCTAAGTTTCCCATGGGCTGAGTGCAAGAGTACTGTAAACTAGCTTCCATGGCTGCGCACTCTAGCCAGAAATTCTGTGAAGGGTCCATTGTTCCCAAAGCTGGTGCTGTTTGCAGCTTTTCCTTGAGTGTGCGAAAAGCCCTGTCACATTCCTTTGCCAACTCCCATTTGGTTGACTTCCGTGTTAATGTATACAATGATCTAGCTATACCTGCATAATTTTCTATAAACTCATGACAATATCCTGTCAGTCCTAAAAAATGATCTTAAAGCTGAAACATCCTCTGGTATCGGTAAATCTTGTACCACTTTCCTTTTTGCCTCATCTATAACTCTCTCTCCCGGTCTCAGTGTAAGCCCCAAAAATTCTATCTCATTTTGCATTGTCTGGACCTTTTTAGGGTTTACCTTCAACCTGTATCACGTCAGGAGCTGCAACAAGTCCTTCAGCAATACTATATGTCCCTCAAGAGTCTGTGTAAATGGTAACAAATTATCCACATACAGGATGAGCCTCACCCTTCTAAAAACTTAGGCATTTGCTGATGGAATATTGATGGGCTACTTTTGAATCCTTGTGGCAGACAGATGTGTACTGCTGCCCTTGAAAGGTGAAGACAAATTTGTACTGATCTTTTTCCTCCTTGGAATAAACCAAAACCCATTCGAAATGTCCAATACAGTGTGTTCTTTCGTGGAATTTGATATACTACCACTCAAATTTGCGACAGCAGCAACCGTTGGGGCACTTGCTGGAATGTTCTTATTTAATACCTTATAATCTATTGTCATCCTCCATGGTCCATCTGCTTTCTGAACAGCCAAATAAGTGAGTTTCCAGATGTCTTAAGACCGCTTGATCCACGAGGGACTTTAATGCTACCTCTAAATTCCTCTCTGTTTCTTTGGGGAAATTATATTGCCTCTGTGGGGTTTTTAAAGGTTCACCACCCACTACTACCTCTACTCCTGGTTCTCCCACAGTCATGTGCGTGTGGACAAATGCTCCCTTCTCCTGCTCTATAATGGCTTTACTCCACTCCGAGCTTCTTTTCACTAAAGCCTCCCAATTGTATACCCACTTTCGTGAAACGACACATATCCTCCTTGCCCATCCAGCAGATTGCACTGTCCTTCATTCCCCTTCCATAAACAGTGATTAACTATATCTATCACTAACTCATTTGCTTCCATACCTTCTGATCCCAATATCATTTTCTCCTCAGCCCAATTCATGAATATGCATTCCCATTTGGTTCCAAGTGGCCCCTCTTGTATGCGAAGAGGTTTTGATACCATGCCAACCAGCGTACTTGGACCTTCGTGGATCCTTTGTGTGGACCACTGTATGCCCCTGTATCTAACAGCTTCTGTCCTGCCTGCGTCTCCCAAATCAAACCCGAATATGGCTGTCTTAGTAATGGGTTCCATGGGAGCTATGAGAGCTCTTAACCATTGGTGGAGATCGTCTCCCGCCAGTTGATTCTGATCCAACCATCCTCTTTGCATTTCATTATAAACAGACCACAATCTATTAGCAAAAGCTTCTGAATGCTCCTCCTCTCCCTGCATTTTTTGTGCCATGATCTTAAATGGAAGTCCCCTTCCATAACCCACAAGCTTCTCTAATGCATTGCTTCGTATTGTCCCAAGTTACTGCCAGTCAGTATACTTGGTATCTTAGGGTAGCCCAGCGAGGACTGCCCCATCCAGACTCAAAGGCAAACAACACTTTTTTCTTGGATTCGTTGAAATCTTCCAGTGCCGCCATCGTCTCTAAACGCAAAAAGTGTCCTTCTACCTCTTCTGCCCATCTGAGGATTCCTAAATCCCTTGCTTCCCTTAATTGTGAGGGAGTATAAGCTTCATCATAATTCAACATTATCGGGTTTCCTCCAGCCACAGGTGTCATTTTTGTGTGCTGTACTGGGCACATTACACCTCCCCCTATATTACCACCATCTTTCTCTTCACTTTCCACAACTTAGTTTATAAATGCTATTTACATTTCAGCCACAGGAGTTCAATGGCCGAGATAATTCACTTAAATCTGGAATAATGCATACCATTGCATTAGCTCTCTCTTGACCAGTATATTCATGAAGTCACCCAATTTTTGTCTGTTTCATTTCAATTCCCAGCTTGTTTTTTTTTCAGAAGTTAAGTTACAAAGTCTCGTGGGATCCTGGGATGCAAAACGTGGCCAATTTCTGACAATTGTCCATTTCAAATGGTCTTTCTGCATACCGTCACTTGAATTTTAAATGCTAGCTCCCTTTAAGTTGGATGCGTTCTTGTGAAATGACCAACTACAGGCTGTTCTCCTTTGAGAAGGAAAAATTGAAAAGAGATTTGATAGAGGGTTGGAGAACCAGTGGATACTGATTTAAGGCGATTAACAAAAGAGCCAGGAGAAAAAAGACTTCTTTATGCAGTGAGTGGTTAAGATCTGGAATGCACTGTCTGAGAGTGTGGTGGTGGTAGATTCAATTGTGGCTTTCAAAAAGGAATTATCTGAAGAGAAAATAATTGCAGGACTACTGGGGAAAGGCAGGGGAGTTGGACTAGCTGAGTTGCTCTTACAGTCTGCATGGACACAATGGGTCAAATGGTCTCCTTCTGTGCTGCAATGAATTTGATTCTATGATAATTGTTTTTTTTTTGATTGTTGAGGCACCCACCTGACTCAGATTGCTGGTTAATTAAGATATGCAAATCAAAGTATTATGATGTCCAAGAGACTACAATTTTTTTTGGACAGCCTAGTGAGTGTCGTTCCTGCCGTGGGTGTCTGCTTTGTTATACCTGGTGGGGAACAAAAGATAGCCCTCAAAGTTAAATCAAAAACTTTCTTTATTGGGGCTATTTTTGCTCTTAGTCCTTTCCCCTCTCCCAGAAACTAAATAGGATTCCCCTTGTCCTCACCTTTCATCCCACCAGCTGCCACACTCAAAGGATCATCCTCCGTCATTTCTGCCACCTCAAGTCTGATGCCATCACCAAACACATCTTGTCCTCCCCTCTCCTTTCAGCATTCTGAAGGGACTGTATCCTCCGCAATACCCAGTTTACTCCTCTATCACCCCCAGCATCCCTCCCCTTCTCATGGCACCTAACCGTGCAAGTGTGGATGATCTAACACCTTCCATCTTCTCCTTTCCAACCGTCCAGAATCCCAAACACTCATTCCACCAGAAACAGTGATTTCCTTGTATTTCTTCCAACTTAGTATACTGTATTTGCTGCTTATACTATGATCTCCTCTACATTGGAGGGACCAAATGCAGCTTGTGATTCCTTTGCTGAATACCTCCACTCAGTTTGCAAGTGTGACACTGAGTTTCTGTTGTCTGCCTTTAATTGTCCTTCCCACTTCTAATCTGCGCCCTTTGTCCTCAGCTTCCTACACAGTTCCAATGATGCTCAGCGCAAACTCGAGGTACAGCACTTTTTGTTCAGACACTTTGCAGACTTCTGGACTCGACAATTTCAGATCATAACCACTGCTCCCATTTCCTAAGAAAGCAAGTGCTGGTAATTCTTCTGCTGTTACCATTTGCCCCTCCTCTAGACCCATTTTTTGTTTCGTTACTTGTTCCATTAATACCCTTCCTTGTCTTGCACCATTATCCCTTGTACGTCTCAGAATAAGGGGTTGGCCATTTAAGACTGAGATGAGGAGGAATTTTTCACTCAGTGGGGTGGTGAATCTTTGGAATTCTCTACCCCAGAGGACTGTGGAAGCTCAGTCATTGAGCATGTTCAAGACAGAAATTAATAGATGTCAGGATACTAATGACATCAAGGGATATGGGGATAGCGTGGGAAAGTGGAATTGAGGTAGATGATCAGCCCTGATCTAACTGAATGGCGGAGCAGTCTCAACAGGCTGAATGGCCTACACCTGTCCTATGTTCCAATGTTCCTTTTGTCATTTAATCACACCTACCCTCAACCCTATCACAGATGTTCCCCTTTGTTATTGCCCCCGAACCTTCCCACTTCCCTGCCCTTTGTCCTGATTGTAAACTTGTTTAGAAACTCTTAAATCTATGTTTTCTCCCAGTTTTAATGAAAGATCATTGACCTGAAATGTTGGGAGTAATTTTAACCCCATAACTGGGTCGGTTTGGGTCAGGTGGGAGGTTAAAACTTTCTAAATTTCGAACAACCTGTCTCGAACCTGTGTACTTCCAATTTTAATGGAGGCAGGATAGTGTTGGGGTGGGGTTGGGGTCGGGACACGGGTGGCCAGTCTGCTCTCAGGAGGTGGCTTCCTTATTTAAATATTTTAATGAGCTGTCATGCCTAACTGTTTGTCCCTGATATTAATATGAAGGTAGCTTCTGATTTTCAGGTTTCACGTCTGCAAGCTATACAGCAAACGTAATGTGTACCCGCATGATGTGATCTCCGCTGTAGGTATAGGTACAACGTTCAGATGGAAATTGGAGGTGTTCATGATGGATGCTGGACATTGAATCTGGATGCTGCCATTGCTCTATCATGAATCACTAGAATTACAGGTAGGTGCAATCTCTTCAGATCCCCCCACTGATGTCCCCCACCCGCCCACCACCCCCGACTCATGATCTCTCCCTCATTTCCTCCTGTATGGTCACCAGCTGCGATCTGGTGCTGCTGGCCTTCCCACCCAACTGCCAGACAACCCCTCAATGTGGCTGGCTGGAGCTGGGCAATGGATTGCAAAAATGGTCATCAAGTCCTGCCATTAAATTTGGCAAGACCTGAGGGAAACTTGTTCTTCCATATTTCCCGACAGCTAAACCTCCCATCCACTCCCTCCCACTCCTGTAAATATTAGGACCGTTAACTCTCTTTCTCCATCCACAGATGTTGCCTGACCTGCTGAGTATATCCAGCATTCACAGTATTTTGCTTGTGTTGTGTGAGTGTGTTCCATACTAGGTAATGAAATTTCACAAACTAAGAACTGCAACACATAGCCCATCACACATTTGTCTTTTGGGAGGTTACTTGGGATATTTTCCACGACAGTTTAATAACAACAATGGCAAATATAGGCATTTGAACTGCGAGACAAGCTGAAAGCTTTAGATTTTTAATCTCTTTTCTGCACTACTCACGGCTTTCTGCTCAGCAAATGGGGGTGACTTTGGTAACATTTTGTTTTTCAAAAGTATGCCATTGCTTGTTGAGGCATTTTAAGGTTTGATTAATAAGCTTCAGAGAAAGATTCAGCAATTTCTAAAATTTGTTTCATGGAATGTGGGTGTTGCTGGCAAGGCCAGCATTTGTTGCCCATCCCTAAATGTGCTTGAGAAGATGGTGGTGAGCTGCCTTCTTGAACCGCTGCAGTCCACGTGGTGTAGGCACACCCACAGTGCTGTTCAGCAGGGAGTTCCAAAATTTTGATCCAGCGATAGTGAAAGAATGGCAATATATTTCCAATGCAGGATGGTGTGTGGCTTGGAGGGGAACTTGCAAATGGTGATGTTCCCATGCATCTGTTACCCTTGTCCTTCTAGGTAGAAGAGTTCGCTGGTTTGGAAGGTACTGTTGAAGGTGGCGTGGTGAGTTGCCGCAGTGCGTCTTGTATATATTACATACTGCTGCCACTGTGCGTTGGTGGTGTTAGGAGTGAATGTTGAAGGTGGTGGATGGGGTGCCGATCAAATGAGCTGCTTTATCCTGGATAGTGTTGAGCTTCCTGAGTGGCGTTGGAGCTGCACTCATTCAGGCAAGTGGAGACTATTCCATCACACTCCTGACTTGTGCCTTGCTGGTGGTGGAGAGACTTTGGGCAGTCAGGAGTTGGGTTAGTCGCCTCTGAATTCCCAGCCTCTGACTTGCTCTTGTGGTCACGGTATTTATGTGGCTGCTTCAGTTCAGTTTTTGGTCACTAGTAACCCCCAGGCTGTTGATAGTGGGGGATTCAACACTGGTAATGCTGTTGAATGTCAAGGGGAGATGGTTAGATTCTCTCTTGTTGGAGATAATCATTGCCTGGCACTTGTGTGGTGCGAATGTTACTTGCCACTTATTAGCCCAAGCCTGAATGTTTTCCATTTTGCTGCATGTGGACACGGACTGCATCAGTGTCTGAAGAGTTGTGAATGGCATTGAGCATTGTACAATCATCAGCAAACATCCCCCCTTCTGACCTTATGATGAAGGTCATCGATGAAGCAGCTGAACATGGTTGGGCCTAGGACACTACCCTGAGGAACTCTGCAGCAATGTCCTGGGACTGAGATGATTGGCCTCCAACAACTACTATCATCATCCATTTGTGCTTGGCATGACTCAAACCAGTGGAGAATTTTCTTCCTGATTCCCATTGACTTCAATTTAGCTAGGGTTCCTTGATGCCACTCTTGGTCAAATGCTGCCTTAATGTCAAGGGCAAGCACTCTCACCTCTCCTCTGGAGTTCAGTTCTTTTGTCCATGTTTGGACCAAGGCTTTAATGAGATAAGTGGCCCTGGCTGAACCCAAACTGAGGATCAGTGAACAGGTTATTGCTGTGTAAGTGCTGCTTGATAGCACTGTTGATGACAGGTGGTGACACCTTCCATCACTTTGCTGATGATCGAGAATAGACTGATGGGGCAGTAATTGGTCGGTTTGGATTTGTTCTGCTTTTTGTGGATAGGACATACCTGGGCAATGTTCTACATTGTCAGGTAGATGCCATTGTTGGAGCTGCACTGGAACAACTTGGCTAGGGGCGCGGCTAGTTCTGCCACACAAGTTTTCAGTACGATTGCTGGGATGTGATCAGGACCCAAAGCCTTTGTAGAATCCAGTGCCTTCAGCTGTTTCTTGGTATCACATGGAGTAAATCGGATTGGCTGAAGATTGGCATCTGTAATGCTGGGGACTCGGGAGGAGGCCGAGATGGATCATCAACTCGGCAATTCTGGCTGAAGAAGGTCGCAAATGCTTCAGCCTTTTCTTTTGCACTGATGTATTGGGCTCCTCCATCATTGAGGGTGAGGATATTTGTGAAGCTTCCTCCTTCTCCAGTTAGTTGTTTAATTTTCCACCACTATTCATGACTGGATGTGGCAGGACTGCAGAACTTTGATCTGATCCATTGTTTGTGGGATCACTTAGCTCTGTCTATTGTATTACGCTTCTGCTGTTTAGCATGCAAGTAGTCCTGTGTTGTAGCTTCACCAGGTTTACACCTCATTTTTAGGTATGCCTGGTGCTGTTCCTGGCATACCCTCCTGCACTCCTCATTGAACTAGGGCTGATCACTTGGTTTGATGGTAATGGTAAAGTGAGGGATATGCCGAACGATGAGGTTGCAGATTCTGGTTGAATACAATTCTGCTGCTGCTGATGGTCCATGGTGCCTCATGGATGCCCAGTTTAGAACTGCCAGATCTGTTCTGTATCTATCCCTTTTCGCACCGGAGTAGTGCCACACAAAATTATGGACAGTATCATACGAACATACAAACTAGGAGCAGGAGTAGGCCATTTGGCCCCTTGAGCCTGCTCTGCCATTCCATAAGATCATGGCTGATCTGTTTGTGGACTCAACTCCACTTTCTTGCCTACCCCCGATACCCTTTGACTCCCTTGTTTGTCAAGAATCTGTCTACCTCTGCCTTAAAAACATTCAATGACCCTGCCTTCACTGCTTTCCAGGGAAGAGAGTTCCACAGACTCACAGAAGTGAGGGACCTTGGAGTGAATGTCCACAGATCCCTGTAGGCAGGAGTAACTATGAATTTCTTAAGGGTCTCGAATGACAGCCTCTCTGGCTGGTTGCCTCTGTGGCATTGTTTACGTGTTCTTTCCCGTTACAGTGCAGTCGTGCCTCCTCGTTGGCCCCGCTGGAAACAACGTTAATTGGGTATCCGATTTTTGTTGGCTAAACGACTATCGAAAGAACACGAGATGGCTATTGATCTGCGTAGATCAGATACTTAGTCTTGCGACGGTATCCGCCTCAAAAAATGGATGACTCATGGATCAGAGAAGCCTGGTTGGGAAGCGTCCCTGAAATAAAAAAGTCCCCACAGTTGCATCTGTAGAAGCGTTCTGTGCCAATTGTCGATGCACTAGTCTCTGATGCACTAGGTAAAAGGTCGTCCTTCACACAGACTGGAGAGGAGGATCAGAGACCCTATAGACATTACTACCTGCCCTATTGGGAACTGAGTCCGGGAGCTGGACCCAAAGGACCAATTATCCCGGTAGAAGATGTCAAGGACATAGAAGAGGTTCTAGAGATGTACACCCACCTGGAAAAGCAATTATATGTGAAAACACGTACCTTCTATAATTCTAAACACAAAGATTCGATCAGAAGAGAAAGATTGTGACTAATATTGATTTATTAGGCTGTGAGACAGGATAGAACAGCGGTACAGGAAGTGGTGATTCATTATCCTACTGATGGGTTATTCTGTGAAATCTGTAACCTTCCAAAAATTGGCCTGTTCAACATTAATTTGGTTAAGAAGCATCAAGTTAAGAACATTCGTACCAAATGTTTGTGCTGTAATAAGAGCAGAGAATATCATGCAATTGCATGTCACTATGCAAAATGTAAGGGCAGGGGTGAGTTCGCCTGTAGCAGTTGCGAACAGAGGTTTATGATAAAGATAGGCCTCAGTCAACATGAGAGGTACAAGTATGCCAATCTGTGAAATGAGAAAAGCCTTGCAGCCCAGAAAGTAAAGATAAGCAAGGAAGGAGGGATTATAAGTGGACTGAAGAAGAGACTAAGCCTCTCAGAGAGCTGGAACTGAGATCTAAGGGGCACAGGAACATCAAATTGCAAATAGCGAGTGTCCTTCAAACAAAAACAGTCAAGCAAATCTCAGATAAATGCAGAATTCTACAGAAAACCCAAGTAGAGACTCAAAATATAACAGCTGATAATTTTACGGATGTTGCCTTAGAGATCGAACCAGGGGGAGAGGCTGGCTATCCAGTTTAGGCTGTCTCACATCCAAGGAGCAAGATTAATCCACCAGCTAGCATCCCTAAACATTGGGACGTGGATGACCAATTGAAACAGGCCGAGGAACTCATGGATGTGCAAAGTTCGGGCCCTCAGCATTGGGTTAATGGAAAGCTTGACTGAATTGTTATTGAATCGGGGTAAATCCCTAAATAAGGATAATAGATCTCAGAGAGGCAAGGAAGGTAAGAGGAAGAAAGATAAGTGCAACAAATACACCGGCGCGAGAAAGAAGTATGCAACCAAGAAGGCAATATTTAGAGCAACGCAGCAGCTCTCTAAAACTGACAGGCGCCAACTTGCAAGACAGATCATGGGTGCACCATCTTATCATTGAGGAACTAGAACAAAGTTTTTGTGTTAAACTTACAAATCCGAACAATGAAGCAAATATCAGTAAATTTGCAAATTATGCTAGTCGGAGAGAATTGATGAAGCCAATAGGGGAGGAGGAAGTAAGTGTAGCTATGAAGGGGATTGATGAGAAAAGTGCGGCAGGTCCAGGCGGAATGAACCTGCAAAGTATACAGGACATTCACGAGGAAGATGACACACGGCTTCCCTGACTCTTCCCTGAAATTGAGTACTATCCTGGAGTCTCTTCAAAAGAGTTCTCATTCCAAAGACCGATGATTTAGAGCACTTGACATACATTGTAACTGGTGACCCATTGCTATAGGTCCGATGCTACTTCGCCTATTTACAAAGATCGTGATGAAACGTCTCAGTGAGACAGTTGAGATCAACCCTAGGCAGAAGGGCTTTTTAGCAGCTACTCCTGGATGCAATGGGAACATTGTCGTGTTAGAAAACATCATAAAGGGAGCTAAAAATAGTCTTCAGGACCTGGCAGTTGTTTTTGTCAATCTTGCAAAAGCATCTGACTTTGTTGGGCATAAGCTACTCACGAAAGCTTTACATAGAATGGGTCTGCCAAAAGACTTTATTAAATAAAAACAAGAAATGCTGGAATCACTCAGCAGGTCTGGCAGCATCTGTGAAAAGAGAAGCAGAGTTAACGTTTCGGGTCAGTGACCCTTCTTCGGAACTCTGAGTTAACTCTGCTTCTCTTTTTACAGATGCTGTCAGACCTGCTGAGTGATTCCAGCATTTCTTGTTTTTATTTCAGATTTCCAGCATCTGCAGTATTTTGCTTTTATAAAAGACTTTATTATCCTGATTGAGGATTTATATTTCAATAACACAACGGTAATTGAAGGGAATAAAGATTAGGACTAACCCAATAAAGATTGAGAGGCGTGTCAAGCAGGGAGACTCCTTATCGCCAATACTATTTAACATCGCAATGGATCTGTTGGTGTGCTCCGTAGAAAAGGCTGGTTCGGGAGTTTTAATGCCTCTTGGAGGTAGAAGGGTCAACTGCTCCGCACTGGCCTTTGCGGATGATATAGCCCTCTTAAGTGACTTTCATGTCGGGATCGAATGGAACCTTAAACTTGTCTAGTCTTTTTGTGAGAACGCAGGGCTTGCTATTAACACCTTGAAGACTATAAAGGTTTCACTTTGCATGGAAGGGGAAGACCTTGATGTATAATCATAAAGATAACTGGAAGTTAAAGGATGGTACCATTTCCTATCTTCCACCAGGGGAGACCAAGAAATATTTAGGCGCCCGTTTCGAACCTTGGGCAGGTGTGGCGGAGGGCGACTGGGAAGAGAGATTGAAATCCTGGGAGTTAAATCTAAGGGCAGTAGCTCTTAAACCAGTTCAAAGAATTGAGATCCTCAAAACATATATCATCCCTAGGTTGTGCTATCACCTGATCCTAACAGACATGTCTTAAAATACACTAATAACATTGGATCAGATTATTAAGAATGCCACAAAGCAATTCCTACACCTTCCACCTCATATGACGGATGGCCTCCTGTATTCTAGTAATAGGAATGGAGGGCTCAGTATGCCAAAATTAGAAGTGAAAATTCAAGCTGCGATAATTCATAAATGCAAAGCACTAGAATATTCTAACGATGAAGTGATTCGGGTGTCATTTCAATCCGAGGTAAGGGGAATATTGATACTATTGAAGGGCTTCAACATATTAAGGTTCTTAATGAAATTGAAGAATTTCTTCCAGATAAAGCTGGTAATATCCCAGAAGAGGACAATCTTGAGGAACCCACCTTGGACACGCAAGCTCTGAGTAGATCAAAACCTGTGAATAAATATGCAGCGTGGAGGGAATGGGAATTTGCCAAATGGGTTAATCTTAAAAGTCAAGGTGTTGGAATTTCATATTATCAGAATGATAACATTTCAAACTCTTGGATTAAGCCTGTGTTTAATCTCCAATGTCACAGTTTATAAATAGTTTACTGTTGCGCTGCAATCGATGTCCGACTAGATCAACCCTAACGAGGGATCAACCTTGTGCAATAAAAACTTGTTGGTGTTGTGAGGCTCCAAATATTCATACTTCACTCATATTTCAGGTTGCTGCCCTTTTGTGAAGAACACACGTATAAAGCGCCATAATAAGATACTTGATCAGCTCCAGCAATATGTCTCTAAGTAAAGCTGGACAGCTTACCTTGAGCCAAGGCTTACAGGCAAAGATGGTTCCTTATGGAAACCTGATATATTTAAGAAAGACAATAATGTTGCCATGGCAGATGTTACAGTTCATTACGAGGAAGACAATAAAGCAGTAGAAATGGCATGGGAAGGAAAAAGGTTGAAATATCAACATCTGGGATCGGAGATTACAGAATTGAAGGGAGGTCTTGAGCCTAAGTACTTTGGTTTTGTGTTGGGTGCCAGAGGTAAATGGCTTGAAAAGTGCAACAGTCTCATGCGATTCTTGAAGATACAAAGGTTTAAATCTTTCACACAGCAAATTTCAAGATTAACAATTTTCCTGATGCTCACTGATGCAAATCTTCAGCGAAAGGTAGAGACACTAAACTCCATCCTATAAAAGCCCAGCTTCGAGCTGGTAGTGACACATACTGATCCACGAGGCCAGGTAAGGTATGCAGCTATGGCATTAAAAAAAATGTATGAAAAAAGTCATGGATGAAAAAAAATGGGGGCATGGTGGTGGTTAGTATATTGATTTAATATGAAATACGGTGTGTAGTAATAGTAGAATGGTGGTGGATAGTAAATAACATGATTAAATAACGCAATTTAGGGTTCTGTCTTTACAAAGGAGGACACAAATATCAGAAATGTTTGGGAACACAGAGCTTAGTGAGAGAAAGGAACTGAAAGAAATCAATATTAGTAGAGAAATGGTGTTGGGGAAATTGATGGGATTGAAGGCCGATAAATCCCCAGGGCCTGATGCTATGCATCCCAGAGTACTTAAGGAAGTGGCTCTAGAAATAGTGGATGCATTGGTGGTCATCTTCCAAGATTCTATCGACTCTGGAACAGTTCCGACAGATTGGAGGGTAGCTAATGTAACTCCACTATTTAAAAAAGGAGGTAGAGAGAAAGCAGGGAATTATAGACCAGTCAGCCTGACGTCGGTAGTGGGGAAAATTCTAGAGTCCATTATCAAAGATTTTATAGCAGAGCACTTAGAGAACAGTGGTAGAATCAGGCAGAATCAGTATGGGTTTACGAAAGGGAAATCATGCTTGACAAATCTACTAGAATTCTTCGAGGATGTAACTAGTAGAGTTGATGAGGGGGAGCCAGTGGATGTGGTTTATTTGGACTTTCAGAAGGCTTTCCACAAAGTCCCAAAGTGGATAACCTCACATTTATTCACATTATACTGCATCTGCCATGCATTAGCCCAGTCACTCAACTTGTCCAAATCACCCTGAAGCCTCTCTGCATCCTCCTCATAACTCACCCTCCCACCCAGTTTTGTGTCATCTGCAAATTTGGGTAAATTACATTTAGTTCCCTCATCTAAATCATTAATATATATTGTGACTAGCTGGGGTCCTCGCACCGATCCCTGTGGGACCTCACTAGTCACTGCCTGCCATTCAGAAAAAGACTTGTTTATTCCTACTCTATGTTTCCTGTCTGCCAACCAATTTTCTATCCATCGCAATGCACTACCCCCAATCCCATGCGCTTTAATTTTGCACGCTAATCTCTTATGTGGGACTTTGTCGAAAGCCTTCTGAAAGTCCAAATAAACCACATCCACTGGCTCCCCCTCATCAACTCTACTAGTTACATCCTCAAAGAAATCAGCATGGCCCTCCTTTGTGGTAATGCTAGAGGTCTCCACGTAAAGCCACATAAAGACTCAGGTTCTGAGTGTTGCAAAATAGCAGGACAGATCGATAAGGTGGCTAAGAAGAGCAGGGAGGTTATGATGAAACTGTATAACTCATAGGTTAGGCCACAACTTGAGTATTGTGTGCAGTTATGGTCACCTCATTACAGAAAAGATGTAATTGCACTAGAGAGGGTACAAAGGAGATTTACGAGGATGTTGCTTGGACTTCAAAAAAGCAGCTGTTAGGAAAGATTGGATAGACTGGGGTTATTCTCCTTGGAACAGAGAAGACTAAGGGGAGATCTGATTGAAATGTACAAAATTGTGAGGGTCCTGGATAGAGTGGATGTGAAGGGCCTATTTACATTAGCAGAGAGGTCAGTGAATCGGGGGCATAGATTTAGTGATTGGTAGAAAGATTAGAGGGGAGATGAAAAAATTTTTCACCCAGAGGGTGGCAGGGGTCTGAAACTCTGCAGAAAGGATAGTCGAGGCAGAAGCCCTCAACTCATTTTAAAAGGTGCTTGGATATGCACCTCAAGTGCCATAACCTGCAGGGCTATTTACCAAATGCTAGAAGGTGGGATTAGACTGGGTGGCTCATTTTCTGGCTGACAGACATGATGGGCCAAGTGGCTTCTTTCTGTGCCGCAAACTTTCTATGATTCTATGATTCATCCTAAGCTTCCTTTTTCAGTTTCATTTTAATTTCAATTTCTTTAAATATCCAGGGAAGTGTAGCTTTGGAAGCCCTTCATTCCCAACTCATAGCAATGGATCTAGTAGGTATCTGGGCTATCTTTTACTTGAAGACCTCCCGTTGTTCATTTACTGTTTTACCTGCTAAACTTTGTTTCCAGTCTGCCTGGGGTGCATCTCTTTTCAACACTTCAGCTTTGATTCTTTCTTTCCCTTTTTTCATAACTTCATTCATCCTAATGATATTGTGATCACTGCTTTCCATTCTCTATGTACTTTTTTTCTCCTCTCTGATGCTTCATCCTGCTTCCCCTCCCCCAGACAAATTAGTTTATATTCAGAATTTCCTCAAGAAACTATCATTTTGAAATACAAGAAGCATGATGAAAGGAGAAAGAAATGTGGAGAATGTAGGAAGTATGTACAATGGACTTCCAACCTAGATCTGAAAACAAAACAGCAGACAGAAAGGAAAATCAAGATGTTGTCAGTTTATTTTGACAATCTTCGACATGACCAATTTGCAAAAGGAAGAGGTCATTTGTAGCTTGACCCAAAGAACAGTTACTGACTCAATTCTCTATCGTCACAAAAACATGCTATGTCGAATGATGATTTTTTTTTTAATCCACCAACTGGAAACCTGAACATTAAACTGGCAGAGACGAACCACTCAAACCTTGCAAGCTTTGAGCTCTGCCTGCTGAACGTGAACACTGAGGCATAACCCCTGCTGCAGACTGTAGTGTTCAATTGATCTGTGTTTAATTATGTTGGTCTGTTCACTGATCGATATTCACTGTGTTTAATTACTTAAGCCTGAAGGTGGAGCGATAGAGTTTTGAGAAGTTTCTGGAAGGAACAGACAGAGACCCCCTTGAAGGAAATCAGCTGCATTGCTGCCTCCCGGAGAACCACTGAATTAGCCGTTCACATCTTCTAACTGGAAGCCTCTGAACTACCAAATCAACCATCCGCATCTTCAAACCAAAAGCCTCAGGACCACAAAATTCAGCCTGAAGCCAGTCGAGTTACAAACTCCACAGACTATATACCTCTTTTATTTCTCTGGACCCTAATTCGACCAATCTATCCTTACTCACTCTGTAACCTATTTGTGTGTGTATGTGTGTGAAAGTTGTCGCATATTTTATATTACTTAGATCGGTTTAAGTACAATAAAGTTAACCTCTTTCTTTGTTAAACTCGAGAAAATTTGTCCGATTGGCTCTTTTTATGATCATGGTATGTAACAGTTAAACACACTGAATTGGCAAGTATATTACTGAAAAAAGAAATAAACCTGTTGTGATCAAACAAGAAAAGGGGAAAGCAGGGAGCCCTTCGACACCTCCTCACTTGATCATTACACTATTCTCCCAACCCCATAGTCTGAAATAGCAATGGGCTTGAAAGTGCAACAGACGATGCATAGACTTGTTGCAACAACATGCACAATGATTTTAACATGACATAAAATGTGCCAATGTGCTTTAGAAGTTTGAAGGAATTGAGGAACCAGTTAGGGAAGATGACCAAGGGTGTGATCAATGAAAGAGGTTTTGAAAAAGGAAGAGATTTATTAAATTAGAAGGGATTTAAGGGGAGAATTCAAGAGTACAACAACAACTGACATTTATATAGCACCTTTAACATGATAAAACTTCCCAAGGTGCTTCACATGGGTGTTATACAGCAAGATTAGACATCACACCACATAAGGTGTTGTTAGGGCAGTTGGCGAAAAACTTGGTCAAAGAGGTAGGTTTTAAGGAGCACGTTAAAGAAAGAAAGAGGTGCAAAGTTGAAGAGGTTTAGAGAGGGAATTCCAGAGCTTAGGGCCTAGTCAGCTGAAGACAGAGCCACAAATAGTGGAGCAATTAAATTTGGGGATGCTCAAGAGGCCAGAATAAGATGAGCAGATGACCTCAAGTGTATGGAGGGTATAATGTGAAAGGCCAGCCAGGAGTGTGTTGGAATAGTCAAGTCTCGAGGTAATAAAGGCATAGATGAAGGTTTCAACAACAGATGAGCTGAGGCAGGGCAAAATCGGGCAATGGTACTGAGGTGGAAATAAACAGTCTTAGTGATGGCGGGCTGGAAGCTCATCTCGAGGTCAAATATAACCAACTTTATGAACAGTCTGGTTTAGTCTCAGACAGTTGCCAGGGACAGGGATGAAGTTAGTAGCTAGGAAACGAAGTTTGGAGCAGGAACCAAAGACAATGGCATCAGTCTTCCTCCTCAACTCCGGAGGTTACTCTTGAAGATTCAGGGCTACAACTGTGATGTTAAATACAAACCCGGTAGTCAGATGGTCCTATCAGACACTCTAAGTAGACTGCCAACATGGGGAAGTTGCGAGAAATACCACTCGACTTCCAGGTGGACCAAGTCTGTGCAAGCGTGGAGGATGTCTACAATGTAGATCTCATGTGATTCGATCAAAACAACAGAGAGGAGCTCCAAAGGGAGATTTCTCAAGACCCAATACTCCAAGCTCTGTGGCAGATCATTGTAGAGAGTTGGCCTGAGACCATTCAGGAGATCCCTATGGATCTAAGAACATATTGGCCATATAGAGATGAAATCAGTATATCCAATGGAGTACTAAGGATACAAAGGATACCAAATACTCACTCCAGTGACACTTCAGTCTGACATACTCGGACAGCTCCACCAAGTCACATAAGAATAGAGAGGATAAGATGACTTGATCGCAAGTCAGCGTTCGGCAAGGACGTTGATTAGATGATGAGATCTTATGATGTGTGTCAGGAACACCAGGCAAGTCAACAGAAAGAGCCTCTCCAACCACATGACATACCGTCATCACTATGGACCAAGAAAGTAACAGATCTATGCTCTGTGGTCAGAGACAACTATCTGTTAGTGACTATCATTCCAAATTTCCTATTGTGCAGAAGCTTCGAGATGCATTGAGCACAGCAGTGGCCAGCACTGCTCAAGCCATCATTAGTCATTTTGATGCCCTACTAGAAGTGGTGTTTGACAACGGTCCACAATACATGGGAAAACAGTTCCAGGATATACAAGGAAGTAATCAAAGATGTCCTTGTCTGTGATTGATACAATGAGAGTAGCAAGGTCACATGAGATGGCAAGGTCAAGGGGATGGCCATGAATATCAGTTGGAGAGTACAGGGTTGTAACAGCTGAAAGCTCTGGCATCATCAGAGCAGTGGAAGGGAAACACAGCAGTCTGAAGAGTGCAAGCATGGACATTGAATTGGAGGTGATTGTGGAGGTTTGGGTGGAAAGATTTGTAAATGAGGGTGAACATTTTGAAAATTGAGATTTACAAAAGCTAAAAGATGTCAATGAGGAAAGAGATGATTATCGAAGCGGATTTAGCATTGGATGGGATTCGAACAGCAAAGTTCCAGATTGGAATTTGTGTGGGGGGATTTCAGGAGGCTGGTAAGGAGATTGTTAGAGAATCTGAGCTTGAAGTTAATGCTATCAGTGGTGGTTGGGTGAGATAGTTATGGAAGGAGGCAATATTTCAGAAATGGAAGTAGGATGTCTCAGTGATGGATAGAATCTAGCTTTTGAAGTTCAGGTTCAGTTCAAACAAGTTACCTATATTTTGGTAAGCCTAGGCAAGAGAAAATAGAGGTTAAGTTATATTTTGGGATTGGGTTTGAGTCAGGGTAGACCTCAGCGGATGAAGGAGGGAATGACCCCAATATTAATGGGGAGGCGGGGAGAGTGTGGGAGAAGTTGTAATTGGCCAAAGAACCCAGCAAGGCTGGGGTCATGGAAGCCCTGCTGTCATAATGGAAGGGCCTGAATTTTAAAAAAAATATTCTGCAGCCTCTTGCATAACAGCTGGCCAGATTGATAGTCTTGTTGGCGGCGGGGAGTGTATACAAAATCGGGGATAGTCCCTGACAGTTATTGGGGTCAGGGGAAAGCTGGAGGTTACAACTGGGGAGCAAGGGGAAGGGTTGTGAACGTGGCTGTGAGTGGTGGGTCTGCCTATGATTGGGGCCTGGTAGTGGTGGGTGGTGAGCCTATCTACGATTAGGGCCGGGGCTGGGGGGATGCCTTGCTGTAATCGGAGCCGTGGGATGGGGAGTTCTCGCTGTGATTTTGGCCTGGAGGTTGGGTGAAATTGTGAGTGACCTGCTTATTTCACTGTGTGGTACATTTCAGATTTCTGTATGGCTGCACAGACTAGCACCTTAGAGGGAACATTGCTCTCCTTGCATTCTCATGGTCTCATTCTCCCTCTCCTCTGACTGGTCCCATTCTACCTCCCCTCTCATACGTTTGATTCTACTTCTCCCCTTACTGGTCCCATTCAACCTTGACTTTCACATCGCTCATTCTAACTCTGCTCAATTGTTGCATTCTCCCTGTCTTCAAACATCTCATTCTACTCCTTCTCACATCCATACCATTCTACTTCTCCTTACATTTCCCACACCTGGACTGCTAGCTCCCCTTTCCTGACACAACAGCTCACACTTTCAGGAAAGTAGATGAAATGTGAAAGGAGTAGAAAGGATGTATGCAGCTTGAAAGTCTAGGATTAGACCATAAACAATCTTAAAATCCATTCATCTCGCTGAACAGTGAAATGGAACTCACATTATTTATTTATTTATTTACCCAGAGAGTCTGGGTCAGTGTGGGTTTGTCTCCATTTTCACCAGGGATAGAATTGGTTCAACAGTCTGGGTCAGTGTGGGTTTGTCTCCATTTTCACCTGGGTTAGAATTGCACAGAGAGTCTGAGTCAGTGTGGGTATGTCTCCATTTTCCCTGGGTTAGAATTGCACAGAGAGTCTGAGTCAGTGTGGGTATGTCTCCATTTTCCCTGGGTTAGAATTGCACAGAGAGTCTGAGTCAGTGTGGGTATGTCTCCATTTTCCCTGGGTTAGAATTGGACAGAGTGTCTGGCTCTTTGTGGGCATTGTCTCCATTTTCACCAGGGTTAGAATTGGACGAACAGTCTGGATCCGTGTGGGCTTGTCTCCATTTTCACCTGGGTTCGAATTGGACTGAGAGTCTCAGTCAATGTGAGTTTGTCTCCATTTTCACCTGGGTTCGAATTTGACGAACAGTCTGGGTCAATGTGGGGTTGTTCCCATTTTCACCTGGTTTAGAATTGGATGGGGAGACTGGGTCAGTGTGGGAATGTCTCCATTTTCACCTGGGTTAGAATTGGATGGAGAGACTGGGTCAGTGTGGGTAAGTCTCCATTTTCACCTGGGTTAGAATTGGATGGTGAGACTGGGTCAGTGTGGGAATGTCTCCATTTTCACCTGGGTTAGAATTGGATGGAGAGACTGGGTCAGTGTGGGTAAGTCTCCATTTTCACCTGGGTTAGAATTGGATGGTGAGACTGGGTCAGTGTGGGTATGTCTCCATTTTCACCTGGGTTAGAATTGGATGGAGAGACTGGGTCAGTGTGGGTATGTCTCCATTTTCACCTGGGTTAGATTTGGACAGAGTGTCTGGGTCAGTGTGGGTAAAAAATTAAAAAAAATAAAAAAAATCAGGTGAAGGCTGAAAGGGAACCCTAGACCTCTTTCTCACATGGTGGTAACAATATATACAACAAAAGATTGCTTAAATGAGGGAGAAACAATGAACAATGTGAGTTTACTGTAACAGTGTTTAATTTTAAACATACCGTGTTTTTAGCTCCCCTTTGGTGAATCCTTGTTCACCACTTTCCAATTATAAGACAAGGAAACCAGCACAAACAGGCTTTCTTAGGTTTAAAGAAGAAAAGTTGAAATTTATTAAACCTAAACTCTAATTCGGTTAATGCCTACACCACGCGCCCACGTTAGCATGCATATGCGATGCACACATACAAATAGAGACAGAAAAGAGCAGAAGAAAAAATAAAGTGGAAAAGTTTGAGGCAATATCTGAAGAGTTTTTGTTATGGTTCCTCGAGTTCACTGTAGAGTCCTTGATTGTAGATAGTTCTTGCTTTTTGTTGGGGTCCCGTATTATTCGCAAACCTTGTTCGCTTTAGAAGACTTTTCTCTTTTGGGGTTCATGTGTCTTCAGTAGATTCAGAGGCTTGTGAGAAAGAGATGGGAGCAGACAGGAGAGATCTTCTCAATCTAGGAGCAAACAGACACTCTCTCTCTAAGTTCAAGCTGTTTGTACAATTCAGAAAAACCCAGGTTGCCAAGCAGGTTAGTCATGTGACTAACTGGTCTGACCATGTCTTGGATTACAGCACTCTCTGGAATGATCCCCTTACACACAATACCTGGTGATCAAGGTCCATTGTGGGTTGAATGTGTCAGGGAATGGTCCTTTATCCTTCCAGTCACTGTCTGTTAATATGCAAATGTATTTTCCAGCTATGGCTGATCTGTTTAATGAGTCCTTTCTTCACTCCAGTAACAGTTTAAAATCAATGTTTATGACAACATTAATGTGCCTCATTCTTGGCAGGTGGGGGCCCAGCATGACACCTCCACACCAGCAAAATGAAATGTGATTTGAGAAAAGGTGCATATCATTAAAAGGATCCAGAGAAAATATAAGATACAGAAAAAAGACCATGCATTTCTCTCATTCATTTCCATTCATTCATAAATCCTAAAACATATTAAAATCGCCCCTTTTTGGCATCCCAATACACATGTGGTTCTATTTTGGGGAAGTTTCTCTTCTGTTTGTCCTTTCCATTGCTGCCTAGCGCCTTTGTTCCTGCTGAGGTAATTTTTTTTCAGAAGAGTCAGGAGTGGGCGGGTCTATTCTGAACTCTCCTTTAGTGCTTTGCTGAGTCATGCAAAGGCTTTTAACTTTAAGGTGGTTTTCTTTTTCTGACTGTGGGGATGATTCTTTGCTAATCTCTCCTTTGTCCTCTGGGACACCCCTGCTCGTAGGCATTTGTGCAGACTGTACTGCACTCCCCTGTGTTACTTTGACTAGGTGAGGCATCACCCTCACAGTTTCTGTGCTCTCTAGAGGTTTTTCTTTGTCTCTTCAGGTTCCTGTAAATGCTGTTAGCAACTCTGGTGGGGTGCTTCCAGTGTGGGCATTTACCTAGGAGGATGCGGGGTCTAACATTTCACATTTTTGGGGGTTGGCTGACCAGACGGTAAGGGTTTTCATCTGAGCTTCCTCCCGGACTTCCTTTAACCTGCCCTCTTGGTCAATTTTTCCCCTTCCCTGTTGAACCTTTTGCCGGCTCTGTGCCTACCTATCTCCTTTTGTTCTCAGCAGGGGTCCCTTACAGTTCACCAGCCCTCTGCTGGAGGGTCCTCCTAACACCAGTACAGGACTTAGGGGTTCAGGTTTCACTGTAGGTTGGGGTTTCCCCTCAATCTGGCACATGTGGCAATTCTTACAGTACTCTACCATATCTTTGTGGAGTTTTGACCAGTCAAACTGCTGTCTTATGTGGGCTTTGGTCTTTCATATACTGGCATGGACAGCCACTGTAGTCCTGTGGGCTCTCCTTCATATTTCTCTCCTGTACCTCAATGCCACGACTAACTGGTGAACTACTGTCCACTCCTTACTCTCAGGTCTGTGAGGAGAACTCCATTTCCTCATCAGTACCTCATTCTTTAAATGGTAGCAATCAGAGACTCCCTTTGCTTCACTTTCACATTGGGCAGCCTGTGTTAAATCCCGCAATACTGGGTCTGCTCGCTGAGCCTCAGCTAGGGAAAATCCATTTCATTCCCTGGGTCTCCTAACTTTCCAAAGAAAGTCTCGGACAGGCAGACCTCATGGTCATCTGCCTGCAGTGCTAACGCAGTCTGCTCTGGGGGAGTTGGTTTGATCATGGCCTGATTCATTACAGGGAGACTTCAGAGGTCTGTCTCCTACCACTGCCCTGTCTCTCTGACCTCCTGCGGTCTTTCTTTTACTACTGGGGGGCTGGGGGGCTACCACATTCACCCCCGCCAGATCATTACCTAGGAGCAGGTCAACCCCATCCAGAGGAAAACTAGGGACACCTACAGTCCCAAAACTAATCACTCTCGAGGTACAGGTTCAGGCATACACTGCGCTCCAATACCATTCGCCACCATTCTGGTGTTCACTGCATTCTCCGGGGGAAAGGCCTTTTCCTAATAAAAGGGATGTAGTGGTCCCTGTGTCCCTGAGAATTGCTATGGGCTTGCTTGCTCCACTCGAGGGGTATGGGGTTAATTTCCCTTCAGACACAAAACCCTGATAACCTTCAGGAATCTTATTACATTTTCCTGCACTTGCAGCCATAAGCTTCCTGGGTCTCACTCTTACTGCAGTTAAAGCCACAGCTTGTTCTGCTTTGCTTTCCATTAGGTTCGCATCTTCACTGAGTGGGTGTGCTCTGATTAACCCTACCAGTTTTCCCTTTTGTTTCCAGCAGTCAGCTTTTAAATGCCCTGCTTTATTACAATGGAAGCACAAAGGTCTCCAGGTTTCACTCTTGCTCACAGCACCTTCCTTTTTGACTAGAGGAGGGCGACCTGTGTCTCCTGCTTTCCTTTCTCTCCCAGGACTGCTTGGGCTCCTATCACCTTCCCACCCCTTGTCCTTTTCTGATTTGTGGGGGTGACTAGGAAAGGTTCTCCCCTGGGAAACCAACTTATAAATTAAAGTAAACTCATCAGCCAGAACAGCCACTTGCCGGGCTCTCTGGACACGCTTCTCCTTCATATTGGCCATACTTTCACTGGGGTTACTCTGTCAACCCCAAGTTAACTCAAGCCGTTTCAATTCTCTTTCTTTGCATTCTTTCTGGAATATTTTTTCTCTCTCTCCTGGGTTTAATTTTCTTCCCCTTTCTTCTAGAAGGCTCTTTCTTTCTCCCTCTCTAATTCAAGTTTCCTCTGTTCTAATTATATCTTTGCTAGCAGTACCCTGTCTGGGTCTACTTATAACCCTGTTTCTGCTTCTTCAGATTCAAGGGAAAAATGGTTGGCCACTAGTCTTAGGAGTTCAGACTTCCTAGCCTTGCCACATACAGTGATCCCACACTGCTCAGC
Source organism: Heterodontus francisci (assembly GCF_036365525.1). NCBI lineage: Eukaryota > Metazoa > Chordata > Chondrichthyes > Heterodontiformes > Heterodontidae > Heterodontus > Heterodontus francisci. Next base: position 149,255,109 of record NC_090376.1, on the reverse strand, counting down.
CAGTTTCCTCAACTCCTCCACAGATAGTGATTTTAACTTATCCCAAGTTACTTCACCTGGCTTGGGGAGCTACTAGCTTCAGTTGCAGACATGTTAGTATTCAATCACACACAACCAAAAGAAAACCTGTATTGAAATCTTGCTCTTTTTTGACTGGGAACAATTTGGCTTCCCACTTCCAATTTCTCTTAGTTACCTGTGGGAGAATTCTGGATGCGAGCACCCAAATTTCTGTTACGACCAGGTGAGAAAGAGGTCTTGGGTTCCCTTTCAGCATTCACTTGGTCTTACTGTAACAGAGTTTAATTTTAAACACACCATGTTTTTAGCTCCCCCTTAGTGAATCCTTTTTCACCGCTTTCCAAGTATAAGGCAAAGAAACCAGCACAAATAGACTTTCTTAGGTTTAAAGAAAAAAAGTTTGAAATTTATTAAGCATAAACTGAGACTCTAATTTTGTTGACGCCCATGGATACTGTAGCGCCCCACGCTAGCATGCGCACGCGATACACACATGCAAATAGAGACAGAAAAGAGCAGAAAAAAAATAAAGTGGAAAGGTTTGAGGCAATATTTGAAGATTTTTTGTTATGGTTCTTCGAGCTCACTGTAGAGTCCTTGATTGTAGGTAGATCTTGCTTTTCGTTGGGGCTCAGTATTATTCGTAAACCTTGTTCGCTGTAGGAGACTTTTGTCTCTTCGATGTCATGTGTCGTCAGTGGATTCAGAAGCTTGCGAGAAAGAGATGGGAGCAGACAGGAAAGATCTTCTCAGTCCAGGAGCAAACAGACACTCTGTCTCTGAGTTCAAACTGTTTATACAATTCAAAAAAACCCAGGATGCCAAGCAGATTTGTCATGTAACTAACCGGTCTGACCACATCTTGGATTACAGCAGTCTCTGTAATGTTTCTCTTACACACAATGCCTGGTGATCAAGGTCCATCGTGGGTTGAATGTGTTTTTTTTCATTCATTCATGGGATGTGGGCGGCGCTGGCCAGGACAACATTTATTGCCCATCCCTAATTGCCCTTGAGAAGGTGGTGGTGAGCTGCCTTCTTGAACCGCTGCAGTCCATTTGGGGTAGGTATCTCCACAGTGCTGTTAGGAAGGGAGTTCCAGGATTTTGACCCAGCGACAGTGAAGGAACGGCGATATAGTTCCACGTCAGGATGGTGTGTGACTTGGAGGGGAACTTGCAGGTGGTGGTGTTCCCATGCATTTGCTGCCCTTGTCCTTCCAGTTGGTAGAGGTCGCGGGTTTGGAAGGTGCTGTCTAAGAACCCTTGGTGCATTGCTGCAGTGCATCTTATAGATGGTACACACTGCTGCCACTGTGCGTCGGTGGTGGAGAGAGTGAATGTTTGTAGATGGGGTGCCAATCAAGCGGGCTGCTTTGTCCTGGATGGTGTCGAGCTTCTTGACTGCTGTTGGAGCTGCACCCATCCAGGCAAGTGGAGAGTATTCCATCACACTCCTGACTTGTGCCTTGTAGATGATGGACAGGCTTTGGGAAGTCAGGAGGTGAGTTACTCACCGCAACATTCCTAGCCTCTGACCTGTTCTTGTAGCCATGGTATTTATCTGGCTACTCCAGTTCAGTTTCTGGTCAATGGTAGCCCCTAGGATGTTGATAGTGGGGGATTCAGCAATGGTAATGCCATTGAATGTCAAGGGGAGATGGCTAGATTCTCTCTTGTTGGAGATGGTCATTGCCTGGCACTTGTGTGGCGCGAATGTTACTTGCCACTTATCAGCCCAAGCCTGGATATTGTCCAGGTCTTGCTGCATTTCTACACGGACTGCTTCAATATCTGAGGAGTCATGAATGGTGCTGAACATTGTGCAATCATCAGCGAACATCCCCACTTCTGACCTTATGATTGAAGAAAGGTCATTGATGAAGCAGCTGAAGATGGTTGGGCCGAGGACACTACCCTGAGGAACATCTGCAGTGATGTCCTGGAGCTCAGCTGATTGACAGCCAACAACCACAACCATCTTCCTTTGCGCTAGGTATGACTCCAGCCAGCGGAGGGTTTTCCCCCTGATTCCCATTGACCTCAGTTTTGCTAGGGTTCCTTGATGCCATACTCGGTCAAATGCTGCCTTGATGTCAAGGGCAGTCACTCTCACCTCACCTCTTGAGTTCAGCTCTTTTGTCCGTGTTTGAACCAAGGCTGTAATGAGGTCAGGAGCTGAGTGGCCTTGGCGGAACCCAAACTGAGCGTCACTGAGCAGGTTATTGCTAAGCAAATGCCGCTTGATGGCACTGTTAATGACACTTTCCATCACTTTCATGATGATTGAGAGTAGGCTGATGGGGCGGTAAGTGGCCGGGTTAGACTTGTCCTGCTTTCTGTGTGGAGGACATACCTGGGCAATTTTCCAGTTTGCAGGGTAGATGCCAGTGTTGTCACTGTATTGGAATAGCTTGGTTAGGGGTGCGGCAAGTTCTGGAGCACAGGTCTTCAGTACTATTGCCAGAATATTTTCGGGGCCATAGCTTTTGCAGTATCCAGTGCCTTCAGTCGTTTCTTGATGTTACGCGGAGTGAATCGAAATGGCTGAAGTCTGGCATCTGTGATGCTGGGGACTTCAGGAGATGGCCGAGATGGATCATCAACTCGGCACTTCTGGCTGAAGATTGTTGCAAATGCTTCAGCCTTATCTTTCGCACTGATGTGCTGGGCTCCCCCATCATTGAGGATGGGGATATTTGTGGAGCCACCTCCTTCAGTTAGTTTTTAATTGTCCACCACCATTCACGGCTGTATGTGGCAGGACTGCTGAGCTTAGATCTGATCCGTTGGTTATGGGATCGCTTAGCTCTGTCTATCGAATGCTGTTTACGCAGTTTGGCATGCAGATAGTCCTTTGTTGTAGCTTCACCAGGTTGACACCTCATTTTAAGGTATGCCTGGTGCTGCTTTTGGAATGCCCTCCTGCACTCTTCATTGAACCAGGATTGGTTTCCTGGCTTGGTGGTCATGGTAGAGTGGGGGATATGCTGGGCCATGAGGTCACAGATTGTGGTTGAGTACAATTCTGCTGCTGCTGATGGCCCCCAATGCCACATGGATGCCCAGTTTTGCATTGCTAGATCTGTTCAAAATCTATCCCATTTTGCACAGTGGTAGTGCCACATAACACGATGGAAAGTGTCCTCAATGTGAAGGCGGGACTTCGTCTCCACAAGGACTGTGCGGTGGTCACTCCTACCAATACTATCATGGACAGATGCATCTGTAGCAGGCAGATTGGTGAGGACGAGGTCAAGTATGTTTTTCCTCACCACCTGCCGCATACCCAGTCTAGCAGATATGTCCTTTTGGACTCAGCCAGCTCGGTCAGTAGTGTTGCTGCCAAGCCACTCTTGGTGATGGACATTGAAGTTCCCCACCCAGTGTACATTTTGTGCCCTCGCCACCTTCTGTGCTTCCTCCAAGTGCTGTTCAACATGGAGGAGTACTGACTCATCAGCTGAGGGAGGGCGGTAGGTGGTAATCAGCAGGAGGTTTCCTTGTCCATGTTTGATCTGATGCTATGGGACTTCATGGGGTCCAGAGTCGATGTTGAGGACTCCCAGGGCAACTCCCTCCCTACTGTATACCACTGTGCTACCACCTCTGCTGGGTCTGTCCTGTCGGTGGGACAGGACATACCCGGGGATGGTGATGGCGTGTCTGGGACATTGTCTGTCAGGTATGATCCATGAGTATGACTATGTCATGCTGTTGCTTGACTAGTCTGTGGGACAGCTCTCCCAACCTTGGCACAAGCCTCCAAATGTAAGGAGGACTTTGCAGGGTCGACAGGGCTCGGTTTGCCGTTGTCGTTTCCAGTGCCTAGCTCGATGCCGGGTGGTCCGTTGGTTTCATTCCTTTTTATTGACTTTGTAGTGGTTACATACAACTGAGTGGCTTGCTAGACCATTTCAGAGGGCATGTAAGAGTCAACCACATTGCTCTGGGTCTGGAGTCACATGTAGGCCAGACCAGGTAAGGACAGCAGATTTCCTTCCCTGAAGGACATTAGTGAACCAGATGGGTTTTTACAACAATCGACAATGGTTTCATGGCCATCATTGGACTAGCTTTTAATTCCAGATTTATTAATTAAATTCAAATTCCACCTTCTGCTGTGGTAGGATTTGAACCCCTGTCCCCAGAGAAATACCCTGGGTCTCTGGGTTACTAGTCCAGTGACAATCCCACTACGCCATTGCCTCCCCTCAGAGAATGGTCCTTTGTTCTTCCAATCACTGTCTGTTAATATGCAAATATCTTTTCCAGCCACGGCTGATCTGTTTAACAAGTCCTTTCTTCACCCCAGTAACAGTTTAAATTAATGTTTATGACAAAATTAATGTGCCTCATTCTTGGCAGATGGGGGCCTAGCTTCACACCTTTCAGAATTGTGGCTGCAAGATCATTTGGATCACTTAAGAGCTGTAATGGAACATGCCACATGTTTCTGAGTGTTACGCAATCTGGAAGAAGTCATTATACAGTTAGCATCATGCGTTAACTGCTCTCAGTATTCAATAAACACCTTTATTCTTTATGCTACTGACACCATCTGAGTGGTCAGTCTTTGTGAAGTATATTGTAAAGGTGTATTTGCACAGAGGTCTACATGGACACGTAATATGTTGGCAGCGCTGGGATACTGAAGATCCAAACTTCGAAGATCTAACATCACGGAGATTTTTGGAAAGCCCCAGAATCGCATTCTGAAGACCCCAACATCGCTAAGATTTTGAAAACTCAAGTTTTGAAGATGAAGACTTTGAAGACCATTAATTTGAAGTCCCAAAATTACATTCTGAAGAGGGCCTGAAAGGGTTAATGTTTGGGAGAGAGAGAGAGTAAACCCCTCCCACTGTAGTGTTGATGTTATTGTCACATGGGTATTAGGCTGGGAACAAGCTAGAAGCTGCACAAGGTGTGCTGGCTAGACAGGCTTGTGGAGAGTGTAAATAATTCTTTGTATATAATAGAGTTATTCTTTAGCCCTGCAAAGAACTCAAGACTTCTTTAAACTACACTTGATCTATGTTACAACAATACACAATATGGCAGCAAACAACAAAAAAGTTTAAAGAAAAATACTTGTCCGGTACAGTAGAACGAGAAAACTGAAGAAAACTGCTTACCTGTAGAAGAGGTGGTGAAGCACTCCAGAGCTGCTCCATAGCTGAAGGATGATGCAGACAGCTGGTGAGTCAGCATACAGACATATAGGCTGCACCACAGAAGCATGGTGGTCTGCGAGAAGAATCCAGTGATCGTTCGGGGTTTGGGTAAGAAAGCCTTTGAAAAGGGCAAAATAATTTTCTAATGGCACACTGTACACACAGGAAAAAAACCACAAATCCTTTACTCGGACTTTCCAATGAGGGCGGAGAGTGGGAAATCCCTGAAAAGTGTGGGAACTCCCGAAAAGAGGAGGGACACCTCCATTAAAGCAAGCAAGCCTGAAAGAAAAACTTCTTAAAGCGAGGGGAACTCCATAAAAAAGTATAGCAAAGAATGGATTTGAAACATATGATGCCTGAAACCTTCCAGCATTGAGAAGGACCCAATCAGATACAGAATTGGTCAATGTAGAGAAAAAGATTTCTAAGATTTAGAAGAGCTTCTTGGTGCACACTAAATCAGAGGCTGAGCAAGTTTATACACTTTTATACGCCGTGTGTACCGTTGTTGATGACATGATCATAAGGCAAAGCATAGATGAAGCTTCAGACAAATTTGAAGACATGTTACAAGCATCAGACAAATATTTTAATTTGAGAAGTAATAAGATCCTGGAAAAAACAAAATTTAATAAAAAAAGTCCAGAAGATCGGCAAATCCGTGGATGCTTTCATTAAAGATTTATACAGATTGGCAGAGGGCTACGAGTACAAAGAACTGAAGTCTGAGTTGATCAGGAACCAAATAGTAATGGGAATTGCTGAAGAGTCATTGTCAGATCTCCTGCAGTCCAAAGGTGACCTCACACTCGAGAAAGCGATTCAGATGGTACGACAGGCAGAAGTCCAAAGACAAAACAGAACTATTTTGTGGCCTGAAGACAGGCCTTGGATCAGGAAAAATCCAATGATGGTTCAGATCCTGAAGTCCAGGATGTAAAAGCTGTCCCCGGATAAGAAGGTACACACAGGTAAGAGGGTTCAAGACACCGGGAAACCGTGCCAGTACTCTGGAGCCAGAAAGACCCAAAGATCTGATCAGTGTCCTGCTAATAATGTGGAATGCTTTAATTGCAAAAAGGCAGGTCACTTTGGAAAGATTTGTCAGAGCAAGATGTCTTCTCTCAAATTTACAAAACAAAAAGCCTTCACTTAGACCAATGAATGAGGTGGAACAACTTCCAGTGGAAGATAAAGCAGGAGACTTCCTATGGGAAATTAATGACCCCAGTCAAGGATTTTGGATGGCAGACATCTATGTCAATGGACAGATTACTAATTTCAAATTGGACACAGGTGCCAGTGTCACAGTGCTGTCAAACCAAGAGCCATGGTTGACGAGACATTTCATACAACCAACGGAGACACAGTTGCATGGTTCTGGGGGAATCCAACTGAAGGTGAAAGGTAAGCTTCAAGCAACTCTCCAATATAAAGCAAGGCAGATTATGGAAACCCTACACATTTTGAAAAAAACAGGAATTTCCCCTGTTAAGCAGAAAACGATGTTTAGACCTAGATCTACTCAGAAGGTGGATGAAGTCAAACAACCAAACAGTCGCTTTCAAGCAGAATATTTTCTGTTTTCAGATCTAGGAAGGCTAAAGACTGAGTATAGAATTATGCCAAGAGAAGATGCCAGACCAGTACGTATCTTTACACCCAGAAAGATACCACAACTATTGATAAACCAAGTACATAAACAGCTGGAAGGGATGACCAGAATGGGATTCATTTCTCTTGACACAAAACCAGCAGACTGGGGTTCGCTTCTAGTTCTGGTTCAAAAACCAAATGGTACACTTCGTATCTATGTGGGTTTAACACAGCTTAAAGCAGTGAAAAGAGAAATTCATCCTATGTCATCCTTCGACGAAAGCCTAGCAAAGCTATTCAAAAGCATAATGTTCACTAAACTCGATGTGAATAGTGGCTTTTGGCAGGTTCTTTTGGATGAGAAGTCAAGATTACTCACATTTATCACACGATTTGGAAGATTTTGCTTTAATTGTTTACCATTTGGTATAACATCTGCACCTGAGATCTTTCAAAGGGCCATGTCCAACATTCTGCAAGGCCTCAAAAGGGTGATATGTCACATGGATGACATCCTGGTGCATGGAGCTTCCGTCGAAGAACATGACCAGTGGTTTTAATTCATCCTCAGGAAGAAGGGCTCACACTTAATGACGTGTGAATTCTCCGAGACATCCATTCATTTCTTGGGCGCATAGTAAGTAACAAGGGAAGAATGGCTGACTCACAAAAGACGAGTCATTAGAAAGCTTACAACTCCAACTTCTGTCCAACAGCTCCAAAGATTTCTTGGAATGATGAATCAATCGGCCAAATTTTTACCTCATCCAGTGCAGGTAACTGAGACATTAAGACAACTCTTCAAAAAATATCAAGCATGGTGTTGGTGTTCACATCAAGAGCAGGCATTCCTAAAGATTCAAGAAATGCTCATCTCGCCTGACATCTTAGTACAATATACCCCTATACTACCAACAACGATTGCTGCAGATGCGTCATCCACAGGATTAGAGGAAGCTCTTTTCCAAGAACAGCCTGAAGGTTGTTGAAGACCAATCTACTATGCATTTAAAGTTTTGTCCAAGACAGAGACCAGATGTGAGGTAATTGAAAAAGAAACACATGCAGTCACATGGGCTTGTGAGAAGTTCTCTGAATAAATTATGGGATGAAAGTCGTCATTGAGGCAGACCACAAACCGTTAGTTTCCTTACTGGATGAGAAGGAGATCACAAAAATGCCTCCAATATTTCAGAGGTTCCGGTTCCGATTGATGTGATATGAGCCGTAGGAGACTGTATATGTTCAGGGAGAGATGCAAACTTCCGCTGAAATGCTATCAAGAGCAATGATAGACCATCTGACTCAACAGGATGTGAATTTTGTGAATGAGACAGAGTCATTTTCACAATATACTGCACAACAGCAGCCGGCACGTATACAGAAACTGCAAGAAATTCACTACGCCTAAAAGCAGGATGAAGAATATACATCAATACTGCACACAGGGTTGGTTTCAAGAACGTCCTAGTGGTAAGATCATGAAAACTTTCTATGAATTCAGAAAACACTTCACAACCATCGATGATTTGCTGGTGTATAATGACAGGCTGGTCATTCCAATTCACTCAGATCGGATATCTTGGAATGTCTACATCAGGGCCACATGGGCATAACTAAGTGCAGAGCATAGGCTCAGTCATCCAAAGGAATACCCAAAGACCTTGAAAACATGGTCCTGAACTGCCATGTATATGTAATACATAGACCGGAGCAGAGAGAACCTTTGATTACAACAACATTTCCAACCAGACCGTGGGAATGGCTAAGAATGGATTTATTTATATATAATGGAAAATCATATATAATCACGATCGGTTATGTCTCATGATGAATTGAAGTGAAAAGGTTGTACTCAACAACGACCGATTCTGTTATCCGGACTTTGCAGGAGATTTTTGTGATGCATGGTATCCCTAACAAAGTCGTGTCAGACAATGGACAACAGTTCGCAAATGAATACTTCACACAATTTGCAAGAAAATGGGGATTTGCACATCTAACAAGTTCATCACCATATCCTTAGTCGAACGACAAAGCCAAAAGAGGAGTAAGAACGATAAAGGTAGTGTTGAAGAAGAATGAAGATCTTCCAGCCGCATTAACTATTGATCTACTCGGTTGTTATGTGAACTATCACCTCCTGAGCTGTTGATGGGGAAAAGATAAAAACCTAACTTCCCATTTTGCCTGGAAAACTACTTCTGGGGCTAGATGTCAAAGATTACCGAAATGTCCAAGATGGAAGTACTCCAGGAACCAATAAGTTCACAATTACAACAAAAGATTTCACACCAGAAACTTACCTCAGCTAAAGGAAGGCGAGAAGTTATGAATATAAGACTTAGAATGGGAAGGTGTTGCCATCCAAAAAGATGAAAATGATCAGAGATTGTATCGAGTACTCACAGCAGAGAGTACTAAATGACAAAATAGGAGAAGCATTATCCCTATTCCATGAAGCAACAATCAATTATTTATTTGGATGAACCGGATGATGATGAAGAAACTGAGTCAACAGGATACTACAAACATTGGTCAAGGCCATCCAAGTTGTTCAAAAAGACTTTCAAGCAAGAAAATGGATCTTCTGAACCCGATAAGAACAAGGCCTGAAAGAGTTAATGTTTGAGACAGTGAGAGTAAACCCTCCCACTGTAGTGACGAAGATGTAATAGTCACATGGGTATTAGGCTGGGAAGAAGCTAGAAGCAGCATGAGAGGTGTGCTGGTGAGGCAGGCTTGTGGAAAGTGTAAATAATTATATGTATAAAATCGAGTTATTCTTTTGGCTTACAAAGAACCCAAGACTTCTTTAAACAACACTCAATCTAAGCCACAACAATAAACAACACATACTATGAAAATCTGAACCTTCAACATCTCAACCACTCCAGTGTTCTTACTTAGAAGCCGTGCAGTCACCAGCTGGTAAGCCTTTTTCTTCTTTTTGGGGTGCGAGTTTAGCTACAGTCTTTGGGATCAGCTCAGGACAGTCTGGGGAGAAGTGCTGTACACAGATACTAGACTCATCATGGAGGTAAGGACCACATTGTTTTTGGGCATACTAGGCTGTGATCTGGTGGGACACCATAGAAACAGCAATGGTTTGGACAGGAATAAAGGAGAACCTAGAATTTTTTTACCACGGTTCGTGGAGGCATGATCGTCATTTCAAAAATTTTGTTTGAAGGAGAATCACCATTTTGGTCCTGCAGACTTCTGGGGCCAAAATCACCCTTTGTGGGCGGAGCTTCATGGAAAGCATGCAATTTCTGCAGCAGCAGTACGACCTCCCAGTCTGTTCATAGGTGGAACTGCAACTATTTTTTTTCCACTGCAGGAGACAGCACCACACAGTCGGTCTATTCAGAAATGATACTGCAACTCATCATTTTTTTCTCCTGCACATCTAATTTTTTTTTTACTTCTGTTGATGCAATGACAGACAGTCACTGCAACTATGGTAACACCTTTTCCAGTCATGGATTGGAAGGCTTCTGACCTGTTTTCTGAATTTCTTTTTAAACAGTGAGTCAAGCTCTGATTTGATGATTTATCCATTGCTGATCCACAGAAGCCAGACATTAAGATAAGATTAGCTATTGGAAGCAAAGGACTACATTGCTCGAATACGTCTGATCTCAACGATGAAGATTAGAGGGATCCTTCAAAGATATGGTCCAAAGATATGGCCTCAAGCTCAACTTCCGAGTGCGCAGACTTGAGTTCATGTCATTCAGACAACAGCCAGGCAAATGAATCGACTAGCTTGTCAATTGTTATGATGCCAAAGGCAACGAATGTGATTTCATTGATGCTGAACTGACAGATCACATCATTGAGCTTGTAATCACTTCCACACCACTGGCGAATTTTCAACAAGGTCTTTTGGACAAACCTAAGGATTACACTGTTGATGCATTATTAAAAGATGGTCAAAGGTTCGAATCTATCCTCACTGATTAACAAAGCCTTCAACCACTATGTGTGACGAACGCCACAGGTTCAATGAGAAAAGACCAAAACACCATGTTCAAGATGTGGTACTTTGCATTTGCCTAAAGGATGTCCAGCAAACAACTCAATATGCAAGGCATGTGGTATAAAAGGTCATTGGAAATGAGTTGCTGAAGACTTCGTTGACTGACAGTGCTTCGTTACTCCAGTTTTATGATCCTGCGTTGGAGATGGACACCTCACAAAAGGATCTGTGTGCTTGCCTCATCCAGAAAGGACGATCGGTCGCTTTTGCCTCCAAAGCATTGTCAAATGCCCAATCTAATTATTTCAATATCACAAGGGAGACTCTGGCTCTCGTCTTTGGCATCACCCGTTGTCACAAGTACCTTTTCTGGAAAACACTTTGTGACTGAAACTAACCACAAGCCACTAGAGATGATTTGGTGGAAGCCACTGATGAATGTGCCTCCATACCTCCAATGACTACTAATAAATATATAAGGTTACATCTATGATGTGAAATACAAGCCAGGCAGACTGAAGGCCACATCCAACTCTTTTAGCCAACTGCCTAACCCAGTATACAGTGAGGATGTTTCTGTAGAATGGCAGGTTGATCTTGTTGACATCGAATGGGAAGACATAAAGTCCATCAACTTGGGCCACTTTTCACAGCATAAATGTAACCAGTTACATGCAGAGACTGTGGCAGACCCCATCCTAAAAGAGCTCTGGAACAGCATCATACAGGGCTGGCCGGAGTCCATTCAGGGTGTTGCTAAGCCCATTAGATCATTTTGGGCTTTCAGGGATGAGCTAGGTATTGCACATAGCATTATTTTTAAGGGCAGACAGGTCTTGATTCCCGTGTCACTGCATGTGGATATCCTACAGCAATTGAACCAGTGAACCAGGAGACTGGCCCAGGATTTGGTTTACTGGCCAGGGATCCACAGCGACATCGCATTTCCTGTACAGGCCTGCCAGGCATGTGAGGCCCACCAACCCCGTCAGAGAAGACAGCGCCTCAATCCCATGAGGCTCCTGTGGTCACATGGACTAAGATTGCCACTGATCTATTCTATATCCGCAACAACCAATTACCTTGTCATTATGGGCTACTTTTCTAAGTAGCCCATCATACTCCGCCTCCACGATACATGGAGCTCTACAGTTGTGAGCACGCTCGGTATTATTTTCAGCCTATTTGGACCACCTGAAGAATTAGTCTCTGAAAATGATCCTCAATACATTGGCAGACCGATCCGTGATATGTGCCTCAAATGGGGAGTTAAACATATCACACCATCACCCCACTACCCATGCTTCAACAGTCTCACAGAATGCATGATTCGCACTGTTAAGTCATTGATTCTCACGTGCCAACAGATGGGTCAGGATCTATGTATTGCCATGCTCCACCTTCGTGCTGAGCTCCACCCTGCCAACCCCAGCTGAACTCATGTTTGGCCGTCCAATTTGTACAGATCTTCCCAGCTTCCACCAATCCACTTACCCGACGTTAGAGATGTTCTTCTTGAACAATGGCAGCAAATGAAAGAACAGCTTGACAATCACATTGGGACTGGACTTCCCAAACTAGCTATTGATCAGCAAGTTACCATTCAACATCCTGTCACTAGTTCATGGAGTTCTGCGACAGTCTCCAAAGTTAGACAAGAACCGCATTCATATGAAGTCATTACACCAGATGGTAGTACACTCCGCTGTAAGCAAGGTCAAATCCGATCTGTTTGTCAATCCAAGTCCATGGATGATTCCATTGCTACACGTACAAGATCTAAAACTGTTTCTGAAGCTAAGTCTACACATTCATCCACAATATCTAATTCATCTGTTCCAATTATTGACAAATGCTATCCTGTTTCAAGATCTGGCATAGTTACAAAACCACCTGTACATTGTTGCAATTGATATTCTTGCATTTTTATATTGTCTCGTGATATTTCTCTGTATATAGTTACATTGTTTCGTTTACCTAAAAGAACTGCTTACATGTGTAAATATGTTCCTTTTTTCTTTTCTTTGGGAAAAGGGGGATGTGTTTAAGAGGTGTAGCTATAAGATCATGTTGATCATGTCAGAGCTATGACATAACACACCACATGAATCTGAGTGCTAGGCAGTCTAGAAGAAGTCATTGTACATTGAACATCATATGTTAACTGCTGTCTCAGTATTCAGTAAACATCTTTATTCTTTGCGTTACTGACACCATCTGAGTGGTCATTCTTTGTGAAGTATATAGCAAAGCCATACATGCACAGAGGTCTACATGGACACGTAACAGCTTTGGATGTTCTGCAACAGAAGTTTCAGCAAAGGAGTGGGGGTGTGGGTGGTGGGGAGCAGCATTCTTTCGGACAAATAATGACCTTTTTGCCAAAACAGAGGTCAAAGCTACTTGGAAGTAGTTAGCCAAGAGAATGAGTATATGGACCTGTGAACAAATGAGGAAGTTTCCCAATTGTGGTGACTGGTTAACAATTTGAATGCTCAGATAAAACTATCAACATCATTTCTCCTTTCAAAATTTTGAATCAGATATTTAGTAAAGTAGTGGGCTTTCTGTTCCACAAACTCGCCAGACTTATGGTCAATGCACCTTTCTCTGTCAGTGAAAGAACATGATGCAGCCTTTTCTTCCTCTCAATATTCTCAAGCTGGTGCTGTTTCTCCTTCTCATCAATTTTGAATTCATATTGTTCCCTGTCTGATTCCCATTTGCTTTGCTCTCATTCCTCATGCCCTTCCTATCTGCTTTACTTTACAGATAGCAAATGAATGTACAGACTGGCGAATGTAATCAAGTCTGACCTTAATTCAATTCACAAAGAAACCCTCCCTTGAGAAAGAAAAATAATAAATCTATACTATACTAACCCTATCAGTGGGCTTGCTTAACCCTTCCTGATTACCTTTCTGATCCTGACTGCTGAGAGTTCAGAAGAATACTAATACATTCTCAGTAAAATATAGCAAACTTTTCAACACAGTGTAAAATCATCTTTCTTCTGTAGGTCCAGTCAGGTGTAAATCCCCTGTCCAAGCCTCAGAAGAACAGGCGGGCTGTAACTTCATGCAGCAACTTGCTGTTCCTTGACATCCATCTCTAATATTCTTCCTCACTTGTGAGGGTTGCTTCCTCAAACGTACAATGCTAATTTTATGAGTATTATCTCCTGCTACAGAGCTTTACCCACCGTGAGTTCTCATCAGGAGTTTAGGTGTCTGTACCTCATGATTTTCTCTCCATAACTTTTAATGATTTGGGAGCATGAATTCGTAAAATGTCCCCTACCATCTAATTACATGAGAGTACTAGAATCTGTGATTGTACCTTACACCATTTGGAGTGTATAACATAATCTGCTAACTTGGAAGACCTGATAGGGAGGAAAAAGAAAGATATGCTGTATGATTTCATGATAGAATGTTTTCTAAGGAACGTGAATAAATTTTGTGCCATTCTCCAATTGTGCAATGTAAAGCCCTGTGCAAGAAGACAGATTTTTCTGTACAGTTTGCTGTATCTTGAGCAAACCTAAAAACAGACCCAATTTTATGCATCAGCATGCTTCGCAAGGCCAAAAGACTTTTCAAAGTAAAGTAAAACTGCTGAATTATGCTGAAACCATGATGCTGCAAATATTTTTAAAGCTGGGACCTCCCTTGTTAATAGTCTTGATTTGGCCAGCCTAAGTAAATCTGCATAGTCAGAAATCATTGAAGGAAAATTTTGAATGAAATGTATGATCTGAACTGGAGGAATTACAGGAGGGACAAATCATGACCAAATCCACTGCAGGATGCAGTTAAACATTTAGAATCACATGTCAAAAATATAAACCAGTTTTTAAAGGAGTTCTGGCATACCCGAATGAAGCCATGCAAAAGGATGGGCTGGATTTTATGTGGGTGGTGGAGGTCTCGGCACCGTGCCAGAAAGGCAAAGGTACCCCTGCCTCGGCCATTCTGGAGGACCCCCAGATGTATTTGATAGTGCTCAGGCAGTTAACTGCCCAGTGGCAGGGAAGGGACGGGGATCCCACCTCCAGGAGTTGCCAGACAACCAGAATGCTGGCAGCTCAGAAGACTCAGCAGCACCACAAAAAGCAGTGGCCATTCCTGGGACTGCAGTAGGCCCAGGACCTGGAGCAGCACTCGAGCCCTGGAGTGCAGGTCAGAAGGGTGGGCTTGCCAGGGCCAGTCAGGCAGGCCCTGGTGAGGGGTGGGGGTGGGGATGATGCGGTGTTGGCACAGAGGAAGCCTTTGCCACTGGGGGCCCTCAGTGGGTAACAGATGGCTCAAGCAGGAGAGCCCCTATCCCAGCCTACAGGGAGGCTGCCTTGTGTTGCTGGGCAGCTTTCCCATGTAGCAGGGCTCCCACCAACTGCTGGCAAAATTCCAGTGGTGGCGAGAAAAAGCATTTAAGTGTTCCATGTGGAGAACATAGGAATATGTCAGGGACACCATTTAGTAGAGTATGGTGAACCCCAAAGTGCGTAGCCCGGGTGAATGGAACCACATGGGTGACTATCTCCTCAAAAGAGGACAGGTATTTCACAGTGAAAGGTTCCCCATAGTGGGAATCCATGCACAGCCATCTTCTAGGAACACACACTGATCTAGCTGTTTTCTTCTCCTTGTTTAACTACAACAGGTTTAATTGTTTCTGAAAGTGGATGTACTAACTAATTCAGCAGGTGTTTGATTACTTACTTGCTATGATAATAACCAGAACCAATCGGACAGGTTTTCTTGAGTTAACAAAGAGGTTAACTTTATTGCACCTAAACCGAAGTAATGAAGTAATAAACAATGCACCAACTTTCACTCACACACACACTAGAGGTTTACACACACACAAATAGGTTCCAAAGTGGGAAAAGGTAGATTGTTTGAGTTAGAGTCATTAAAAACAGTATACAGTCTGTGGAGTTTGGTAATTCAGCTGACTTCTAGAATTCAGTAGTCCTGAGGCATTTAGTTTGAAGAGGTAGATGACTGGTTCAATGTGTCTCTTGGAGATCGCGATACAGATGATTTCCTCCGACGGGGTTTCTGGTTTTAGCCAGAATATGCAAAGGTCAAAAAGCAGGATTTAAAAGCTTTCAAGCTGGAATGGAGAGAGAGAGAGAGAGAGAGAGGTACCCCCATTTAGGGCCTGCTAATGTCACAGTGCAGTTGCTTCTCCTCTGCTGCAGAGAAAACATCAGCTTAAAAACACAGATGGGGAGAGACTTTTCACATAACAGTCACTCAGTGATTCAAACATAGCAGTGAGCAGTATTTCTTTGCTTGCTGAAATAATAGGTAATTCCTTTAAACTTCCTGGGTCTTGGCTCTTGCTGGGAAACGCACAGACATTTTGTCTCTCCCCTCAGAATCCTTTGCAATGTAGGATACAGTGTAGCAAACTAGGTGATCATCTTAAGCTGCCAGCAGTCATCCTGTTTTAAATGTTATTTTTAAATTTCTTCAAAAATGAC
The DNA here is from genome assembly GCF_036365525.1 of Heterodontus francisci. Taxonomy (NCBI): domain Eukaryota; kingdom Metazoa; phylum Chordata; class Chondrichthyes; order Heterodontiformes; family Heterodontidae; genus Heterodontus; species Heterodontus francisci. Next base: position 149,238,837 of record NC_090376.1, on the reverse strand, counting down.
TCCCATCCTGGTCATGTCTTTTAATTGACGTTGCACTTGCTTCATTAGTGGGTGTGGGCTCTTCCTAGGCATAAAAAGACACACTGGTTTAGCATCTTTCCACAATTAATACTATATTCGGTCTTCAGTCTGCCTAGACCGGTAAACAATTTTGGAAATTCCTCTTGGTAGTGACTCCCGAATTCTTTTTGTTTTACTTTGTCTACTTTCTTTATAAGGTGAAGGTCAATACAAGCTCTTTGACTTAAAAGAGAGAACTCCTGGTTCTTTAGGACATACAAAGTTTCTAATATTTGCTTTCCCTTGTAATGGAGATTCCTGTAGCTTCCCCTTTACTTTGTGTTCAACCCCCTCCTGGGCCATGAAATTGGGTTTCTGCTGGTTGCAGAAAATGTGTTGATAACCATGGCTCTTTGTTTGATAAGACTGTTACACTCGCTCCAGTGTTGAGTTTAAAATTAGTGGTATATCTGTGGACATATACATCTGCAGAGCAAAATGCTTGACTAGGATCATGGATCTCTCCAAGAAAGTGTATTGGTTGCTGTCAGGCAAACCCTCACCTACCAAGACTGAGGCACCCGTTATTTCACCACATGAGCGTTAAAACTTAAAATTGCAAGCCCTGGACTGGAAAGACATTTTTGTATTGTAACTAGCAGTGTTGGAATAAAAGGGATACAGTCGTTGCTTCCCCAGTGCACAGAAGAAGTGGTCAAACCAGCTTTAGTCACATGACTAGCAGGCTGGAGCTTTTTTGAATTTGAACTTCCAACAAAGGTTTTGAACTAAGACAAAGCCATGTGCTCATGAAGTAAAGATCTCTCCTGGAACTGAAGCAAGAAGACCTCCCTCCTGCCTGCTTCCATCTCCTTCCCACAGAACTGAATCTTGTGAAAACATATGAAACTCAAAGAGAGAAAAGTTTCCTACATGAACAAGGTTTCAAGAAGACTACTGGGCCCCAACGAAAAGCAAGACTACTTACAAAAGGACTACAGTGATCTCGAAGGACCATAATAAGATATTGCCTCAAACTGTTCCACCTTATCTTTTCTTCTCTTTTCTGTTCCTATTTGCATGTGCATATCGCGTGTGCATGCGAGCGTGGGCGTGTCGTACATCCGTAGCCGTGAACCGTATTAGAGTTTAAGTTTAAGATTAATAAATTTCATTTTTCTTCTTTAAACCAAAGAAAGCCTGTTTGTGCTAATTTCTTTGCCTTATAATTGGAAAGTTGTGAACAAGGATTCACAAAGGGGGAGCTCAAAACACAGTGTGTTTAAAATTAAACCCTGTTACAATAAGACCAGGTGAAGATAGCAAAAGACCGCTAGACATATTTCTTATCTGTTTGTAACAGTTGCTCTTCTGAAGAAGGTTGTTTAACATCGTTGACCATTCTTTTTTTGAATGATTTTTCTTTTGCACCTGTGGGAGTAGATATATTTGTCTGACACCTTTTACCAAAATGCCCTATCCTCTTACAGGACATCGTTCGCATCTGTGGTTACTTTTGGCGCCACATCGCTGGCAGAGTTTAATGGCATCTTTCGCTATACCCCCCGCCCCCCAGAGTACCTTTCTTCCTTGTGTGTCTTCCGCAGTCCTCTGATCAAGGAACTGTACGGTTGCTGGTGGTTTCCTGAGCCAAGGTCTTTCTTCACCCCTCAGGATTTATCTGTTATTCTTCGGGACCTCTGCTTGTCTCACCAGCTGTATAGCTTTGTCCAGGGTGAGGTCTTCTTTAGAGTGCATTGGATCTGATAAAGACTCATCAACAATGCCTGCAGCAATGTGGTCTCTTATCAATTTTGCCTAAAGTCTCCATATTCACATCCCTCTGCAAGCCTGTATGGGTCATTGATGAAAGAATCAACTGTTTCCCCCAGTTTCTGGACCCTGCTGTGGAAACTTGCTCTTTCTAAGATATGTTTGCTCCGCAAATTAAAATAAAGCTTTGAAAACTTCTTCAAATTTGGCAGATGTTTTATTGATACCCTGTCTTGGAATTATACCATCTACTATAGCCCCAGTAGAATACAACAATGTGTTAACTTGTTCTGCCTCAGTCTGGCTGTCCAATTTAGAAGCTATTCTGTATCTGAGGGACCTTTTTCGCCAAAGTGAGTAGCTTTGGGTTTGACTTGGTCCTTCTATGTCTCCAAATCTCTCTGGAATTGAAAACCTGATCTCCATTGCTTTAATTATTTTTGCTTTAATTTTCATGGCTCTTCCCTTCAGTATTGGAAGTTTCCTGTAATTTTTTCTCAACTCCGCGCTGATTCCCACTATGACCATTTCAGCCATCAAAATCCCACCACGAGACTAAGGATTACTTCTTTCCTTATTTTAAACTCCATTTAATAGTATTACTGCCATCTCTTTCAACTCTTTTCTCGTCGAAATTCAAGTATTTGCGGCCTTGTTGCTTGCTCTTTTTTTTAACCAGATGCCAAACAGAATGGCGCCGACCTCGGATCAGCTCTCACGATGGACTTTTCCTGGTGCTGCCTGCCTAACACTGTTACGGATGGATTTTTTATTTACCCTGTTTTAGGCTTGCTCACCAGATCCTCGAACTTTGCTTGGTTCTCCAACTCAAGCCTGCGCTCGCCAGACCAGATTTCTACCACCGATACCCCGACTTTCTGTGTCTGGAGTTCTGGAGCTTTTCTACAGCCTCCTCTCGAGTCCTGCGGTTTTTTGCTCTTCTTCTTCAGGTCAGCTTCTTTAACTTTTTTCAAATTCTTTTTCGGGGTATAGCCTGAAAGGTCTTGATCTCACCGCTGATCACTATATTGTATGTTGGTTTGGTACGCTGTCACCTTAATTAGTCTCGTGATAGAGATTCTTCAGGCTAGGTTCGTTAGAACATTAATATTCATTATATTAGAACTATAAACATCTTCACACTAGTTGGTGTGACTCCCCCACCACAAACCACACTACATCCAACCTCGAGTCTCTCTCTCTTACTCACTTGATCTTTGACATCATTATGGGAGGAGGTATTCTGAGCATACGCTCAAGATTAACCCTTTCAGACCCTTGTGCTACAGAAAGCAATCATTAAGAAGCTTTAATTAACAGTGTCTAAGATATGAAAAACAAGTTTGACTAAATATGCGCCCTACCACTGTTATGATAATAAGAGTGAATAAAAAGACAACATTCCATACAAATGTCACTCTATCACAATTTTCTTCAAGTTGTCTAAAATTTAAATTGTGGCAGGAGTGAAATAGAATGACAATAATACTGCAATTGTATGGGGTGTCTATATCTGGAGAAAACAGTACGAGAGAATTACTTCATCCTTTGAGGGGAGTGGTTGAATAAACAATTCAGGTCTGTGATCTTTCCTTAAGATGCTGTGTCGAAACCCCAGTTTCACTGAGTTAATGACAGAAACAGTTTGCTGAGAAGCATCTTGCTGACTTTGAATGTGCAGCTGTTCTTGATAGAACTAATCAAATATTTAAGTTGAGCTTCCAACCTCACAAACTGTTTGTGGAAGCTTGTTTGCCCAGAACAGGAGTAGAGCACTCAAGAAACTCATCCAGGGCAAAGCAGCCCGCTTGACTGGCACCCCATCCACCACCTTCAACATTCACTCCCTTTACCACTGACGCACAGTGGCAGCAATGTGTACCATATAGAACAGGGTGAGAACATAGAACATAGAACATAAAACAATACAGCACAGTACAGGCCCTTCGGCCCACGATGTTGTGCCGACCCTTTAACCTACTCGAAGATCAAACGACCTACATACCCTTCATTCTACTATCATCCATGTACCTATCCAAGAGTCGCTTAAATGTCCCTAATGTATCTGCTTCTACTACCACCGCTGGCAGTGCATTCCACGCACCCACCACTCTCTGTGTAAAGAACCTACCTCGGACATCTCCCCTAAACCTTCCTCCAATCACCTTAAAATGATGCCCCCTGGTGATAGCCCTTTCCACCCTGGGAAAAAGTCTCTGGCTATCCACTCTATCTATGCCTCTCATCATCTTGTACACCTCTATCACGTCACCTGTCATCCTTCTTCGCTCCAATGAGAAAAGTCCTAGCTCCCTCAACCTTTCTTCATAAGACATGCCCTCCAGTCCAGGCAGCATCCTGGTAAATCTCCTCTGCACCCTCTCTAAAGCTTCCACATCCTTCCTATAATGAGGCGACCAGAACTGAACACAATATTCCAAGTGTGGTCGAACCAGGGCCTTATAGAGCTGTAGCATAACCTCGCGGCTCTTAAACTCAATCCCCCTGTTAATGAAAGCCAACACCCCATACGCCTTCTTAACAACCCTATCAACTTGGGTGGCAACTTTGAGGGATCTATGGACATGGACCCCAAGATCCCTCTGTTCCTCCACACTGCCAAGAATCCTGTCTTTAAGCCTGTATTTTGCATTCAAATTCGACCTTCCAAAATGAATCACTTCACACTTTTCCAGGTTGAACTCTATCTGCCACTTCTCAGCCCAGCTCTGCATCCTGTCAATGTCCCGTTGCAACCTACAACAGCCCTCCACACTATCCACAACTCCAGCAACCTTTGTGTCATCGGCAAACTTACTAACCCAGCCTTCCACTTCCTCATCCAAGTCATTTATAAAAATCACAAAGAGCAGAGGTCCCAGAATAGATCCCTGCGGAACACCACTGGTCACCGAGCTCCAGGCTGAATACTTTCCATCTACTACCACGCTCTGTCTTCTATGGGCCAGCCAATTCTGTATCCAGACAGCCAAATTTCCCTGTATCCCATGCCTCCTTACTTTCTGAATGAGCCTACCATGGGGAACCTTATCAAACGCCTTGCTAAAATTCATATACACCACATCCACTGCTCTTCCTTCATCAATGTGTTTTGTCACATCTTCAAAGAATTCAATAAGGCTTGTGAGGCATGACCTGCCCCTCACAAAGCCATGCTGGCTATCTCTAATCAAACTATGCTTTTCCAAATAATCATAAATCCTGTCTCTCAGAATCCTCTCCAATAATTTGCCCAACACCGACGTAAGACTGACTGGTCTATAATTCCCAGGGTTATCCCTATTCCCTTTCTTGAACAAGGGAATAACATTTGCCACCCTCCAATCATCTGGTACTACTCCAGTGGACAGTGAGGATGCAAAGATCATCGCCAAAGGCGCGGCAATCTCTTCCCTCGCTTCCCATAACAACCTTGGGTATATCCCGTCTGGCCCCGGGGACTTATCTATCCTCATGTCTTTCAAAATTTCCAGCACATCCTCCCTCTTAACATCAACCTGTTCGAGCATATCAGCCTGTTCCATGCTGTCCTCACAAACGACCAGGTCCCTCTCACTAGTGAATACTGAAGCAAAGTATTCATTAAGGACCTCCCCTACCTCCTCCGACTCCAGGCACAAGTTCCCTCCACTATCCATGATCGGCCCTACCCTCACTCTGGCCATCCTCTTGTTCCTCACATAAGTGTAGAACGCCTTGGGATTTTCCTTAATCTACCCGCCAAGACTATTTCATGTCCCCTTCTAGCTCTCCTAAGTCCATTCTTCAGTTCCTTCCTGGCCACCTTGTAACCCTCTAGAGCCCTGTCTGATCCTTGCTTCCTCAAACTTCAGTAAGCTTCCTTCTTCCTCTTGACTAGCTGTTCCACATCTCTTGTCATCCAAGGTTCCTTCACCCTACCATCCCTTCCTTGCCTCATCGGGACAAACCTATCCAGCAGTCGCAGCAAGTGCTCCCTAAACAACCTCCACATTTCTGTTGTGCATTTCCCTGAGAACATCTGTTCCCAGTTTATGCTCCCCAGTTCCTGCCTAATAGCATTGTAATTCCCCCTCCCCCAATTAAATATTTTCCCATCCCGTCTGCTCCTATCCCTCTCCATGACTATAGTAAAGGTCAGGGAGTTGTGATCACTATCACCGAAATGCTCTCCCACCGAGAAATCTGCCACCTGCCCTGGTTCGTTGCCAAATCCAAGTCCAACATAGCCTCCTCTCTAGTCGGCCTATCTACATATTGAGTCAGGAAACCTTCCTGGACACACCTGACAAAAACTGCTCCATCCAAACTATTTGCACTAAGGAGGTTCCAATCAATATTAGGGAAGTTGAAGTCACCCATGCCAACAACCCTGTTACTTCTGCACCTTTCCAAAATCTGCCTCCCAATCTGTTCCTCCGTGTCTCTGTTGCTATTGGGGGGTCTATAGAAAACTCCCAATAAAGTGACTGCTCCTTTCCTGTTTCTGACTTCCACCCATACTGACTCAGTCGACAAACCCTCTTCGACGACCTCCCTTTCTGCAGCTGTGATACTATCCCTGATTAGCAATGCCACTCCCCCACCTCTTTTACCTCCCTCCCTATTCCTTTTGAAACATCTAAACCCCGGAATATCCAACATCCATTCCTGCCCCTGTGAAATCCAAGTCTCCGTAATGGCCACAACATCGTAGCTCCAAGTACTGATCCATGCTCTAAGTTCATCACCCTTATTCCTGACACTTCTTGCGTTAAAATAGACACAGCAACCCATCATACTGGCTGCAACTTTGCCCTGTCAACTGTCTAACCTTCCTCACAGACTCTCTGCACTCTGTATCTGCCTGTTCAACAGCTACCCCATCCACTGATCCGTAGCTCCGGTTCCTATCCCCCTGCCAAACTTGTTTAAACCCTCCCGAAGAGCTCTCGCACACCTCCCGCCCAGGATATTGGTGCCCCTCCAGTTCAGATGCAACCCGTCCTTCTTGTACAGGTCTCACCTTCCCCAGAAGGTATCCCAATGATCCACATATCTGAAGCCCTCCCCCCTACACCAGCTCTGTAGCCACGTGTTCAGCTGCACTCGCTCTCTGTTTCTTGCCTCACTAGCACGTGGCACCGGTAACAATCCTGAGATTACTACTCTGCTCGTCCTGCCTTTTAGCTTCCAACCTAACTCCCTATACTTGCTTTTCAGGTCCTCATCCCTTTTCCTAGCTATGTCATTGGTACCGATGTGAACCACGACTTCTGGCTGCTCCCCCTCCCCCTTAAGAATCCTGTGGACTCGATCTGAGACATCCCTGACCCTGGCACCCGGGAGGCAACATACCATCCGGGAGTCTCGTTCGCGACCACAGAATCTCCTGTCTGTTCCTCTAACCATTGAATCTCCTATCACTATCGCTCTCCTATGCTCCCCCCTTCCCTTCTGAGCCACTGAGACAGGCTCAGTGCCAGGGGCCTGGCCGCTGTGGCTTTTCCCTGGTAGGTCGTTCCCCCCAACCGTATCCAAAACGGTATACGCATTATTGAGGGGAACGGCCACAGGGGATCCCTGCACTGTGCGCCTATTCCCTTTCCCTCCCCTGACGGTCACCCAGCTACCTTTATCCTGTAACTTAGGTGTCACTACTTCCCTATAACTGCTCTCTGTCACCCCCTCAGCATCCTGAATGATCCGAAGTTCATCCAGCTCCAGCTCCAGTTCCCTAACGTGGTCTGCGAGGAGCTGGAGTTGGGTGCACTTCTCACAGGTGAAGTCAGCAGGGACACCAGCGGTGACCCTTACCTCCCACATCCTGCAAGAGGAGCATGCAACTGCCCTAGCTTCCATCCCCTCTGCTCTAAATTGACAAAAGAGATTTTTAAAAAAATAAAGGAAAACCTTACCTTACCAAACCCTCCACACAAGAGTCCTTTTTTTTTTGGTTAGAGGAGGAGGATGGGTGGGAGACACTACATGTGTCGTGTTTCGGGTTTAGCCACTGCCCGAATATATAAGTTCACTTACCCAGCAGTCCCTGTGTCCGCGTCCGCCGAATCACGAAGTAAGTACTTTATAGTGAAACTTACCTTCCCGGCTTCCCCCCGGCTCGCGCTCTCACCGCTCCTGCTGCTCAAATGGAAGAAAGAAATACCCACCAATCACTTACCAGCTCTCCTGTGACGTCACACTTCAATTTTTGCTGGTCAAGCAGGTCCACAGAACAGAACAGAACAGAGTGCTCTCGCTGCTGCTTCTGGTCTCTGGCTTCGGCTCCTTTTATCTCCCGGCTCCTCTCGCCTGTTCCCGCTCTCTGTCACTCTCTGTCACTCTCTGACACTCTCTGATCCAGCCCGCCAAACGTTTCCATCCAGCCCAGGAGTGTAAACTAATCCCGGGCCCGTTCCTCATCCTCATCGTGACTGGAGATCAGAAATTTCCCTTTGTCTTCTTCTTACAGAGTGGCCTTTTTAAAAGCATTGCTGTCAGTTTCACAGCTGACAGCTGCTGACATCAGGAATTCCCAACATACTCAGGGTTTCCCAGCGGGTTCTGACTTTTTTTTTCAAAAAGCCCACCGGAAAACTGTTGGGAATCCACTGTCCCCGATGTCAGCAGCTGTCGACTGTGAAACTGACAGTGATGTTTTGAAAACAACTGACCAACAATCTGCTATGCGTTCCACTTCACAACTGTGTGAGAGTGAGAGAGGGGGGAGAGAAGGGAGAGACAGAGAGCGAGGGGGGAACACAAAGAGAGAGAAATGGGAACAGAGTGAGAGAGAGGGGGGACAGAGAGACTGGGGGGACACTGAGCAGGGAACTGAGTAGGGCGTGGGGAACATGGAGCGGGGAACACTGGAGACATGTGGTGGAGGGGACAGAGATACAGAGAGAGGGTGGAGAAGGAGATAGAGCGAGGGGTGAGAGGGCGACCGAGAGACAGACAGACAGACAGTGAGGGCGAGAGAGAGACAGAGACAGCAATGGGAGGGGGAGGGTGGTGAGAGAGCCAAGAAAGCTCAGAAGGAAGCCATTCTGTCCATCAAGCGCATGACGGCTCTCCACGGAGCTATGCAGTCAGTCACACTGCCTGACTCGTTCCCATAGCCATGCAGTCTATTTCTCTCAGGTGGCCATCCAACTTCCTCTTGAAGTCATTGATCATCACCACTTCCACCACCCTTGTGGGCAGCCAGGTCATTACCACCCACTGCGTAAAAAAGTGCTTCCTCATATTCCTCCTGCATCTTTTGCACAAAGCTTTCAAGCTGTATCCCCTAGTCCTAGAGGGGAGGTGGGGTGGTGGGGGGTGGGGGGGGGTGGGGGGTGGTGATGGGAAGAGAGAACGAGACACACACAGAGTGCAGGGAGAGGGGGGAGAGAGATCAAGGTCTCTCCTGAAAGATGAAAATCTCTCCAGAATACTCTGCATCGTTACATCAAGTGTGCGGTCAGAGACTAACTACTTATGCAAGCAAAAGCTGTGCCAGGTATGTCACTCAATCAGTTTTCAGTACAGTGACAAAGAAGTAAATCAATAAACTAGTCTTCTCATTTGAAACTTCTTCACAAAAATGCATTAGTTATTAGTTAATTTATTAGTGATATAAATTTTTAGTGCCTTTATCTTTCGAAATTTGCTCACTGGCCGCTGGGCCGAGCAGAAATCGTAATGCAGCCCTCTGCCTGAAAAGGTTGGACAAGCCTGGTCTACAAAATGCACTGCAGCAACTCACCAAGGCCCCTTTGACAGCACCTTCCAAACCCCGTGACCTCTACCACCTAGAAAGATAAGGGCAGCAGATGCATGGGAATACGACCACCTACAAGTTCCCCTCCAAGCCACACACCATTTTGACTTGGAACTATATCGCCGTTCCTTCGCTGTCGCTGGGTCAAAATCCTGGAACTCCCTTCCTAACAGCACTGTTGGTGTACCTACACCCCAAGGATTGCAGTGGTTCAAGAAGGCAGCTCACCAGTACCTTCTCGTGGGCAGTTAGGGATGGGCAATAAATGCTGGCTTAGCTAGCCACGCTCATATCCCGCCAATGGACAAAAGAAAATGGGCTGTAGCAGTGAATCAAATGCAATTTACTGCTGGCAGACATGAATTTGAGATTATATACTACATTATAGGTAATTTCTTAGATGGCTTTCAATAGTTAGTCTATCAAATAGTTGAAGATTATATGTATGATTAGCAACGTTCAGAGTTTACACATCATTTTTTGAGTGGTGTGTTTGAGCTAGGCAGAATGGTGTAAAATACTGGTAAGAAATGCCTGCAGTATAGATCTTCCTGTTGCAATTAACCTGGTGCTTTTTTGGCTTTAATTAGTTTATGACCTTTAGAAGTTTTCTAGCTTATGGCAAAATTATCTTGGAACTTCCAGGGCCAAAAACCTGTTGATGGTTAGCTTTGCTTGTGTTAGTTCAAAGCCTGTTCCCATCATTCAGTTCAACAGCTGAATTCTATTTTGTGCTGTCAGATTTTAAGTATTGAACCTCAAAAGCGCCCCATGGGCAATTTACTAGGGACTGTTGTACAAATCACCGAACAACAAAACTATTGCATACAACTATGCTTGAAAGACAGAACTTCATACTCAGTAGAACTCTGACCAGTGCTTTAATGTAGCAGCACAACCACACAGACCCTGAAAAATGCAGATAGTCAGCTTGAGGAGGTAATTCTGCTATGTCACGCTTTTGTTGCTGTTCAGCGGCAAATGAAACAGAAGTGCAGGCCTTACATCAGCCACATGTTTGATGTATGTATGGAAAGCACATTTTCAGAAAATAAGTGCTAACAGGACAAACTGTTTGTAATTGCTTACTTTACTTTCCCATTCTTAAATTGCATCATCCACATTCATTCTGAAGACTTCAAGCAGACATTGTCCTTCGTTAATGCAAAATTACCTGCAGTATGTGATTAAACACAAACAATGAAGAGAAAAGAATAGCTTTCTGACATATATTTTTCATCTTTGAAGACCTAAGTCCAAACTGCTCCTAAAGATGAATGATAATGGCAGCTGTATCTAGGCAATAAGTGACATAATTGGGAAGCACTGGTTTCATATTCAGTGGGCATATGGCCAATACACAGTAACATTTCTTCAGGTTCACTGCTTTTGGTGCTTGAGCTGATCATAAAATGTGTTCTTCAGGAACTCAGGAAATGTTGGAGGTATTTCCAGCTCATCTAAACTTATTATAAAAAGTCCTTCAAATACACCAAACAGAGAAGGGTCTGACTTTCGCTCTGATATGCATGTTTATACATGTGATACAGAGTGAGATGAGGTTCCAACTTATTACAGAAAAAATTCACCCAGCACGAAAGACATGAATAAAATAAATTAATGATGTTCAGATCAACAACATGAGTGATCTCTGAGTGTCCCTTTGCATCAGAAAGGAAGAAAGAACTTGCATTTGTATAACACCTTTCATGACCTCAGGGCATGACAAAACAATTAAGTAGTTATGAAATGCAGTCACTTTTATAATGTAGGAAATATGGCACACAGCGAGGTCCCACAAACAACAAGATAAATGACCAATTAAATTATTCCTAGTGATGTTGATAAGAGATAAATATTTGTTAGGACATTGGGGAAGAATACCCCAGCTCATCTTTGAAACAATGCAATAGGATTTTTTTTACAACCACCTGAGAGGGCAGAGGGAACTATGGTATAATGTCTCATCTGAAAGAATGCATCGCTGCCAATTCAGCACTCCCTCAATGCTGCACTGAAGGGCCAGCCTATATTATGTTCTCGAGTCTTTGGAGGGGTATATTAAATTTTTTTGTACCAACTTTTATGATAGCATCAATCTAGTGCTGAGGCTGTTTTGGTTTGCAGAAGCAGCAAACATAATGGAAATGTTGATTACCAAATGAAAGTAAATTCAACAACATAAACATTTCTGCAACATGATGTCAGCCTTAGCAGTCTCACCTCAAAAGTTTGTGCAGAGGCTTGAGCACAAAAATCAAAGCGGACATGCAGTCTACACTATCAGAGATGCTGCTTTCAGATGCAATGTTAAACTGAGGCTGTATCTGGTCTCTAAGGATGTAAAAGATCCCATGGCACTATTTTGAAGAAGAGCCAAGCAGCATCATGAAGACAAATTATCTGGTCATTATCACATTACTGTTGGTGGGAGCCTGCTGTGCATAAATTGCTATCACATTTCCTACATTAAAAAAACACTTCAAAATTAATTCATTGACTAGAAGTGCTTTGGAAGGTTCAGAATAGTGCTATAGAATCTTGACAGAGTCTCAGTTTAACATCTCATCTAACAGAAAGTATATTCAACACTATAGCTCTCAATACTGCATTGAACTGTCAGCCTAGATTTTGTACTGAACTCTCTTAAAGGCAAATACTACCAGCTGAGCCATGGCTGATACGAGAGGACCAGCTTTTTCTTGCAAATCACAAATTGCTCATCAACATATCAGAATGCATAACTTTGTAACATGCAGTTCAAGTGAAAATGAATTTGTTAATGGTCGTGAGGAAACATCAGCCAAGCAAGACAATCCCGTCTGAATTGTCCTTTATTAGCTAATAAGTCAATTAACCATCTATAAATCACAGAAATATTTTTAATTCAGGAGTAGAAGAAAATGGCACAACAAGTCGATGAAAATAATCAGGATTAAATGCCTGACGCATGTTCCCTGCAAGCAGAACACCTGCTGGGATCACAAGATTGCTAATTTGCCTTATAATCTCAGAGTGAAAGAATCTGGGAACAATTGAGAAAAATTGCAAAAAATTAAAAAAGAGAACCAAGAGCTGACTGGCATCGTAAATTTGCAGCATAGAAAAAGGAAGTCTTGATGGAAATCTATATTTTAAAAGGTATGTTTAAGGTATAAAAGTTAAATTTTCTGATGTGATCCCTGGAAGGAGATTCATCTTTTGGGAGTGTGGGTCAGGGAATGGGCCTCCAGGGGACTGTGCACCCAGTTCATGATGCTCCTGATTTTCTAGTAATTCATTTAAAACATTGAACAATCACAGACACTATAGATTGGGCATTGTGTCGATTTTCCAATTTGTAGTTCTGTCAGTTCAGGCAGGATACTGGGAGCAAAGTTTATAGTGAACTGTGCTTATTTACTCATAATGTACCATCTGCGTACTTCACAGATTAGTTACCCTTATATCGCAGCAATTGTCCACATCCCCACTTGCACCAAGCAAGCTAACCATTACTGAACTTATGTCTTCTACACCTTCTCATGAGCCATGATCTACAATCCAGGCAACCATTCTTTCATGCCATTACTCATGTGGGAGATGGGAATATCCATCCATCTTCGGGAATTCTCAATGCTATCTAAATTGTGTGCTATAAAAAGCCAAGTGCACCAAGCAGCGTCACAGATACTGAAGGCGATAAACATATCTATGGTAAGGACAAAACACAAGATGAAGCACAGAGTTATATTGAGAGGGTAATGGTGGTTGCAAGACACAAAGAGACTAGCTGTTGCCAGGCAGAGGTTCCCATGCTGAGTAACCTAATTTGTATGTGGATGCAAAATTTAGTGGACTTACGTAATGGACTATTATCATAGGATCACACTAAGCAGTCATTTTGCTTTTTATGGTGGCTTGCTTTGAAAGGTAGGAATATGCCATCATCTGCACAAGTGGGAGTAGGGATTTATGTAATCAATAAATGCACAGTACTTCCAGCAAAAGACACCCTTGGTAATGATATATGGCCATCGACCTTTTTGCAACCTATGCAGCTCACCAGCTGGTTCAGTAGCTATCGACATCTGCTAGCCCCTAAACAATGGCCCTGAAATTGAAAGTCTTTACTCCAGCGATGGGATATCACGTGACTTAATTTTAATGGAAAACCAGTTGAACAGTGAATCAAGTCAGCAGATGAGTCTCAGAATTTCAGGGTTTACATCTTGAAGTTGTTCATTCTTAGCTGTCTATTAGATACGCAAAAATAAATTCCATAGAGTCATTACGACACATAAGGAGGCAATTCGGCCCATCAAGTTCATGCTGGCTCTCTGTAGAGCAATCCAATCAGACCCATTTCCCCGCCCTATGCCCATAACCCTGCAACTTTATTTCCCTCAAGTGTCCATCCAATTTCCTTTTGAAATCATTGATCGTCTTTGCTTCCACCACCTTTGTAGACAGTGAGTTCCAGGCCATTAGCATACACTGTGTAAAAAAGTTCTTCCTCACATGCCCCTGCATGTCTTGCCCAAATCTTTAAATCTGTGTCCTCATACAATCAACTAATGGGAACAACTATCCTTTAACAACTTTATCTAAGCCTGTCATAATCTTGTACACCTCTATCAAATCTCACCTCAAACTCCTTTGCTCCAAGGAGAACAACCCAGCTTCTCCAACCCAACCTTATAGCTAAAATCTTTCATCCCTGGAACCATTCTGATAAATCTCCTCTGCACACTCTCAAGGACCCTCACATCCTTCCTAAAGTGTGGTGACCAGAACTAGATGCAATACTTTAGTTGTGGCCTAACCAAAGCTTTATACAGGTTCAGCATAACTTCTCTGCTTTTGCACTTAATATCTCACTTTGTGAAGCCCAAGATCCTATCGGCTTTGCTAACTATTTTCTCAATATGTCCTGTCTCCTTCAAAGATCAATGCACATGAACCACAGGTCCTTCTATCCCTGCACTCTTTAGAACTGTGCCATTATGTCTATATTGCCTCTCCCTATCCCTTATGCAAAAATGCATCACCTGACACTTCTCTGTATTAAGTTTCATCTGCCACTTGTCTGCCTATTATGTTCGTCTATCTACATCCTGTTGCAGTTGATTGGCATCATCCTCACTGTTTGTTACACCTCCAAGTTTGGTATCATTGGCAAATTTTGAAATTTTACTCTGTAATCCAATATCCAAGTCATTATATATAAATATATATGTGTGTGTAATGAACCTTGCACAGTACCTTGGGGAATACCACTGACTTCCACTTTCCAGTCTCAAAACAACCATTTATCACGACTTGCTGTTTTTTATCCTTAAGCTGATTTTAGCTGATACTGAGCCTCCTATTCCATGAGTCTCAATTGTGTTAGCCAGTCTTTTATGTGGTACTTTGTCAAACATTTTCTTAAAATCCATGTAGACAATGTCCATTGCTTTCCCTTCATCAACCTTTTCTGTTACTTCATCAAAAAATTCAATTAGATTAGTCAGGCATGATGTGCCTTTTACAAACCTGTGCTGGCTCCCCTTAATTAACCCCCTTCAAGTGCCCGTTGATTTTTTCCCTGATAAGGCGATAGGCCCGGACAACATTCTTGGCAATAGTACTGAAGACCTGTGCTCGAGAACTTGCTGCTCCCCCTAGCCAAGCTGTTCCAGTACAGCTACAACACTGGCAGCCACTCGGCAATGTGAAAAATTGCCCAGGTTAGTCCTGCACACAAAAAGCAGGAGAAGTCCAACCCGGCCAATTACCGCCCCATCAACCTACTCTCAATCATCAGTAAAGTGATGGAAGGTGTTGTTGACAGTGCTATCAAGCAGCACTTGCTTAGCAATAACCTGCTTATTGATGTTCAGTTTGGGTTCCGACAGGGCCACTCAGTTCCTGACCTTATTACAGCCTTGATTCAAACATGGACAAAAGAGCTGAACTCAAGAGGTGAGGTGAGAGTGACTGCCATTGACATAAAGACAGCATTTGACCAAGTATGACATCAAGGAGCCATAGTAAAACTGGAGTCAATGGGCATCAGGGGGAAACTCTTCGTTGGTTGGAGTCATACCTAACAGAAAGGAAGATGCTTGTGTTTGTTGGAGGTCAATCATCTCAGCTCCAGCTTATCACTGCAAGCATTTCTCAGGGTAGTGTCCTAGGCCCAACCATCTTCAGCTGCTTCATCAATGACCGTCCTTCAGTCATAAGGTCAGAAGTGGGGAAGCTCACAGATGATTGTACAATGTTCAGCACGATTCATGACTCCTCAGATACTGAAGCAGTCTGTGTAGAAATGCAGCAAGACCTGGACAATATCTGGGCTTGGGCTGATAAGCGGCAAGGAACATTAGCGCCATACAAATGCCAGGCAATGACCATCTCCAACAAGAGAGGATTGAACCATCTCCCCTTGACATTCAATGGCATTACCATTGCTGAATCCCTTACTATCAACATCCTAGGGGTTATCATTGACCAGAAACTGAGCTGGAGTAGCCATATAAACACCGTGGTTGCAAGAGCAGGTCAGAAGCTAGGAATCCTGTGGCGAGTAACACACCTCCTAACTCCCCAAAGTCTGTCCACAAGGCACAGGTCAGGGATGTGATGGAATATTCTCCACTTGCCTGGATGGGTGTAGCTCCAACAACACTCAAGAAGCTCGACACCATCCAGGACAAAGTAGCCCGCTTGATTGGCACCCCATCCACAAACATTCACTCCTCCCACCACCAATGCACAGTGGCAGGCAGCAGTGTGTACCATCTACAAGATGCATTGCAGCAATGAACCAAGGCTCCTTAGACAGCACCTTTCAAACTCGCAACCTCTACCATCTAGAAGGACAAGGGCAGCAAATGCATGGGTACACCACCACCTGCATGTTCCCTTCCAAGTCACACACCATCCTGACTTGGAACTATATTGCCGTTCCTTCACTGTTGGTGGGTCAAAATCCTGGAACTCCCTTCCTAACAGCCCTGTAGGTGTACCTACCCCACATGGACTGCAGCGGTTCAAGAAGGCAGCTCACCACCACCTTCTCAAGGGCAATTAGGGATGGGCAATAAATGCTGTCCTAGCCAGCGATGCCCACATCCCAGGAACAGATAAAAAAAAAATATTGTTTCTCGAACCTTACCTACCACTGATGTTAAACTGACTGGCCTGTAATTACCAGGATATCCTTAAATCCTTTCTAAATCCACTCTAATCCTCTGGCAGCTCCCACATATCTAGGGAAGATTGGAAGTTTATGGAAAGGCCTTCTGCTAGTTCCACCCTGACTTCGTTTAGCAACCTGGGACTTATCCACTCTAAGCATAGTGAGCTTTTCCAGTACATATTTCCTATCGATTTTCACTTCATCCATTACCTCTACCATCTCTGCTTCTATTAATATTTTGTCAACTTCCTCTTCCTTACTAAACACCAATACAAAGTACTCATTAAGTACACCTTGCCCTGTGCTCCTAAGTATATATCACCCTCTTTATCTCTAATAGGCCCCACACCACCTCTTACTACACACTTACTATTTACATGCTGGAAGAAGAATTTTGGGTTCCCTTTTACATTAACCGCTTTCATTTCTCATTTTCTCTTTGTCAGTCTTATTTTCCTCTTCATGTCCCATCTCAACTTACTGTATTTGGCCTGGTTCTTGCTTGAAGAATTCACCTCGTCAAAAAGAAAAGGAAGCATTTATAAGGGCTGGAAGGCTAG
The DNA here is from genome assembly GCF_036365525.1 of Heterodontus francisci. Lineage (NCBI taxonomy): Eukaryota > Metazoa > Chordata > Chondrichthyes > Heterodontiformes > Heterodontidae > Heterodontus > Heterodontus francisci. Next base: position 149,221,592 of record NC_090376.1, on the reverse strand, counting down.
GAACAGACGAATCACTTGAGGAATATAAAGACAGTAGGAAGGAACTTAAGCAAGGAGTTAGGAGGGCTAAAAGGGGTCATGAAAAGTCATTGGCAAACAGGAGTAAGGAAAATCCCAAGGCTTTTTATACGTATATAAAGAGCAAGAGGGTAACCAGGGAAAGGGTTGGCCCACTCAAGGACAGAGATGGGAATCTATGTGCGGAGCCAGAGGAAATGGGCGAGGTGCGAAATGAGTACTTTTCATCAGTATTCACCAAAGAGAAGGACTTGGTGGATGATGAGCCTAGGGAAGGGAGTGCAGATAGTCTCAGTCATCTCATCATCAAAAAGGAGGAGGTGTTGGGTGTCTTGCAAAGCATTAAGGTAGATAAGTCCCCGGGGCCTGATGGGATCTACCCTAGAATACTGAGGGAGGCAAGGGAGGAAATAGCTGGGGCCTTGACAGAAATCTTTGCATTCTCATTGGCTACAGGTGAGGTCCCAGAGGATTGGAGAATAGCCAATGTTGTTCCTTTGTTTAAGAAGGGTGGCAAGGATAATCCAGGAAATTATAGGCAGGTGAGCCTTATGTCAGTAGGGAAACTATTAGAGAGGATTATTCGGGACAGGATTTACTCCCATTTGGAAACAAATGGACTTATTAGCGAGAGACAGCATGGTTTTGTGAAGGGGAGGTCGTGTCTTACTAATTTGATTGAGTTTTTTGAGGAAGTGACGAAGATGATTGTTGAAGGAAGGGCAGTGGATGTTATCTATATGGACTTTAGTAAAGCCTTTGACAAGGTCCCGCATGGCAGACTGGTACAAAAGGTGAAGTCACACGGGATCAGACGTGAGCTGGCAAGATGGATACAGAACTGGCTCGGTCATAGAAGACAGAGGGTATCAGTGGATGGGTGTTTTTCTGAATGGAGGGATGTGACTAGTGGTGTTCCACAGGGATCAGTGCTGGGACCTTTGCTCTTTGTAGTATATATAAATGATTTGGAGGAAAATGTAGCTGGTCTGATTAGTAAGTTTGCGGACGACACAAAGGTTGGTGAAGTTGTGGATAATGATGAGGATTGTCAGAGGATACAGCAGGATATAGATCGGTTGGAGACTTGGGCGGAGAAATGGCAGATGGAGTTTAATCCGGATAAATGTGAGGTAATGCATTTTGGAAGGTCTAATGCAGGTGGGAAGTATACAGTAAATGGCAGAACCCTTAGGAGTATTGACAGGCAGAGAGATCTGGGCGTACAGGTCCACAGGTCACTGAAAGTGGCAACGCAGGTGGATAAGGTAGTCAAGAAGGCATACGGCATGCTTGCCTTCATCGGTCGGGGCATAGAGTATAAAAATTGGCAAGTCATGTTGCAGCTGTACAGAACCTTAGTTAGGCCACACTTAGAATATTGCGTGCAATTCTGGTCGCCACACTACCAGAAGGGCGTGGAGGCTTTGGAGAGGGTACAGAGGAGGTTTACAAGAATGTTGCCTGGTCTGGAGGGCATTAGCTATGAGGAGAGGTTGGAAAAACTTGGATTGTTTTCACTGGAATGACGGAGATGGAGGGGCGACATGATAGAAGTTTACAAAGTTATGAGCGGCGTGGATAGTCAGAAGCTTTTTCCCAGGGTGGAAGAGTCAGTTACTAGGGGACATAGGTTTAAGGTATGAGGGGCAAAGTTTAGAGGGGATGTGCGAGGCAAGTTTTTTACACAGAGGGTGGTGAGTGTCTGGAATTTGCTACCAGGGGAGGTGGTGGAAGCAGATACGATAGCGACGTTTAAGAGACATCTTGACAAATACATGAATAGGAAGGGAATAGAGGGATATGGGCCCCAGAAGTGCAGAAGGTGTTAGTTTAGGCAGGCATCAAGATCGGCGCAGGCTTGGAGGGCTGAATGGCCTGTTCCTGTGCTGTACTGTTCTTTGTACTTTATACCATACACCCTCTTTTTTTGTTCTATCATATTCTCTATCCCCCTCATCATCCTGGCATTGGTTCCCTTACATTTTTCTCTGTTGGAATGGACCTGGCCTGTTCCTGAAACATCTCCTCCTTAAACTAATGGTTCCTTTACAGTTGTTCCTGTCAATCTTTGGTTCCATTTTACCCTGACTAGATCCCATCTGATCCTATTGAAATTAGCCCTCTTCCAATTTAGAAGTTCTCCTTTAGATTGTTTCTTGCTCTTCTCCATTGCTCACCCAAACAGTCAGAGGGAGATAGAAGAGCAGATATGTAGGTAAATCTCTGAGAAGTGCAAGAACAATAGGGCGGTAATAGTAGGAGATTTTAACTCCCCCAATATTCACTGGGATAGTTTAAGTGTGAAAGGAAGTGAGGGAGCAGAATACTTGAGGTGCATTCAGTGGAAACTTTTGGCCCAGTCTGTAGCAAGTTCAACAAGAGACGGCGCAGTTTTAGACTTAGTTTTAGGAAATGAAGATGGGCAGGTGGAAGGAGTGGCAGTGGGAGAGCATTTTGGTGGTAGTGACCATAATAGTCAGTTTTAACATAATTATGGAAAAGCACAGAGATAAAACAGGAGTTAAAGTTTTCAATTAGGGCAAGGCCAACTTTACTGAACTGAGGAGTGATTTAGTGAAAGTGGACTGAAAACATCTACTTGAAGGTAAATCAGTGTCAGAGCAGTGAGAAGCATTCAAAGGGGAGATTCAGGGGGTTCAGACTAAGCATGTTCCCACAAAGAAAAAGGGTGAGCCAGCCAAATCTAGGGCCCCATGGATGTCAAGGAGCTTACTGGGTAAGATAAGGTAGAAAAGGAAAGCTTATGTCCGACATCGAGAGCTCAATGCTACAGAAAGACAAGAAGAGTATAGAAAGTGGAGGGGTGAAATCAAAAAGGAAATTAGGAAAGCTAAGAAAGTGCATGAAAGAATATTGGCTAGCAAAATCAAGGTGAACCCAAAGATGTTTTATCAATACATTAAGAGGAGGAGGATAACTAAGGAGAGAGTTGGGCCCATAAAAGACCAAAAAGGGAACCAATGTGTAGGCGGAAGATGTTCGGTATGGTTTTAATGAATACTTTGCATCTGTCTTCACAAAAGAGAGGGTCGATGCAGATATTGTAGTTAAGGAGGAGGAGTGTGAAGTATTGGATCTGATAAACATAGGGAGAGAGGAAGTATTAATGGGATTAGCATCCTTGAAAGTTGCTATATCACCAGAGCTGGATGAAATGTACCCTTGGCTGTTAAAAGAAGCAAGAGAAGGTCTGACAATCATTTTCCAGTCCTCACTGGATACAGGAGTGGTGCCAAAGGATTGGAGAACTGCTAACGTTGTACCTCTGTTTAAAAAAGGAGTGAGGGATAGGCCGAATAATTACAAGCCAGCCAGTAGTCGGCAAATTATTGGAATCTATTCTGAGAGACAGGATAAACTGTCACTTAGAAAGGCATTGGTTTATCAAGGATAATCAGCATGGATTTGTTAAGGAAAGATCTTGTCTGACCAACTTGATCGAATTTTTTGAAGAAATAACAAGGAAGATAAATGAGGGTAGTCCAGTTCACATGGTCTACATGGATTTTAGCAAGGCTTTTGACAAAGTCCCACATGGCAGACTGGTTAAAAAATAACATCCCATGGGATCCACAGAAATGCAGCAAGGTGGATACAAAATTGGCTCGATTGCAGGAAACAAAGGGTAATTGTTGACGGCTGTTTTAGTGACTGGAGGGCTGCTTCCAGTGGCGTTCCGCAGGGCTCAGTACTGGGAACTCTGCTTTTTGTGGTATATATTAATGATTTGGATGTAAACAAATTTTGAGGGGCCTGGATAGAGTGGATGCGAAGGGTCTATTCACCTTAACAGAGATGTCAGTGATGAAGGGGCATAGATTTAAAGTGATTGGTAGAAAAATTAGAGGGGAGATGAGGAAACACATTTTCACCTAAAGGGTGGTGAGCTCTGGAACTTACTGCCTGAAAGGGTAGTTGAGGCAGAAACCTTCAACTCATTCAAAAGGAGTCTGGATATGTACCTCAAGTGCCGTAATCTGCAGGGCTACAGACCAAGCGCTGGAAGATGGGATTAGAATAGGTGGATCGTTTTTCAGCCGGCACAGACACAATGGGCCAAGTGGCCTCTTTCTGTGCCTTAAAATTTTTATGATTCTATTTTAACTGTCTTTGTTGACCAGTCTTAACTCATTTCAGTGGAAAGCACCAAATATTGTGTCTGTGCACAAAAAAGGATGGATGACCATCTTTGGTAACTGCAGACCAATAAGTTTACTGGCGACCATCTCAAAGCTTATTATAGCTTTTTAAAGCTCAATCTGAGCAACCTATTATCTGTCACTAACTTACTTCACAGTAAGTTAGTTGCAATGCTCTCAATCTCCAGATTCAGAAGTAGAATGAATGCCCTGATGCCCAGTACAAAATAAGTGCAATCCCTCTTGCCATTCCGACAGCCTTCGAATGGGTATTGCATTCCAGCCTTATTGTGAAGCTTGCCTGTTGTTTCAGATTTTCTGAATTGAATTCGTAACTCCCTCGCAAGTTACAAACTTCAAGACACAATGGGCTGGATTTTACCTTCGGAGGACGGGAATTCACCAACGACGTGAAAGTCGGTGGTGAACCAGTTTTCGCCTAGCCTGAGGATCTGTCCTGCATTTTATGGTTCCCCGGGCTTTAATTGTCCTGAGGCGGGACTTCCACCCACTTCAGGGAGGAGGTCCCACCTCAGTGAGCTGCCGGCCAATCAGTGGGCCGGCAGCTCTTCGTCCCAGCAGCGCCACCGGGAGCGGTGGCCATAGCTGGCACTGCAGCCCAGCCGACACCATGGATCCAGGAGGGAAGGTAAGTAGGGGTAGCCTCACCAGGGGGAATCGGTCCTTCCTCGGTGAGGCTGGAGGGGTCATTTGGGGGAAGGGCCGCGGCTTGGGTCCCGGGGGTGGGTTGGGAGGTGGGGGCGGCCCTCAATCGGGCACCCTGTGCCTGATTGCCATGCCCCATACCACACCCACCCTCCCCGGGGCACGGAAAGGCCGGCAGCTATCACTGGGCAGCCTTTCATGTCCCCAGCATGCCCGCTTGCCGTGGATAAAATACCCGTGGAGGTGGGCGGTGGCCGTTAAGTGGCCACTTAAGGGCCTTGATTGGCCTCAGGCAGGTGGGCGGTTTCCCACCCCCCGCCCGATGCTGTGAACATGGCCAGAGGCGGAAGTGGGGCGGCTAGGCCTCCCGGAGCCTCCCATTCAATTTTACACCGCCCCCACGCCGCCAGCTGACCTGCTGGGGCGGCGTAAAATTCAGCCCAATAAATGTGCAGCTCAAGTGTTGTGTTTGTCTTTTTATCATAAATACACAGAAGACTCTCAATAAATCAAATTGCTTCCTCTCTACATCAAGGACCTTTTGGTGGCATCAAAAGTGATGTTGCTCTTTTTTTCTAGTGGCCCCTGTCTTTTACCAAAATGCTTCTGATCTAAAAGCCAAGCAACAAGTAAATCACTGGAGATGGAAATAGAATTCAACATTAATTGGCCATGTCAATCAAAGACTGTATTGATGTTGCTGACCCAAATGTACATGGGAGAGTTGCAAACTCCTTTCGGTTCTAAATTTTCAGTCCTTGGTTTGAAATTGGACCTCATTAAGAAAATCTGTTTTTAAAAAAATTTTTCACAATGTACCTAGATGATGGCACTCTAAATGAATTCATCTAATTCCAAATAGATTATACATATGCTCCCTGATCGCTTAACTAGTAGGTAAGTTTTCAAAAGTGATGCATCTGTACAGATATACTAGTTCAGTGACAAGTGTGATCGGGATATTTGGGATATTTATGCATACAAATGATTATTTTTATTTGAGTAGGAAGGCTAATTAATTCTTCATGGCTTCGTGATAATGTGCATTAGAATGATTGCTGGAGTGTTACTCAAAATACTGGCAAACATTAGATTCATATTCTGCTTCAATTATTCCTGAATTTTAGATCAAATAAGAGAACAAGTAAAACTATTTCTGCTGATGTATTTCGAGTACATTATTGGCCAATAGTAAAATCGCTCTAAGACTATCCGTGATATTTATTCTTACCTTCAAATTTTTGGTGCATTGGAAAATACAATCCTCATTTTTCTTTCTCTGTGTTGTTTTGTAACTTTGAAGCAAATTCAACATTCATGGATTAAATGATCAATTGAAACATTTCTAAAAATAAATTCTCGTCATATTTTGTATGAAGCAGTTGTGCTGTCCCTCCCGATATCCCTCCATCTATCCGCGTCCCTCTTCTTTAAGACCCTCCTTAAATCCACTTCTTTGACCAAGCTTTTATTCATTTCTCCTAATAGCACCTTTGTTGGCTCAGTATCTAGTTTCTTGCTTATGCCTCTAAAGCACCTTGGGATGTTTTCTACATGAAAGTTTATATTTAGAATATTATACAATAATATTATACAATAATATAGAATATTATTTATATACATATATATGTAAAGCATTTAGCTACTTTATTCAGAAAACACTGTAGTGGCATTTCTTTTTTTTTCAAGTCACAGGCCGAGTATTGAATTTGGTAATTTTCAAGGCATTTCCAACAATAAATGTTCTAATTTGACTTTGGAGCGAATTTTTTTTCTCAGAAATGAATTGGGATTTTCTAATGTTTCCATGATGTGGAAAATGCTGGAAATTTCACATTCCCTAGCTTTTTTTAAAAAGGTGTTGGAGGATCCTTTCCTTGAACCATGATTAGTAAGTTTGCAGATGACACCAAAATTGGTGGTATAGTGGACAGTGAAGAAGGTTGTCTAAGGTTACAACAGGATATAGATCAACTGGGAAAGTGGGCAAGGGATTGGCAAATGGAATTTAACACAGACAAATGTGAAGTGATGCATTTTGGGAAGCTAAACCAGGGCAGGACATATACAGTGAATGGCAGGGCCCTGGGGAGTGTTGTTGAGCAGAGAGACCTTGGGGTGCAAGTACATAGTTCCCTGAAAATGGCAACACAGGTAGACAGGGTGGTGAAGAAGGCGTGTGGCATACTTGCCTTCATCGGCCAAGGTATTGAGTACAAGAGTTGGGACGTCATGTTCCAGTTGTACATAACGTTGGTTAGGCCGCACTTGGAGTACTGTGTGCAGTTCTGGTCGCCGCACTACAGGAAAGATGTGATTAAGCTAGAGAGGGTGCAGAAAAAGATTCACCAGCATGTTGCCTGGCTTGGAGGGCTTGAGTTATAAAGAGAGATTGGATAGACTGGGTCTGTTTTCCCTGGAGTGAAGGAGGCTGAGAGGGGACATGATAGAGGTATATAAAATTATGAGAGGCATAGATAGGTTAGATAGCCAGAGTCTGTTTCCCATGGTAGGGGTGACTAAAACTAGAAGGCATAGATTTAAGGTGAGAGGGAGGAGGTTTAAAGGGGATCAAAGGGGTAAATTTTTCACACAAAGAATAGTGGGTATCTGGAATGAGCTGCTAGAGGAGGTGGTGGAGGCAGGAACAGTAGCAACATTTAAGAGGCATCTGGACAGGTACTTGAATGAGCAAGGCATAGAGGGTTATGGAATTAATGCAGGCAGGTGGGATTAGTATAGCCAGGCATTATGGTCGGCATGGACACGATGGGCCGAAGGGCCTGTTTCTATGCTGTACGACTCGATGACTCTATAACCACTTTAGTCCAGGTGATGCTGTCCCACAATAATGTTAGGCAGGGAAGTCCAGGATTTTGACCCAGCAACAATGAATGAACAATGCTATATTTCCAAGTTAGGAGTTTTGCAATGATCTTGTTGTTTTATATAACATCATTCACATCCTTGGGATGCCCCAAAGTGCTTTACAGCCAATGAAATACTTTAGAACTATATTCACTGTTGTAATGTCAGCAATACAGCAACCAATTTGTGCAAGGCAAGGTAACACAAACTGTACTGATCATAGATGACCAGATAATGTTTTTGTAATATTGATGAAGGGGGAGAAATTTTGGCTAGGAATCCAGGAGAATTCCCTGCTCTTTAAATAACACCTAACATCCTTTCCATCCACAGAACAGGCAGGCAGAAACTTGATTTAATGCTTCATCCAAGAGTTGGCACCTCTGACAAGGCAACCCTCACTGAAATGCCAGACTATTATAAGCTCGAGGAACAGCATCTCATCTACCGATTAGGCACACTACAGCCTGCCGGACTGAACATTGAGTTCAATAATTTCAGAGCATGACAGCCCCCCACTTTACTTTCATTTTTAGTCATTTTTAGTTATTTTTTCTTCCTTTTTTTTGCATTCCTTTTTACATTTTTTGCATTTATTTCATTTCATCTTAGTTTGTTCAGTTTGCTTACCCACTGTTTTTTTCAGGTTGTTTTTCTTCAGGTTTGCACTTGCTGATGTTCTATATTCAGTATATTCACACCTAATCTGTACTAATGCTTTGTCTTTCAAAACACCATTAACATATTGTTTGCCTTTGCTCCGTGACCTTTTGGTCAGCTATGTGGCCTGGTCCAATCTGCACCTTCTCCTTTGTTATCTCTTGCCCAACCCCCACCTCACTTGTTTATAATCTGTGACTTTTCTAATATTTGTCAGTTCCGAAGAAGGGTCACTGACCCGAAACGTTAACTCTGCTTCTCTTTCTACAGATGCTGCCAGACCTGCTGAGTGAATCCAGCATTTCTTGTTTTTGTATTATAAGTGCTGTTTGTGGGACCTTACTTTCTATAAATTAGTTGTCATATTTTCCTCTATTGCAACAACCATTACACCTCAAAAGTACTTAATTTGCTGTGAAGCACTTTTGACATCCCAAGTCTGTGAACGGCATTTTAGAAAATACAAATTCTTTCTCCTTTCTATGTCTGGTTCAAGGCTGTGTCATTGGATGAGTGAATGTTTTTGGTAGAACCCCAAACTAAGTATCTGTTATTGGTGAGTGGGTTATTGGTGAATAGGACCCCTTTGATGGCAGTGTTGGTGATTTCATCATTTGATGGTTGGGAGAAGGCTAATAAGATGCTAATTGATCAGGTTAGCTTTACCCTTCTTTTTGTGTACAGTTGTGTTGGTTCCTTCAGTGCCTGATGCAGCCCCAAACTGCACTCCTTCAGCACTCAGCTAGCTCAGTCAGTGGTGGTACTACTGGGTCATCTGGGTGGTGGACATTGAGGTCCTGCACCTAGAATACATTCTGCATCCTTGCTTCCCTCAATGTTTCCTCGAAGTGATGTTCAACTTGTAGGAATACTGATTTGTCAGTTGAGGGAATTCCGGTAGATGATAATCAGCAGAATGTTTCCTGCACCTCGTTTAACCTAAAGCCATGAATCTCATGGCATCTGGAGACCCACCCCTGATGAGTCTATCCTTTCACTTGGACAAGACATACTCAGGAGATGGTGATGGAGGAGTCTGAGATGTTGGATGGTAGGCATGATACTGCAAAGTTTACGTTGTCAGGCTGTATCAACCAGTCTGTGGGTCAGCTCTACAAATTTGGACACCAGTACACAAATGTTTGTGAGGAGGACTTTGCAGGTTCAACTGGATTGGGACTTTCTAATTCATGTCCTGTGAGTTCCTACAACAGAGATTAAGAACTCAGTGGAGTAGGACAATTCAGTTGGTATCCAATCATTTCACGGCACTGAATGGTGGTACTTGAAAAGTTTGTAGCAGCATGCCACTTTGACTTGTTCAAGAAATGATCTTATTTTAATTACATTTTCAAAAGTGTTATTTTCTGAATTGCCTTTCCTTCAGTCAATAATGCTTTGAAATCTTTTAACTTATTTTGGCGAAAATTAAAATGAACACTTCACTTTCAGAACCATGCACCAGAAACAGGACAGCACTGCACAGTATAAAGAAAGATGAACAGATAATCAATCAGCTGCTACGTCTGGTGATAAGGAGGCAAGTTTTGACTCTCTTCCAGTTAATTCCAGTGATAATTCCACTGTAACAGGAAGGATTCTATCATGTCCTGTGAAGTTTCTGATCATAGCTCTGCTCGAATTGCAGAAATATGTTTCTGGTACTTTTCAAACAGCTGGAGTTCAGATTATAAGAGGAAGCAACAAAGGTAGAAGATCTGCTTCAAGTGGCATATAGAAGAGTGCTATAGAAGATAAAGATGCTATTACTCATTGCAAGGTGCACTAATTAAATGGCACCACAGGGTCAGAGTAGATACATTATGATGTGCAGCAGATGACACGTAATGATGTGCAGCAGAAAGAAAGCACTCTGCAAAGTTTAGATATAAGAAATGTGAGAGACTTCTATGGTATTTATTTAATTTCCAATGCAGAGACGTCAGCAAAAAAAACCTAGCTTTTCTATCATGCCTTTCATGGCCTCAAGATATCCCAAAACTAATTAAGTGTACAGCTAATTAAGTATTTTTGAGATATAGCCATTGTTGTAAAGTCGAAAATGCAGCAGCAAGCACACATAAGAAGCAGATAAACTGTTTTAGTAATGTTGGTTGAGGGATAAATATTTGTAAGGATACCAGGAGAACTCCTCTGCTCTTCTTCGAATGGTGCCATGGGATCTTTGACACACACCAGTGAGGACAGATGTTAGTTTAAAGTCTTATCCAAAAGGTAGCAGCTTTGACAGTCAGCACTCCCTCAGTATTGCACTGCCGTGTTAACATGGATTTGGGATCAGATTTTTGGCGTGGGACTTGAACCCAAGACCTTCTAGGCTGATAACTGTTAGCGTTACCACTGATCCGTGGCTGAGACTTTCAATTGATAACTTGGGATCAAAGTTAGATCCAGTTGTGCTTTGTGCCTCAGCACTAAAATTTCTATTTTATTCCTGTCATGAGCAAAGCATAGAGGAGTGCTATGGAATAATTTGCACTTTGGGCACTGCTGCAAAACTGGCAGTTGTGGATCAGCCGCCCATTAAACACCCTGCCTTAAGTTAATGGAAAGGAAAATTGAGCGAGTGTACAATAACCATCTGCTCCACAACCACCATTTTCCTGTCTGTACTCACAGAGGAAACTATCTCCACTGAGTCTGCAGGTAAATTAGATACAAGCACTCTGTCTCAGGTTTGCCACCATTTTGGAGTGATTGCCATTTTAGAGAATTGTCCACAGGATAAGTAAAAAGAGAATTCATTCAAATTGATCCAATATTTGGAGATGTATTTATTCAGCCACAGTCATTGCCATTGAATATATCTTTAGCATTCCAACTGTGCCTGACAATCCTGACGATAGAAGTCAATTCAGATAGGATAGAGGAAAACCTATCAAATATTAAGTGTCGTGAAATTATGAATTTCTTACATGAAAATAAAAATTCAGATCGGTTCGAAATTTTTTTGAACCTTGGTATCTGTAAGAATACACTTTAAGAAGTCCACAATCATGCTCAATTTCAGCTAGAATTAGGTGGGTTTATCTCTGCATCTCCCTCCTGAGATCCATTTCTTTTCTCACACGAGCACCACTGACATCTGCACCTTCCCTGCAAATATTGCTCCCAGCCAGCATTCTTACTGCCACAACTTTGGCGGGGTTAAGCCTAATGGAGGCCTACATGGCAGGAGCTTTCTTCATCTTCTGGCTTCTGTGCCCCTTTAATGTCCCTTGCTACCACTTCTGATGTTGCAGCAATAAACCACCCACAGCAGAGTCTCATTTCCATCTCTGGGATTGACATGCTGCCTCTTGGTGAGGGGAAGCCCACTGGGAGTCTGCCCTGCTTGCCAAATAACACCCAGGACAGAATCGGGGGAGGTAGACAAAAGACCCACCCTGTCCCTGTATGCGGATACTCACCGTTAACACATCTCTTTAAATTGGGCTTGATATCCAGAAATGCCACCTGCTCCATTGGACTGTATCCTTACACAAAGACAAAGCTGTGTAGGCAACTATACATAATTTTCAAATGAGCTGGAGCATAAATTTCAGGACAGACATTGCACTTCTGCACAGGAGGAGTTTGCATTGGTAATGAACACAAAAGCCGGGAATGCAATATAGCCCTTAGCTCCTGGTTCAGTTATATAAAAACTGCCAGCTAACATTGGCTAATACGGCTGTTACTTGCGTAATAGGTATGTTCTCGAATGAATATCTTGTGGTGAACAGAAACATATATTGCCTTGAATTAGAAATATAAAGAGAAAAACACATCAAATAATTGGCTTGAGCACTTTGATTAAGGATTAACATCCAAACATCAAAATTAGGAAGACTATTTTATTTTGACTACTACTTTTTAATAACAGCATTAAACTGTTTTTGAAGATAGAGGTTGAAAACCCAACTAAATTGTTGATAGCATTGTGAATACTTCTGGTTTCCGTATCACTTTCACACAAATAATAGGCTCTCATATTGAAAAAAAGAAAGACTTGCATTTATATAGCACCTTTCACGAAGAAGAGCAGAGCGGTTCTTCCCAATGTCCCGGCCAATATTTATCCCTCAAGCAACAGAGCTGAAAAAAAGACTATCTGGTCATCATTACATTACACTTTTTGAAGCCTTGCTGTATACAAATTGGCTGTGGATATTCCTGCATTACATCAGTGACTCCCTTTCAAAAGCATTCAATTGGCTGTAAAACATTTTGAGTTGTCCTGCCGTCCTGAAAGGTGCTATATAAATGCAAATATTTCCACTTGATTTTTTTTTAATTGACAGAGGAATTTCACACTTCTGTGATCAAAAAGTATTTTCATCCTTCAGAGGTAATTTCTAGCCACTACTGTCCTACGTTCCGAGATGCTGAGTCTACATGCCTTTACACAATAAGGTAGTAAATTTATTCTTTTAATTACTATAATTTAGTAGCTGCAAGAAAGGTGACTTTATCGTTTTCTAAAGTAATATTTAGAATATTAATGCCAGTCTTTTTTAGGGATGTCAAAAACATTATTTTCAGCATCATAAATAAAAACAGCAAGTGCTGGGAATACTTAGCAGGTCTGGCAGCATCTGTCGAGTGAGAAACAGAATTAACAGCTGGAATTTCTCAGAAGGGGGTAAGTCCCGATGTCAGGACAATAGCCTGGTCCATAGCCCGTACAGGCGGGCAGTGGGACTGCGGCGGCAATATTCTTGGCAATGGTCTCTTAATTGTTCACCACTGGGCCCACTGTTCAATTAAGGATGGCTGGCTGGCTGCCTGTGCTGCTGGGGTCCGATCAGAGGGTCGCCAGCTCAGCAGCCTCAGCAGTGCCACAGAGAAAGGTAGCCACTGCTGAGGCTGTAAGGAAAATGAGAGGGTGCCTCCATATTGAGACACCTTCGCAGGGGAGTCAGAAAATTTATTTCTCTGACGGGCCAGGCAGGCAGGCCCCAGAGTTCAGAGGGGAAGCCCCTCCAGCAGCTTCATTGGGGCTGCGAGGGTGATCTTTGCCGAAGGGGGCCCTCTCCTTGGACCATGGAGTCTCCAGATTTGATGCCCCCCCCCCCCCCCCGCCCTCTGGAAAGCCACTGGGAGGCTTCCCACTTGGTGGGTGGCTGCTCCATCTGGGAAGATGGCCCTCAACTGGGCCTTTAATTGGTTAAATTGGCCACCCACTTCCAGTCAGCAGGTGGCTGAGCCGCTGCTGTTCCTAGTGCTGATAAAATGGCCTGGTGGCGGGACTGCATTGGGGAACCCTCCTGATGCGGGTCCCTGGCATTTTCCTGGCCCTGTTGCCTCCTTACCTGCCACCTGGGGCCGACAAAATCTCACCCAACATTTCAGGTCAGTGTCTCTTCATCTGAGTTCTGATGAAAGGTCATAGACCTGAAACGTTAACTCTGTTTCTCTCTCCACAGATGCTTCCAGACCAGCTGAGCATTTCCAGCATTTTCTGTTTTTATTTCAGATTTCCAGCATATTTTGCTTTAGTATTTTGAGTTTCATGCTCCTTTAGGTTCTACTGAAATAAAAACACCTCAATAATCATTTTTATCATTTCCAGCACCATGACATCAAGATAACTAGGACTCATTATTGGCAACATTTTCACAAGGTGGCAGAGATTAACGGAGTGAATGCTTACATTCCTTCTCTTACAGTACAGGCACGTGGACTCAAGTGATAGAGAGGCATCTGATTAGTAATTTTTAATACAACCCATTCCATGCAGTGCTCATGGGATCACTACCAAGCAACCTCACTCCAGACCATTTGAAGTAGCCCTATGCAAGATTAATTAGAGTTCCGAAGTGTGCAGTATCTTTATATGATTAATTATGTAAGATGAGCATGAGGTTTGTACGTAAGTGTGCTTCTACAGCAGATGGTTAATGAGTGAGTATGCATATTTACCACGTAATCATGTCAGCAGACTTTACTCTTCCTGCTCATGCTCTTATTAGAGTTGCAATCTATTTATTGTTATTTGGACATTCTCTACACATGAATGACTACATCTGTCTTTGATACCCTTCACTTTCTTATTTTCCACAGATCTTTACTGCAGAGAGTCTTATTCTCTTCTCACCTTCCCCTTCTGAATCCTCTGGCACTAGTCCAGCAATTAACATTCTATATTTGTGTCATCCTACACCCAACAGCTGGATCTTGTATCTCCTGGTGTCTGGAGACTGATTTGTTCCCATTTAACCCTTACTACTATTATTACCGAATCTAACCTAACCTAACCACACTGCACCATCTAGGGGCTGAATTTTATGAGTGCGCCACCGTTTGCGGTGCATCACACACGGATGCACCGTCCCTGAGCCCCCGCGATATTACGTGCAGGGGCTCATTTAAATAGAGTGGGTGGAGCGGCCACCCCCGATGACAAAAGGGGGCGGCTGCTGCATCCCCGGCAATGGTGTCCAGTGCCACCGCGCAGGCGCCGGTGCCATTTTTAAAGGGCTTTAAGCCCTTAACACACAATTAAATTTTTAAAGATGGATTGCACTTAATATGTTTTTAATAAATAATTAGGAGATGGAGGCCCTTCCCCAACACCCCCCAATGGTTATTTCATTGCCCGAAATGACCATCCATTGATTTTACAAAGACCTGAACTCTCCCCCACACCAACCTTCAATCTTTTGCCCTTCAACCCCTTCCCACCGTCCCCCCACATCCAATTAAAATTGATTTCCCTGCTCCTCCACCCCTCCCACACTGAAAATTCTATTGCTCCCCCCTCCCCACCAGGTTCTCGCCTGGAACTCAGTGCGGAGTTCCAAAGGCGCGTGGAGCACCAACGGTGGCTGTAATATTGAAGTGGGATGGCTGCTGCCTGCAGGTAAGTTAATTTGAATGTCATTAGGGCTCATTTTAATATGGAGATGAAGGGTCTGCTGCCCGGCGGTGGGGGGGGGGGGGGGACGGGGGGCCGCACCAGGGTCCCTCTGCCGCCAGTAATATGCGGTGGTCCAAACTTGACCTTGCGGGTCAAGGCGGGCCTTTCCCCGCAGCATTTTACCAGCCCCCGCATCTCCACCCTTGGTGTCGAAAGGCTGGTAAAATTCAGCCCTAGATAATGCTAGCTATTCTGCTTGGCTTACTAACTCTTACAGTGGAGAGAAGAGGTTAGTGCTTTATGTAAATGATCAAGTGTGATGTTTACGCATGATGATAGCCTTGGTTCAGTGGATAGCACTCTTACCTCTGAGGTAGAAGGTTCTGGATTCAAGTTCCACTCCAGGAAACTGAGATCTAAATCTAGGCTGACACTTCATTACAGTGATGAGGGAGAGACCACTGTTGAAGGTACTGTCTTTTGGAAGAGGCATTAGACTGAGGAACCGTCCAACCTCTCAGATGGACATAAAAGATCACATGATGCTATTCGAAGAAAGGCAGGAGAGTTCTCCCTGATGTCCTGACCAACATTTATCCCTCAAACAACTTTACAAAAAACAGATTACTGGTCATTTATTGCATTGCTGTCTGTGGGATATTGCTGTGCACAAATTGTCTCCCATGTTTCCTATATTGCCACAGTAACTGCACTTTAAAAGTACTTAATTAGCTATAAAGTGCTTTGTGGCACCCTGAGGTCATGATATAAATGCAATTCCTTTTTTGTCTTTTAATGAGAAATTAGATTTCTGCCTAGTTCCACATTTGGTCCTGTTTGGACACTGTCGCATGATGTTTTGATTGATACACACACTGAAAACAGGAATGATTAGATTAGAGAGATACAGCACTGAAACAGGCCCTTCGGCCCACCGAGTCTGTGCCGAACATCAACCACCCATTTATACTAATCCTACACTAATCCCATATTCCTACCAAACATCCCCACCTGTCCCTATATTTCCCTACCACCTACCTATACTAGTGACAATTTATAATGGCCAATTTACCTATCAACCTGCAAGTCCTTTGGCTTGTGGGAGGAAACCGGAGCACCCGGAGAAAACCCACGCAGACACAGGGAGAACTTGCAAACTCCACACAGGCAGTACCCAGAATCGAACCCGGGTCCCTGGAGCTGTGAGGCTGCGGTGCTAACCACTGCGCCACTGTGCCGCCCCTAATAAAGTGAAAACTCCTCATACCTACCCAGATCGGGCCATTTTCAATAAACACACACATGGACAAAAGCACGGCAGACACATGCACACAGGGAAGTGTACTACTGTAAGAAATTAACAGTCTTCCTGATTGTTTAGGATAGTGAAGGAACATACATTAATCAGAGAGTGACAGGAAGGGACACGGAATACAAGCACAAGAGTACAGCAGAAATTAGGACCAGAGTAGGTAAAAATGGTAAAAAGTTAAAGCTTTAGGCTCTTTATCTGAATGCATGTAGCATTTGTAACAAGATAGATGAGCTGATGGCACAGATAGAAATAAATGAATATGATTTGATAGCTATCACAGAGACATGGTTGCAGGATGACCAGGACTGGAATCTTAATGTTCAAGGATATTTGACGTTCCGGAAGAATAGGCAGAAAGGAAAAGGAGGTGGGGTAGCTTTGTTATTAAAGGAAGGGATCAGTGCAGTTGTGAGTAATGATATAGGTGTAATAGATCGTGATGTAGAATCAGTTTTGGTGGAAATAAGGAATAGCAAGGGAAAGAAATCATGGGTGGGAGTGGTCTATAGGCCCCTGAAGAGTAGCCTCTCAGTAGGACAAAATATTAATCAGGAAATAATGGAGGCGTGTAAGAAGGGCACTGCAATTATCATGGGTGATTTTAATCTGCATCTAGACTGGACAGATCAAATTGGCAAGGGTAGCATGGAAGACTAATTTGTAGAGTGCCTCAGGGATTGTTACTTAGAGCAATACATTGCAGAACCTACCCGGGAACAGTCTATTTTAGATTTGGTATTGTGTAATGAGGTAGGATTAATAAGAGATCTCATAGTTAAGGATCCTTTAGAGGGAAGTGATCATAACATGGCAGAATTTCAAATTCACTTTGAGGGTGAGCAATTCGGGTCCCAAACCAGTGTCTTCAACTTAAACAAGGGCAATTACAGAGGGATGAAGAAAGAGTTGTCTAAAGCGGGCTGGGAAGATAGACTACAGGGGAAATCAGTAGATGAGCAGTGGCAGACTTTTAAGCAGATATTTCATAACACTCAGCAAACATTTATTCCGGTCAGAAGGAAGGACTAGAAGAGAACGATGAACAACCCATGGATAACAAAGGAAGTTAAGGAGAGTATCTAATCAAATGCAAAGGCGTACAATGTGGCGAAAACGAGTGGTAGGCCAGAGGATTGGGAATTTTTTAGAACCCAGCAGAGGTTGACTAAAAAACTAATAAAGAGGGAGAAAATTGATTGAGAGTAAATTGGCAAGAAATATAAAAACAAACAGTAAGAGCTTCTACGGGTATACTAAAAGGAAGAGAGTAGCTAAAGTAAGTGCGGGACCCTTAGAGGATTGACTGTGGAATTAATAACAGGGAGCAGGGAAATGACAGATAATTTAAACCAATATTTTGTATCAGTCTTCACGGTGGAGGACACTATAAACATCCCAACAATAATAGATGAACAAGGTGTTAATGGGAGGGAGGAACTTGTAACAATCTCTATCATGAGGGAAAAGGTGCTGGACAAACTGATGGGACTAAAGGCAGACAAGTCGCCAGGACCTGATGGCCTGCAGCCAAGGGTTTTAAAGGAAGTGGCTGCAGAGATAGTGGAGGCATTGGTCGTAATACACCAAATCTCACTGGATTCCGGTAGGGTACCAGTGGATTGGAAAACTGCTAATGTGACACCCCTGTTCAAGAAAGGGGGGAGACAGAAAGCAGGAAACTACAGACCAGTTAGCTTAACACCAGTTATTGGGAAAATGCTAGAGTCCATTATTAAGGAAGAAATAGCAGGACATTTAGAAAAACATAATGCAATCAAACAGAGTCAACATGGTTTTATGAAAGGGAAATCATGTTTGGCAAATTTGTTAGAGTTCTTTGAGGATATAACAAGCAGAGTGGATAAAGGGGAACCGGTAGATGTAGTATACTTGGATTTTCAGAAGGCGTTTGATAAGGTGCCACATGAAAGGTTATTGCACAAAATACAAGCTCAGGGTATTGGGGGTAATGTGTTGGCATGGATTGAGGATTGGCTAACACACAGAAGGCAGAGAGTCGGGATTAATGGGTCTTTTTCAGGTTGGAAAGCCGTAACTAGTGGGGTGCCACAAGGATCGATCCTAGGGCCTCAACTATTTACAATCTATATTAATGACTTAGAGGAAGGGACAGAGTATAGTGTATCCAAATTTGCTGACAATACAAAAATAGGTGGGAAGGCATGTTGTGATGAGGACACAAAGAATCTGCAAAGGGATATAGATAGGTTAAGTGAGTGGGCAAAAACTTGGCAGATGGTGTTCAATGTGGGAAAATGTGAGGTAATCCACTTTGGTAGGAAGAATAAAAAGGCAGATTATTATTTAGATGGAGAAAGACTACAAAATAATGCAGTACAGAGGGATCTGGGTGTTCTTGTGCATGAAACAGAAAAGGTTAGCATGCAGGTGCAGCAAGTAATTAGGAAGGCAAATGGAATTTTGGCCTTTATTGCTAGGGGGTTAGCGTTTAGAAATAGGGAACTCTTGTTACAACTGTACAGGGTGTTGGTGAGGCCACACCTGGAGCACTACGTACAGTTTTGGTGCCCGTATTTAAAGAAGGATATACTAGCATTGGAGGCAGTTCAGAAAAGGTTCACCAGGCTGATTCCTGGGATGAAGGGGTTGTCTTATCAAGAGCGGCTAAACAGGTTAGGCCTTTATTCATTGGAGTTTAGAAGAATGAGAGGTGATCTTATAGAAACATATAAGATTTTAAGGGGGCTTGACAGGGTAGATGTTGAGAAGATGTTTTCACTAGTGGGGGAATCTCGAACTAGGGGACATAATTACAGAATAAGGAGGCACACATTTAGAACTGAGATGCAAAGGAACTGTTCTCTCAGAGGGTGGTGAATCTATGGAATTCTCTGCCTCAGAGAGTTGTGGAGGCTAGGTTACTAAATGTATTTAAGGAGGAGGTAGATAGATTTTTGAAATCTCGGGGAGTCGAGGGTTAGGTGGAGCAGGCTCGAAAGAGGAGTTGAGGCCTGGGACAGATCAGCCATGATCTTATTGAATGGCAGGGTAGGCTTGGGGGGCTGAATGGCCTACTCCTGCTCCTATTTCTTATGTTCTTCTGTTTTACTTGGCGATTTTCTACATAACAGAAGCCTACTCCTACACATCCTTCCAAGTGTAGTGGCAGTGGACACTGCCTTCAGCTGTGCACAATTGTTTTGTACACTTGGCTGAACTGGCTTTTCTCATGGTCTGTTCTTTAGACCTGTACAGGGCATTTCACACATCCCATGACTTCACAGACTTCATATACCAAAGAACCCATTCCATGAAATAGGCCTTTCTGTATTTGTTACCTCTATGGCTGCTTACATAATGCTGACATGTCTGTTAAAGGGTTTAGCGATAATTTAGAATTTTGTTGCAAGTTCTTAGTTATGCATTGTTTGTAATGCAACTGATCTCCCAGAAAGTGGATTAAATAAAGCTGTGTGCTCCTGAAAACGCATTAATAAAGAGGTAAAAATAATAATTAATCATTTACTGCATATTTGCTGCAGGAGTTAGAGGAGCTCAGATATTGTCAAATCCAATTAATTTTGAATTTGTCTTTTACATTATCAAAATATGAACTGCCAAGACCACAATAGACCACAATAGGGTGGCACAGTGGTGCAATAGGGCGGCACAGTGGCGCAGTAGGGCGGCACAGTGGCGCAGTGGTTGGCACCGCAGCCTCACAGCTCCAGGGACCCGGGTTCGATTCTGGGTACTGCCTGTGCGGAGTTTGCAAGTTCTTCCTGTGACCGCGTGGGTTTTCGCCGGGTGCTCCGGTTTCCTCCCACATCCAAAGACTTGCAGGTGATAGGTAAATTGGTCGTTGTAAAAAAAATTGCCCCTAGTGTAGGTAGGTGATAGGGAATATGGGATTACTGTAGGGTTAGTATAAATGGGTGGTTGTTGGTCGGCACAGACTCGGTGGGCCGAAGGGCCTGTTTCAGTGCTGTATCTCTAAATAAAAAAGATATAGTGCATAATAGGATTCCATTTTAAGATTCTAATTTATTTATTCAAACAAACTGAAATTAATTTCCTTGATCTTAAGAGGAGATAAAATGCAACTGATAATCTCCATGTCTGGATTGATGCTTTGCTTTAGACAGTATCTATCTACTGTAAATTAAGATATTTCATTGTAAGCTGCCAGTAAATATTTTCCATTTTTCTCATCTTTCTTCAATGATTTACATTTATGATTTAGATCTGGTATAATCTAAATATTAGACAACGATTGCTTCTAAATACTTCACTTTTGATTTAAAAAAAGTCATATACAGAAAGCCACTCAGAATTATGAACAGTTAATACAGTGTTCCAGACTTACAGGTATTAGATATGAAATGATATTTTGAAGAGCCACTGTCTGTGATTAATTGGAAATTTTCCTGTTTTAGGAAGAGGATAGACATGAAATCTATTTATAATTTTAATTACAACAATATTAGACACAAATAGTGCAATTATATATTTCAATGTGGTTTAAATAATTTCATTGTGTATTTGTAAAAAAAAATGTTTTGCCAGTTTTCTTAAAAATAGCTTTCCTTTTAAAATGCCAGGTCTGATCAATAAGAGAACTTTCTTTTACAAAATCATTCACTAGCTGGTAAATGGTCTTGTCACTGTTAATATTTATTCCTTTTAATCTTAAAAAGTACTGAACATCCTTATCATACGAGATGAATATGAATATTATGAAACAGCCCCACTAAATGATATAGTTATTGAGAAATTCAAAACATTACTGGCACGATCATTTTGCCATCTTGATCTGGTGTAAATATTATACTTAGACGTGTTTGTCCAATGTGGGAAAAAGTAAACCTTTAGCTGAATTCCTTCAAAGCCAATGGATTTGCCTCTTGCTAGCTTTAAATTGGTTACTGAACCACCTTCGTCATATCATGTAAAATATAATAGATTACATCTTGTTGGAGTGGGGCAGCTCACAGCATACACCATCAGATATTTTCCTGCACTGTTTTTGCGCCTTAACTTTCTGGAACTGTAAGCTGATAATGATGTGGCGAGAGCAACAGGGCATCTAGGACCTTAGTGAAGAAGGGGACCAACAATGTATTTCCTTAACCAATAAGGTTAAGGACTGAAGAAGAAACAGAGAAATGACAGAGAAGGATGGTGAATTAGAATGGGTACAGAAAGAGAAATAAAGAAAGGGAAAGAAAGATTGGATTGAGAGTGAAAAAAAAGACAGAAAGTAAAAGTAAGAAAAATATTTTTAAAGATTTGAAATTTCTAACAATTGCCGACATGCAGTCATGAGTCTGAACTGTTTAAATTGTTCCCTTCCTGGGCCAGAGAGGTGATGGTGAGGTTGATTGGCATTGCAATATCAATTATCAAATCATTAAAAGGGTGGTTACGCTCTTAATTACCTGTCCTAACTTATTGCACCAAGTTTAATGAGCAATTAATGTGCAAATCCATCAAGTTCTTAAAAATAATGGGGAGGCTCAGGGTGAGATATAATTTGTGCAAAGCACACAGCAGAGTGACATAAAACAACTGGCAGGTTCTGGAGATCCGCAAGTAACTCTTAATTGCCTGAACTTGCTGGCTGATTTGCTCATTAATAAGAGCAAATGTCATGAACACACTGTTATTTCTTTAAAAAGTTGCAGCCTATTATCTCATGTAATTTTTTGAGAGAACTGTTGATCAGGATTGACTCCTTTAATGAGGATAAATGTGAAAGTGAATACTTCTGGATTTCTTTAAGAGCCTTCCCCTCTTAAAAGTTTATCTTCTTTGCGTATTTTTGTTGTACTACTGATAGTGAGTGAGAAAAATAGATTTTGAAGATGGAATCAATACCATCCGAGCAGAAAATCAGCAATTAAACTAATAATTAAGAGCAAATTGGACTGAATCAATTCACCAATGACATTATAACAGTTGTCTGAGCACGAGACAAGTGTCCAATGAAAGCCTGTTTGAAAGATGTTTTAATATCTTTTCCTCTGACAAACCTCCCTGAGTCATAGATCATCGATTTACATTTGCTACATATGACACCTTCTGTGATTTATAGAACTGTTGTATAATTTATGAATAATAGCTATGGTACGGCAAGAACCAAGAGCTTTAGGATGATGAAAATAGTGCAGGAATATCACAAGCAGGCCACAATGATTAAAGTGCCTTATTTTTATATTTAAATGGAATGAAACAAATATTACACATACTAAAATTGTACTCATCACTATTCTGATGAACTCATTTTCATGAGATTAGCTTCCTTGTGAATGTATTCTTGAAGAAAGAAGTACCAGTGTGTGCCAGAACACTCAAGAGAGTGAAAGTTTAAGTTGCAGTAACACCCTGCAGCACTGATTTCACAAAGAGTTTGAAAAAAATTGTTTCATTTTCAAATGCCAATCAAGTTTTCTACTTCAAGGAAAAAAGAATTGAATGTATAAGTGATCAATAGACATTAGTGATAAAAGTATTCAAAGTGGTAAATAAACTTTAATTTATATTTTACTTACTTGAAAAAGTTAATATCACTTTTGCTTACATTTGTAGAAAAAGCAACAGATTACTTGAAGTCAAATTTTGTGAGAAGCCAGCAATAGAAGGATTCTCCACAGAGTCAGTGGGCTGAATTTTACCAGCCCTCCAACGTCGGGGGTCATGGTGGGGGGCCAGAATTATTCCAGCGGTTGAATCCAGCCACAATCCCCGACGCTGGATATGTCCTGACCCATTTTACCGGCGGCAGAGGGACCTCGGTACAGCCCCGCAACAGCTCATTCATGGGATGTGGGCATCGCTGGCAAGGCCAGCATTTACTACCCATCCCTAATTGCCCTTGAGAAGGTGGTGGGGAGCTGCCTTCTTGAACCACTGCAACCCATGTGAGGTAGGTATATCCACAGTGCTGTTAGGAAGGGAGTTCCAGGATTTTGACCCAGGGACAGGAAGGACTGGCGATATAGTTCCAAGTCAGGATGCTGTGTGGCTTGGAGGGGAACTTGCAGGTGGTGGTGTTCCCATGCATCTGCTGCCCTTGTCCTTTTAGGTGGTAGAAGTCGTGGGTTTGGAAGGTGCTGTCTAAGGAGCCTTGGTGCATTGCTGCAGTGCATCTTGTAGATGGTACACACTGCTGCCACTGTGCATCGGTGGTGGAGGGAGTGAATGTTTGTGGATGGGGTGCCAATCAAGTGGGCTGCTTTGTCCTGGATGGTGTCGAGCTTCTTGAGTGTTGTTGGAGCTGCACCCATCCAGGCAAATGGAGAGTATTCCATCACACTCCTGACTTGTGCCTTGTAGATGGTGAACAGGCTTTGGGGAGTCAGGAGGTGAGTTACTCGCTGCAGGATTCCTAGCCTCTGACCTGCTCTTGTAGCCACGGTATTTATATGGCTACTCCAGTTCAGTTTCTGGTCAATGGTATCCCCTAGGATGTTGATAGTGGGGGATTCAGTGATGGTAATGCCATTGAATGTCAAGGGGAGATGGTTAGATTCTCTCATGTTGGAGATGGTCATTGCCTGGCACTTATGTGGCGTGAATGTTACTTGCTACTTATCAGCCCAAGCCTGGATATTGTCCAGGTCTTGCTCCATTTCTACATGAACTGCTTCAGTATCTGAGGAGTTGCGAATGGTGCTGAACATTGTGCAATCATCAGCAAACATCCCCACTTCTGACCTTATGATTGAAGGAAGGTCATTGATGAAGCAGCTGAAGATGGTTGGGCCTCGGACACTACTCTGAGGAACTCCTGCAGTGATGTCCTGGAGCTGAGATGAAGGCCTCCAACAACCACAGCAATTTTCCTTTACGCTAGGTATGACTCTAGCCAGTGAAGAGTTTTCCCCCTGATTCCCATTGACCTCAGTTTTGCTCGGGGTCCTTGATGCCATACTCGGTCAAATGCTGCTTTGATGGCAAGGACAGTCACTCTCACCTCACCTCTTGAGTTCAGCTCTTTTGTCCATGTTTGAACCAAGGCTGTAATGAGGTCAGGAGCTGAGTGGCCCTGGCGGAATCCAAACTGAGCATCACTGAGCAGGTTATTGCTAAGCAAGTGCCACTTGATGGCACTGTTGATGACACCTTCCATCACTTTACTGATGATTGAGAGTAGGTTGATGGGGCAGTAATTGGCCGGTTATGACTTGTCCTGCTTTTTGTGTACAGGACATATCTGGGCAATTTTCCACATTGCTGGGTAAATGCCAGTATACTGGGGTCTCCACTCTGCATATTTGAAGGGAGGTGGGAGGGGTGATGGGGTTACTGGGGGCACAGCATGAAGGGAGGTACTACTTACCTCCCTCCATAAAGGGAGGCCGCTTTGCATTGTTTGTTTGTGTCAGTGAGTGAGCAGTGGCACTCCAGTCCCCCTGTGAGTGGGGAGGATGCCAGAAAAAATAGGCGTGTAAAAGTTACCTGGCTGGTAGGGCAATCGATGCAGCTGGTAGAATCTTGATGTTGTCATGCTGTGCCACTCTTAGTGGGAGCTAAGATGGCCAATGCTATGCCATGCCACGTAGTTGATGCATGAAAGTACCAGATGTAACAGTCAACAGCAATGCCTGCCCTGTTAGGAACCTCCGAAGAACTGGGGGATATTACTTTATTTGTCATATGGAGATGGGTATACGGCACAGTGGCGCAGTGGTTAGCACCGCAGCCTCACAGCTCCAGGGACCCGGGTTCGATTCCGGGTACTGCCTGTGTGGAGTTTGCAAGTTCTCCCTGTGTCTGCGTGGGTTTTCTCCGGGTGCTCCGGTTTCCTCCCACAAGCCAAAAGACTTGCAGGTTGATAGGTAAATTGTCCATTATAAATTGTCACTAGTATAGGTAGGTGGTAGGGAAATATAGGGACAGGTGGGGATGTTTGGCAGGAATATGGGATTAGTGTAGGATTAGTATAAATGGGTGGTTGATGTTCGGCACAGACTCGGTGGGCCGAAGGGCCTGTTTCAGTGCTGTATCTCTAATCTAATAATCAACCTATATTGTCTGATCTGCTTCTCATGAGGATCAATATGCATCGCAGGCAAAACCAGCAGGCTGGTGCAGCCCACATAGAGGCCCCTGGTCGTGAGCAGCAGCAGCCCCCAGGGAGAGCTCACCACTACAAATCGCCATGACATACCGGCAGATGTCTGAGCACCAGTGTCAGAGGCAACTGCAGATGTTGAAAATGCGGTGCCACATCTCTGTGCCCTTCTAAATGATGATCTGCAGCCGATAGGCCTTGGTGGACATCCTATGTCTGTGGCCCTCATAGTAGCAGTGACTCCTAAGTTTTACACCTCTGCATCATTTCAGGGGCCCACCGGAGACCTTTTTGGGGTCATACAGTCAGCAGTGCACCGCTGCATTAGGGAGGTCACCGATCCCCTGTACCGGAGGACCAGTGACTATGTCCGCTTCTTGATGGACTGTGAGAGCCACTCCCAGAGGGCCACTGGTTTCGGCTCCATTGTGGGATTCCCTCAGGTGCAAGGGGTCATAGACTGCACCCATGTGGCCATCAAGGCTCCTGCAGGATGACCAACTGCATAAGTAAACCATAAGGGCCTCCATTCGCTCGACGTACAGTTAGTATGTGATTACCATAAGTGCTATAAGCAAATCTATGCCTGCTTTCCAGGCAGATGCCATGGCGCTTTCATCCTGTGCTAGTTTCATCTGGTGCTGCTGCACACTGAACTAGCTCAGATGGAGGGGTGGCTTCTTGGAGACAAGGGCTACCCCTTGACTCCTGACACCAGTCATACACCCCACCACTGCTGCAGAGGAGCGATACAATGCCAGCCATGGAGCTGTAGGAGCCACCATTCAGCAGGCGATCGGCTGAAAATGCGTTTCCATTGCTTGCATAGATCGAGTGGTGCCCTGCAGTACAAGCCGGAAAGGGTAGCTTGCATCATTGCTGTTTTCTATGCTCTGCACAACTGCCCAATCAATAGGGGGGAGGCTTGCAGGATGAGGACAGATGTAGGCTGGAGTCCTCCTCAGATGATGATACAACAGGAAACGCCCATGGGAGGACAGAAAGCATCCAGGCACCGATTGCAGGGCGAGCAGCTAGCAAGAGATGCACGGCAATGCCTTATTGATCAAAGTTTCTCCACACAATGGGAACCATCATGGGATCTGCAAGCCACGCAGCATCCTCGTTCACCTGTTGTGCAGCACCCCGCATCTGCAACATCTTTGCATCCACCATTACTGGCAGCAGCAGACTGAGCCATTGTCCATGTTACTGCATCCATGGAGATGCGCATGAGTAATACTGGCATGGCAATGATGTTATTCCATACATTGGCAGTTCTGAAAGGCCAATGATGTAATGGGAGTAGATATGATTCGGACATGCTGGCACACGTCATTCACTGAGTAAAAGCAACACACATGTTAGTGAAGAAGATTTAGAGATTGATTTTTTTACAGTGTTGTGTCACCCGTGTAGACCCATTTGTGTCACATTGATTTTTGGAAACGGTTGCAGGCGCTTCTTTGTGGTTCCACTTCTGCACTCGCAGCCTGACTGCAGGAAGGCTGCTGATCCGATTGCCCTTTGGCTGTGGATGACTTTGGCGGTCGTACTCGGTGTGCACGAGGCCTGGAAGGCCCCGGCTGGCTGGGGGTATGATTGTTCATCCTCTTCCAGCTTTGGACCCTTTGACGCTGGATGATCCTATGGCTATTCACTTCCTCTGCCACCTCCAGCCAGGCTGCCTTGGTCAGTTAGGAGGGCCTCTTCTGACTATCACTGGGGAAAAGGACCTCCTGCCTTGCCCGCACAGCCTGGAGGAGAGTGAGCAGGGAGGCATCGCTGAACTGTGAGGCCACCCTAGAGCGCCCCTCTGCCATCTTCAGATTTTGCTCTGGTCCTTTAAATGCAAAGGTGATTCCACAGTGTAGCTGCTGTAACTTCTGGCTGCAAGGTTTTTCTTGCACATGTTTGAAAACTAATGCAGGACTAGTAGAAATCTGTTCTGTTGTCCTGGGTTTTCATCTACTACAGATCGACACATGTTCACGTACACTTTGCTTCTGCAGCAGCTGATCATAATTATTGGTGTAATATTTCCGGTTTGCAATGCAGCTAGAATATAAATATATTTTCCTGGTTCTTTATGAAGTACTTTTAATTCCAGTTGCATGCCTTTTCACATAACAGTTAGCAAAGAAATGAATACAGATTTCAAATGCATATTAGTCTGTGGCTTTTCACATTCAGGTAATTAGAAGCTCATAGTATGTAAATATTCTTAAATTAAGCTTTTATTTCTGATCGTGTATTTGCCTATTATGATGCAATTCAGTCTCACATTCTGGTATGTGCAAAATTAAAGGTTAGTCACCCAGGTGCAGCACGCCTACAAGAAGGAATGTTACACTTGCACAGGGCACTGGGACACAGCAGGATAAGTATGTGGCAGCAAAGCAGAAAGTGCTGGGGAAACTCAGCAAGTTTGGCAGCATCTGTGGAGCGAGAAGTCAGAGTCACAGACCTGAAAGTTAACTTTGCTTCTCTCTCCACAAATGCTGCCTGACGTGCTGAGTTTCCCCAGCACTTTCTGCTTTGCTGCCAGATTGACAACAGCCCCATTCTTCAACAGTGAGGTAAGTATTTATTTGGCAGCTGTCAGGAAGCAGGTGCTAGGGCGCTTTAAATAGGGCCCCAGCACCTGCTACACAGCTGAGCCAACGTCCATTACGGTGCTGATGTCCTGCCTCCCGCCACGTAATATGGTGGGGGGGGGGGGGGGGGTGGCGGTGTGCACCATGATGCTAATGAGCTGCCACGCTTAATATAGCGGGGGCTCAGTGATGGGCGATCCGCACCATCAGACCACTATCGTCAAAGCTTGTAAAATTTAGCTCAGTGTCTTAGATCACAGGCAGAGCCAATGAACATATGGCAAGAGGCAATGAGCGCTAAACTGGATAGCACCCAAAAGTACAACTGCAGATCATAATATGCGATTAACTCACGTCCATTGATTGCATGCAGGAAGCATGACAACTTGGTATTGCGTGCTCGTTTGAATGATTTCTATGTCCAACCAGTGCTAACCACCCTATTCACAGACTAGATACAGCAGCAATTATCAATACAATATCGTGAGTAACTAGCACCACTTAAAGTTAGTCTGCAATGTTTAAAGCTAACCAGCACTTCTTAAAGAGAAGATGGATTGTCGCTGAAGAAGCTGCTGGGAGGCGTGGTTGAGAGAATCTGACATGGAAAAGAGTGAGAAATGGCAGAACTGGGAAAAAGAGAGAGGCTTCAAGGTTTTTGGATACTGCACTGGAGGTCTTGGTGGTGGAAGTGGAAAGGAGGAGAGGTGTCCTATAGCCACAGGGGAGCAGCCCACCAGACACATGGTCAAAAGGCAATGGGAGCGTTTAGCCATGGAGGTCAATGCCAGGATTCAGTCTCCGAGGATCTGGATGTAGTGCTGCAAGAAGCTCAATGACGTTACCCCAGTGGTCAAAGACAGAGAATACATCTTCAAAACATATCGGACCAATTGTTCTGGTAGCCTCAGACACTGCTCAAATCACTGCAGCTCCATCACTCACCTACCAACAATCTATCAAACCTCCTAACTAACATTCATATGTTTCACTTCACTCTCACACATTGAGCATTGCTGCAAGCTTCATACCCACATCTCACAGCATGCATACACTGCCAGTTATTCAACCATGACAGCCACTCACTGACACACTTCCCTCGCTCTTGTAGGACAAGGTGGCGCACAACTAGAGGCAACAGGAGATAACGAGAGGAGGACAGGTACCCCTGCACATCCAAATCACCATAGAGGGAATGGTGCTGGACAGTTTTGGGATGACCATTGCTGATACTGTGGCCAACAGTGGGGCTGAAACCATTAAAGCTGACAGTATCCTCATACCTAATCTTTCTCCTCACATTTCAGTTTCCCATGTCCCGCACTCTTCTGATTTACAGGCTGTAGATGAGTAAGCATGAACCTCTTACATTTCCCTCCCACCCCTCCTCTCCCCTCCCCACAACCTTACACTTCTGCCTTTTACCTTTCATATACCTAAGAGGTGCAGTACAGGAACACCAATAAGAGAGTGATGCTGAAGACACAGAACCTTTACCTGATTTAAGACTCACAGCCAGCAACAGAGACATTGACACGATGTGAACCTTGGATAGATTAGAGGCGGGATCTGCATGTGGTGAGACACTGGGCATGAGTGGGCATCATCCAGGGCAGGGGGAAAGGATAGTGCAAATGTCAGCTCCCCAGAGGGTGTTGTCGCACATGGTTTACACTGCAGAGGACTGAGATGAGGACTTCAATGGGGCAGCCTACAGAAGAAAGCTGATATGTATGCACAATAAAATTCTTGGTGCATTGGGAAGCTTGTCAGAATGCCTATGTTTAATATCAAGGAGCACAGATGAGTCCAGCACCAATTCGCATAGCTTTGCGCAGAACTTAGAGCCCATCCTTTCCAGCATGGAAGTGGTGGCCAACTCTATTTGCACTCTTGTGGACACAACCATGATGCAACGTCTGATAGCAGATGTCATAGCTTCCATTGCAGCACAAGCAGCAGCCACCCAACGTCTGGGTGCTGCAGTGGAAACTGCAGTTTGTTACGATGCAAGCTCGACTGCGGCCATCATGGCTGTACATTACAGTGTGCAAAGGGGTTTGCCAGGTGTCATAGTAATCCAGCAATCTGTCCTCCAACAGATTACTAGGACTGGATTGCTGAGGTGCCTCCCTGAGGAAGTGGAAATATCTCCATGGAGCACAAAGCTTCTGTCCCCTCTCAGGAAGGCAGCATTTGTCGTCTCATCTCTGTCAGTCCCCCAGTGCTCTTGCTGTTGTTTGTCGGCCAGCCCAGACTGCTGCCACCGCGCCCCCCACCCCCATGCCAAAGTGGTGCAGCCAGGCCTTCTAGGCTCAGAGCTGCTGAGATTGTCATCCAAGGCCATCTGCAGTTTCCTCCACTGAAAGTTTGCAGTCTTCCACAGGTTATGCTGCAGCCACTGGGATAGCATTGGATAGAAGTATGAGGATAGGCAAAGGCACACAGAAGACAGGCACTCATGGAATGCACAAGGATGATTGGTTGACTTTCGTACGCAATATTGCATGATTTCACTTATACCTTATATCACCAAATGGTGCCCACAGCATGCACGCACACTTGTGGAGTCAACTGGGCCATATTGATGCATGCATTAGAGCATGTACAGTGAGCGCCTGCCAAAAGTATGCAGAGCAGGCGGATTAAGACATCAGTCAGCATGCAAGTTGATTTCACAGAATCACAGAATTGTTATAACACAGAAGGAGGCCATTCGGCCAATCGTGTTTGCACCAGCTCGCTGAGTGAGCTCAAGGACCTCCGTTAGGCAACAGTAGATGGCAAACCAAGATTTTTGCAAACAGCAAAAGCTCCAGCCTCTGCTTATTTGCCCTGTCATACTGTATTCTAAGGGGATGTCTCTTAGTGCATCCAAATCTGGGAGCAACTGATTTGTGCAGAAGCCTTGAAGTCAAAAGAAGTCCTCCAGCATCTGGTACACCACTCTTTGTAGACTCTTATAATATGAAACACCTTTAGGAAGCACCAAATACTTGTAAAATCATAGCAACAGCTGAAAGAAATCAACCAGTGACGAACCTAACTCAGCTTGTTGATGTACGCCTTTATCTTCTTCATGTGTACGCTTTGTCACGGCCACATGGTGAGGGGTTTAGGTAGTTCCCACTGTTCAACTCCCACCTGATTGCAGTAAGTGTGTTTTGTTATTCAGGTTTAACACCTTTAAGTTTTATTTGTCAAATACACAGACAGTGACAGGTTTTCTTCTCGGTTTAAAAGAGAAAATCATTTATTTATTGATCAATATGCCTCATCCTGAAATTATTGCAAATGCATCCACTCACTCATTCATTTGCACACACATACAAGAAGAGACAGATAGAGAGGAAAAGGGGTAAGTGGGTTTAAGGAGGGGGGGTAGGTTGCGGGGGCCACAGTAAACCTGCTGAATTCTCTTGGAAGTTAAGTTCTCGATGGTTGCAGGCCAAAGGTGTTTGCAGATTTCTCCCTTAGTTGAAGACAATGGATCACTTCTAATTCGCTGCTGTATTAGGTGTAAATGTAGTATTCTACAGCAGGGCACATCCCTTATGGTTTTCTGGATGTTTTCCCAGCCCCTCAGCTGGAAAAGCTTCTTGGATGCTGCTTTCTGGGTCTCTCTCTCTCTCTAGGCTGCCTTTTAACATAAAGATGTGTTACATCTTGCCTCTGCTGGAAAACAGGTATTTTCTTCCCTGTATTCCTCGACAATGGCCTAGGATATGGCTACTTCACACCGTATTTGTTTCAAAAGAACCCATTCAACTCAAAAGTGTCTCTTGATGGGTTCAGGATGAGAATAATCCAGTTATGATGTTTCCACTTCACACCTTCTTTATTTCAGAAGAACCCATTCAATTCGGGAATATTTGAGAATGGGCATAGGATGGGTGTAATTGATACCTCTTAGCTTTGAAGATATTCCTTTCTCACTATCAGACCATTTGAATACACAAAAGCCAAGTCTTTTAATGTTCGGCAGCCATTTTGGAGCACGTTGTTCATTTTTTAAACGAAAGGTCCATTTTTTAAAAGACAAAGTCAATTTTTATCGCTCTTCAGTTTTAGTCCATCATTTTTCATTGTCGCATTACTTGTATGCATGACAGCTTGAACTCATTTGTTTACATGTTAACCCTGTGGGTACGCTAAAAGTGAAATGTGTCTTGTTGCTTGCTCTTCCCTTCAGTCTTGGTTCCTACAATACCAACAACTCATCTTTCTACAAATTTCCTTAAGTCTCAACAATGATACAAATGCATCAGATGTGATTCCAGATGAAAGTGAATCACTTCTGTAACATGAAAATATAAGAGTAAATCACCTG
Organism: Heterodontus francisci; assembly: GCF_036365525.1. Lineage (NCBI taxonomy): Eukaryota > Metazoa > Chordata > Chondrichthyes > Heterodontiformes > Heterodontidae > Heterodontus > Heterodontus francisci. The sequence continues at coordinate 149,189,055 of NC_090376.1, read as the reverse complement.
TGCTCCTATGGTGGAACTGCAATCAAAGGAACCATGGGACAAATAATTGCCTGTTGGTATGGGTGGGAAATGATCTACTATTACAAAGGAACAGCTGAAAGTCCAGGCCTGGAATTGGGGTAGGTGATCCCAGGAAGGATCCTTGAATAGGCCACCAGCAGGCCAGAGTATTTTTGAGGGACAGAAGGACCATTCCTGCTCCTCCTGGCCCCACAATAATAAAACCAAACCAAACACTAAGGTTTATTTCTAGAGGGATAGAATTAAAAAGCAAAGAATTTTAATTGTTAAACTTGTATTGAACCTTGATTAGATCGCACTGTGCACAGTTCTAGTCTCTATATTTAAAAAGGATAAAAGGAGGCAAATACCATAGATGCATTGAAGGAGAAGCCAAGTACTCACATGAGGGAGAAAGGAATAGAAGGATATGGTGAAAGGTTTAGAATGAAGAGGGGTGAGAGGAGGCTTGTGTGGAGGCTTGTGAGAGGAGACTGGTTGGCCGAATAGCCAGTTTCTGTGCTGTAGACTTAATGTAACTCTATGTAACTATGTAAGATAAAAATGGTTTGGGGCCATTTGTTGGCAGTTCCTTTAAGGCCTGCCGGTTAGGTCAATCAATGTAAGTACAACCGTGTTGAGCATTCACAGTGCATTCTCAAAATTACAATTAGCGTCCTATGTAAGGTCCAGCAGCCCTTCTAAAGGCCACTACCACTTTGGTGGTAACTGGACTGCAGGATAAACAATGCAATAAGTGACCTGATGATTTTCTTGGGCTGCTAGTGTCCTAATCTGCAGTCAGCCACAGTTAAAATGTGTTCTTTTTTTCCTAGTCTCCAAGTGAGTGTGATACTCTGTATGCTTATTCATTTTAAACCTTTGTTCTTCAGTTTGATGCTCACAAGCCAAATTTCAGTCTTGAATATAAAATAAAGTTCATAGAAATCCGAGCAGTTTCAGATTTTTAAAAAGATTATGCTTTTGCCGTTGATTTGCATGTATTTTATCTTCACAATGAAATAAGGGTAGTTAGAGAGCGAGTCAACTCTGGGTCACAGTTGTACAGCTTGCAGCAGCCATTCTGAAAATGTAATTATAATATTCAACATTTTCAATTGCTTTTTATGGAACCTTCAATCATTAGGTAGAAAATGATGGAAAGAATACAGAGCATCTGAAAACATCTGGCTTAATATCCTTTGTAACTGTTCAAGAGCAAAAGGCCTGCAGGGATAAGTGCTGCGTTCCTCAAGGATATTCTTCAGATAACAGTTCTAATGCAAACCTACACTCTACGGACTGGATTTTAAGAGCTCGCCACCGAGATCGGTGGCGAGTTCAAAAAATGGGGGCCCGCCCGTCTGGGTCGCACGCCAAAAAGCCGGCGCAATCTCCCGTGTGACGGCTCATTTAAATGGCCGGGGCGGCCCACACCCCCCAATCATGTGGAGGAGGTGGGCTGTCCATCACCAGTAATGGCGTCAGATGCCTATGCGTAGGCGCTGGTGCAATTTTGAAAGGGCAGCCAGCCCTGCTGGCACATTTAAATTTGTAGGGAAGTAACCCATCAAAATTAAACAAATAAATTTATAAGGCCCCTTTCCCACCCCCCCAATAAAAATTACAGTAACTATTTGCCCTTTCCTCCCAAAACACTTACCTTTTACATCTGACCTTACCCCCCAAACTATACAAAGTTTAAAGGTCAACCCTTCCCACCATCCCCTTCACCCATGACATTTATTTGACTCCATCTTCTCCTCCCGCACTGAAAATCTTACCTCCTCCCCCCTCCCCACCACTATGGTGCCGTGTTTCCCTGGCCGGGGATTTGAAGGCGTGGGTGTGCCGACCGCTGCACTGAAGGTCGCGGTGGACCCTTAAGATCACAGGTAATTCTCTTTAAATGTATTCATTTCATTGATTTGGATATTTTAATTGAGGTCCCATCGCCCAGCGGCCGGGGTCCGCCACGGAGCTTCGCCACCGCCGGGAGGGTCATGCCGAGCCCCCATCACAGAACCAGATGCCTGGGGGAGGACAAAATCCAGCTCTACATATTAGCAGATTTCTCCCTGAATAGGTTAACTACAGAATGTGAATGCCTCTGTTGGCTTTCTGGTGGCCTGTAACTGAATCCTTACAACTTATGGTCTTTGAGCTGAAGAGATGTTAATCATTGCTAGTTTTGATATTTTTGCTTCATAGGTAGGATTTGAGAGAAAGAAAGAAATTTCATTTTTCTATCACCATATCACATCTCTCACAAACACCCCAAATCACTTCAGATTCAATGAATTATTTTGCCAATACAGTCACTGTTACATAGACAAATGCGGCAACTATTTTGTACACTGAGGTTTCACTAACAGCAATGACATAAGGTCACAAGATAATTCGAATAAGAGAATTTATCTACCCAGTGTTATCCTAATGTCCCCCCATTGTTTCTTAAATATTTCCACTGTTTTTTTCCTCCACTACGCTATCTGGAAGTTTATTCAACACATTTATCACCCTTTGGGGGTAATTTTGACTTTGGATAATAATGTAAAATAAACAATATTGGATCAGCTACCTATTATATATCTCTCCTGATTTTCATTTTCATTAACGTCAATGCGACAACTCTACCAATTAGTTAAATCATTGAAAAAGATATTAACACTTGAATTCATCTAAAGTAGGAGAAAACTGAAGTGGTGGAACAGGATATTTTTTCTTTATCTTTCAATTTTTGAGGCCTGGGAGATCTTGAACTCTCTCTCTTGAGTCTCCTATTGTCACTTAATGGCCTGGAATTTCTAATGTACACTGTTACATTCACCTATCACTCTGTCAGAAAGTTACAAGCCTGTGTGACTCATCTGCTTACACTAGAGCATTCTTCTTCTTTCTTGCATGCAGCATGATAAAAGCACTGTTCATTTGCTATCATTTAGCAGGAAGCTTTGAAATAGGAGGTTAGTATCAGATGCTGCTTCTTTCTTGCATTTAGTAAGAATATCTGTATTCTATATCAAAAACAAGAAATGCTGGATTCACTCAGCAGGTCTGGCAGCATCTGTGGAAAGAGAAGCAGAGTTAACGTTTCGGGTCAGTGACCCTTCTTCGGAACTGACAAATATTAGAAAAGTCACAGATTATAAACAAGTGAGGTGGGGGTTGGGCAAGAGATAACAAAGGAGAAGGTGCAGATTGGACCAGGCCACATAGCTGACCAAAAGGTCACGGAGCAAAGGCAAACAATATGTTAATGGTGTGTTGAAAGACAAAGCATTAGTACAGATTAGGTGTGAATATACTGAATATTGAACATCAGCAAGTGCAAACCTGAAGAAAAACAACCTGAAAAAAACAGTGGGTAAGCAAACTGAACAAACTAAGATGAAATGAAATAAATGCAAAAAAAGATTGTAAAAAATGTAAAAAGGAATGCAAAAAAAAAAAAGGAAGAAAAAATAACTAAAAATGACTAAAAATGAAAGTAAAGTGGGGGGCTGTCATGCTCTGAAATTATTGAACTCAATGTTCAGTCCGGCAGGCTGTAGTGTGCCTAATCGGTAGATGAGATGCTGTTCCTCGAGCTTGCGTTGATGTTCACTGGAACACTGCAGCAATCCCAGGACAGAGATGTGAGCATGAGAGCAGGGGGGAGTGTTGAAATGGCAAGCAACCAGAAGCTCAGGGTCCTGCTTGCGGACTGAGCGGAGATGTTCCGCAAAGCGGTCACCCAGTCTGCGCTTGGTCTCCCCAATGTAGAGGAGACCACACTGTGAGCAGTGAATACAGTATACCACATTGAAAGAAGTACAAGTAAATCGCTGCTTCACCTGAAAGGAGTGTTTGGGGCCTGGGATAGTGAGGAGAGAGGAGGTAAATGGGCAAGTATTACACCTCCTGCGATTGCAAGGGAAGGTGCCCTGGGACGGGGACGAGGTGGTGGGGGTAATGGAGGAGTGGACCAGGGTGTCGCGGAGGGAACGATCCCTTCGGAATGCTGACAGGGGAAGGGAGGGGAAGATGCGACTGGTAGTGGCATCACGCTGGAGGTGGCGAAAATGGCGGAGGATGATCCTTTGGATATGGAGGCTGGTGGGATGAAAAGTGAGGACAAGGGGAACCCTGTCACGGTTCTGGGAGGGAGGGGAAGGGGTGAGGGTAGAGGTGCGGGGAATGGGTCGGACACGGTTGAGGGCCCTGTCAACCACAGTGGGGGGAAATCCTCGGTTGAGGAAAAAGGAGGTCATATCAGAAGCACCGTCATGGAAGGTAGCATCATCAGAGCAGATGCGTCGGAGACGGAGAAACTGGGAGAATGGAATGGAGTCCTTACAGGAGGTAGGGTGTGAAGAAGTGTAGTCGAGGTAGCTGTGGGGGTCAGTGGGCTTATAATGGATATTGGTAGACAACCTATCCCCAGAGATGGAGACAGAGAAGTCGAGGAAGGGAAGGGAAGTGTCAGAGATGGACCATGTAAAGGTGAGAGAAGGGTGGAAATTGGAAGCAAAGTTGATAAAGTTTTCTAGTTCGGGGCGGGAGCAGGAAACGGCACCAATACAGTCATCAATGTACCGGAAAAAGAGTTGGGGGAGGGGGCCTGAGTAGGACTGGAACAAAGAATGCTCGACATATCCCACAAAAAGACAGGCATAACTAGGACCCATGCGGGTACCCATAGCGACACCTTTTACTTGAAGGAAATGCATGGAGTTGAAGGAGAAGTTGTTCAATGTGAGAACAAGTTCAGCCAGGCGGAGGAGGGTGTTGGTGGATGGGGACTGGTTGGGCCTCTGTTCCAGGAAGAAGCGGAGAGCCCTCAAACCATCCTGGTGGGGGATGGAGGTGTAGAGCGATTGGACGTCCATAGTGAAGAGGAGGCGGTTGGGACCAGGAAACTGGAAATTGTCAAAATGACGTAGGGCGTCAGAAGAGTCACGGATGTAGGTGGGAAGAGACTGGACCAGCGGAGAAAAGATAGAGTCTAGATAGGAAGAAATAAGTTCAGTTGGGCAGGAGCAGGCTGACACAAAGGGTCTGCCGGGACAGTCCCGTTTGTGGATTTTGGGAACTAGGTAGAAGCGGGCTGTCCGGGGTTGCGGAACTATGAGGTTGGAAGCTGTAGAGGGAAGATCTGTATTCTATATGTTCATTTACCTTTTCACAGAGAGTTAACAAACCCAGTGTTTCTGTGCCCTCTGGGCATAAAACAATGCAGGCTGGATGAGGAATGTCTGCAACTTTTCTGATGAAGCTGTGCAAGCACTCCTGGAGGAGATTGGAGTGAGGAGAGACCGATTACTAGCAAGAAAGATGTCCAAATGGGTCAGGACCATGGGTTGTAGTAAATGGAGGAAGGCTACACTGACAATGAATACCAACTCTCTTACTCCTGGGACCCAAAACATTTGAGGAAGACTTTCAATGACCTGACTGGCGCTGGCAAGGTCAGACACTCACTATTCTCTCCATTTCTTCTTTGTCCTTGAACCTGACCACACTCTAAACTCTCTAAGCAGCACCCGCACAATGTACGCTTTATACTGCAAAAGATTTAGGGCACCTCCATCACCCTACCCTGCGATATAAATGCCTGTGCAGCTCCCTAAACACAAAGCAACTGTCCAGAGAAATCCTTAAACATGCTGCACCAATTTGGCACCCTTACTATTGGCACAATCCTGAAATGACACTTGACACACAACAATCAACGACAAGCCTTCTTTTACTCTTTGCAGGACAAGTTGGCACACAATCCCCACCAGAGGCAGACTGCCCAAGGTAAAAAGCTATTCTGAAAACTCTGATCCCCTTTAAAGACAAGGCCATGCAGCTCCTGGGCAGGGATGTGACAGTAGCTGTGGCGCATGCTGTGGTTAGCGGCATCCTGCAAACCCCTCTTAGCACTTCATGGCAGCCCTCTGCAACATTATACATACTCATCCTTCCATCCCTTTTCACTGGAGGCTGTATCCTGAGGAGTATGTGCTGAACAATTCTGACCTAATATCTATTTTTCCTGCAGATCCAGCACAGCAGCAGGGGCCAACTGAGGAGAAGGAGGAGGAAGGGGAGCAGCTCAAAGAGGAAGCAGGTGCAGTTGAATCTGGCAGAAAAGACCAGATTGCCCAGGAGCTCTCTTCAGAGACAAGCGCAGCAATGCCTCCATACCAAAAGCTAACTGCTCGTCATGGACTCTTCAGTCCAGCATCAGGATCCTAGCACTTCCCACTTTCATGACCCTCAGGCCATTGTCTGATGCAGCACTTGAATATGGAATACTAAAGCACGCCCAGGCACTGGGGGGATTCATGGTGTTAGCAAATGGTAAAGTGAGCATATCAATTTCAAAGTACATTTATTTTTCTCTCTGAGTTATTCACAGAGACGGATCTTTCCCAACAGCCCTGCAAATTTCTCCTTCCAAACGTTCTGTCCAATTTTTCATCTATTTTATTAGAAAAATGCCTGGTCTTCACTTATGATCTTCCTGACACCACATGTAGGAGTGCTAAAGGTTGATCTCATGTTTAACCAATTTATTGGAGTTCTTTGAAGAAGTAACATGTGCTGTGACTAAAGGGGAACTGGTGGATGTATTTGAAAAGGTGCCACGTAAACGGTTATTGCAGAAAATAAAAGCTCATGGTGTAAGGTGTAACATATTGCTTGGATACAAGATTGGCTAGCTAACAGGAAAGACAGTAGGCATAAACGGGTCATTTTCTGGTTGGCAAGATATAATGAGTGGTGTGCCGCAGGGATCAGTGCTGGGGCCTCAACATTTTACAATTTATGTAAATGCTTGGATGAAGGGACTGAAGGTATGGTTGCTAAATTTACTGATGACACAAAGATAGGTAGGAAAGAGGTACAATGCTGCACACGCATCCACCAAAGCCATCATCGAACACACTGTTGGCATGCTGAAAATACGCTGCCCCTGCCTTGACCAGTCTGGAGGGGCTCTTCAGTACGCACCACAGAGGGTGTCATGGATATCGTTGCCTGCTGTGCCTTGCACAACCTTGTAATTAGACATGGCAACGTTCTGCAGGTGGTGGAACAGGAGGAACACCAGTCATGCTCAGATGAGGATGACTATGTTGAGGGTGAGGAGGAGGACAACAATGACAACGATGCCGTTGTAGGTATGAGGGTCATGGACAGACATGCAAGGAACATCAGGGAGAACCTCGTATTTACATGTTTCAACCAACAATAATCTACTTCATCAAGGAACATTGGTAGGAGGAAAGTAAAGAGTCCCCACATATACTCACATATGCCTGAGATCTTATTCGTTGCTGTAATGTAAACAAAGCTTTGCTGCACTTTGATGTAACCAGCAGATGAAATCTTCTATGGGCTATGATGGAACTGAATACACACCACTGTCGGTCGTGAAAAAGTGAATAATCATCAATCGACAAACAGCCATCATTGAAGACTGAAGGCTCAAATAGCAATGATAAATGGACACTGGATATTTTCTGAGATGCTTTGCATGCAACATGCATTCCTACCAGAGGCCTCCAATGAACATTTTCCTTTTCATCTGAAGCCAAGCAAATGATTTATGGGAGTGCATGAAATGTTAAAGTAAATAAAGATATAGTTAAACTTATGGGACACTTGCACAATACTTACAGCACCCATGTTGCCTTCATGCTCAAAACTGCTTCTTTTTCCATTTTCTCCCACTATGTCTAGATGCTACCCTGACATTAGCAGCTGAAGTGGAGGCAGTCTGCTCAATGCACTGCCCCATTGCTGTAGATGACCATGGCAGGCATCCCCTGGAGGAATGGAGCCTTGATGGCTTCATGCTACTGGGGGTCTGCAGTAATGGTGCTTGAGTATTCCCCTATGTGCTTGCCTGCTGGAGGTAAGGGGGTCAATGTCGAAGGGGAGGATCAGACGCCGCCTACCTGAGGGTGTCCTGAGAGGAAGGGCCCAGGGAAGCTGGCACGCGCTCCTCCTCTATCTGGATGCATGATAGCATCTGCCTGTCTCCTTGAGGGGAAGGAACACCTGTAGGTCCAGTCTTCTCATCCTCGTCCCCCTCTCCCTTAGATTCTGCTGCATGGAGCCCATGGCAGCAGCGATGGAGCACAAGTGTAGGAACTAAGGGGTTAACAACTACCATGTTTAATCTGTTGTTACTGTACTGCTTGAATGAAACTGTGCAGGTTATGGCCTGCTGCAGTTTACAAAAGGTACTATATTTTTAAAAGTAGAATGCTTTTGGGGATGATGCGATTAGGCTAGGAAATAGTCATACTTTGTATGTGTATCAATACATTATATTAGGATTGACTTTGTGTCTGGAACCATGTTATTATGTGAAATGTATATTCCTCTACTGTCCGAGAAAGATGGCGAAAGACAGTGTCTGCGGTAGGACAAAGGCAGAAATGGTTTTGCGATAAGGAAGGATGTTGGATGACTGCCCCTCTCCATTTCAATTAAGAGGGAGACTCAGAATAACAATAACTGATAGACTTGCAGGCCTCATGGGGATGGAAATGTAAATAGAGGTATTCGGAGGCTATTCATAACTGGAATATTGATGGAGATATCAAACATTCCCAATTGTGTGACAATTACTTAGGCCATTTGTAAAGATCATGTATGGAAAGTGAGGTTATATCTGACCAATTGAAAGGGTTAAGTTGGAATACTTCCTGATATGAAATGAAGAAACCCTCGATGTGGGATAAAAGGTGCTGAGAGACATCGACACGCATCATCGAGACCAGAACAAAGAAGATAGACTTCAATCAAGAGACTAACACCGCAGTCAACCAGAGGTTGAGGACTGGTGTTCCAAAGTGAATATGACAAAGTCAATTGTCAACTTTGCACATAGTCAGTATGTGCATGGCACCAAGGCTGCTCACACAATCGACTGCATGCCTTGTCTTCCCTCTACCTTAAAGGGACGGAGCCAGGGAGAAAAACAATGGAATCAGTTCGTCAAGACTACTTATCCTTGCCGATCTGAGCAAGTCATTGATGCACTTGCGACACTGTACCCAGGTTCTATGAGTGACCCCACGGTTCGAGAATGCCTTTGCTATCTCCATTTAGGCTGTCTTGGTTTGGCAGGAGGGTCTTCAGACTCCATCTGCAGGGAAGAGGACCTTCTGCCTTCCCTCGATGACCTGGAGGAGAACCTGCAGGGGGGCATCACTGAACCGTGGGCAGAGCGCTGCCTGCTTGCTGCCTGACATTTTCTTTGGTGTTGCTGCAGAGAAAAATAAATTATGTGAAGTTGGTGCTGGATTACAAAAATTAAGGGTGGAAAAAGCATTTTGAATTAATTTCAAGCTTCAATTCAGGTTCCGATGAAACGACTTACCTGACAGGAAGGCTGCTAATCCTTGAGGGTGCAAGTACAGAATATTTATAGCCATGGTGATCATGGTGCTTTGCCCAGTGACAGTGTGTTCCACCAATGAAAGGCCATCCCCACCGTATATTCCCACATGTCTCCCGTGCCCATTGCCACATGTTAAATTTACATATGAAATCACGTGTGAAGCAGGAAAAATGGTGAAGGCAGAAGTTACCTGCCAAGAATGAGGCATATTAATTTTGTCATATGAACCTTAATTTTAAACTGTTGCTGGAGTGAAGGAATGACTTGTTTGAAGATCACCAGACACTGGGCTGGAAGGACATTTGCATACTAAGAGAAGCTGCTTGTGGAGACAAAGGGCTAGTCCCTGCTCCAATTAAACCAAATAGATTTTGATCACCAGACATTGAAAGCATAACAAAGAATATTCCAGGCCCTACTAAAATGATACAATCCACAGAGCCAGGACTGGTTAAACCAGCTGGTCACATGACTAACTGGCTTGTCCAGGTTTTTTGAACTAGCCACATGACAGTTTGAATTCAGAAGGCAGTGTGCAACTGAGGCTGGAACAAGGAAGCCTCTCTCTCTCTCTCTCTCTCTCACTTTCTCCCAAGCCACCGGACCCACGGAAGACACATAAACCTTAAGAGCGAAAAGACTCCTACATCGGAACAAGCTGAAGCATGAACTGGGCCCCAACGAATTGCAAGACTTAGCGGCAACCAAAGACTCTGCATTGACCTCAAAGGGCTGTAACCACCAGATATTGCCTCAAACTTTTCGCCTTTATTCCTTCTAATTTTTCTGACTCTATCTGCGTGTGTGTTTATTGCGTATGTAAGCCAGCGTGGTCACGTCGCATATTCGTAGTTTTTAACAAGATTCGCTTTAAGATGAATAAACTTCCACCTTTCTTCTTTAAATCTAAGGAAACCTGCTTGATTTCTTTGTCTTACAATTGGAGCAGTGAACAAGGATTCAGTAAGCAGGAGCCAATAACACTTGTTTCTAAAATTAAACCATTAATGTTAAACCAGGCAAAGGCTGAGAGGGAACCCCTAGACCCCTTCTCAGCTGGTTGTAACAGAAATTTGGGGGCTAGCGTCCGGGATTTTACCCACAGACAAATGAGAAATTGGAAGTGGGAAGCCAAATTGTTTCCAATCAAAACAGAGAAAAGATTTCAATACATGTTTTCTTGTGGTTGTTTGTGCTTGAATACTAACATGTCTGCGACTGAAGCTAGTAGCTCCCCAAGCCAGGGCGAAGTAACTTGAGATAAGTTAAAAGCACTGTCTTTGGAGGAGTTGAGGAAAATGGCTGACCAGTGTGGGAACACTGTATGTGGCAAGGCTAGAAAGTCTGAACTCCTAAGACTAAGGAGTGACACAGTGGTTAGCACTGCAGCCTCACAGCTCGAGCAACCCGGATTCGGTTCTGGGCACAGCCTGTGTGGAGGTTGCAAGTTCTCCCTGTGACTGCGTGGATTTCTGCTGGGTGCTCCAGTTTCCTCCCACAGCCAAAGACCTGCAGGTTAATAGGCCATTGTAAATTGCCCCTAGTGTAGGTAGGAGAATTGAGGGAAGGTGGGGATGATGTAGAGAATATGGGATTAATGTAGGATTAGTATAAATAGGTGGTTGATGGTCATCACAGACTTGTTGGGCCGAAGGGCCTGTTTCAGTACTCTATGACTAGTGGCCAACCATTTTCCCTTGAATCTGAAGAAGCAGAAACAGGGTTAGAAGTAGACTCCAACAGGGAATTGTTATCAAAGATACAATTGGAACAGAGGAGACAGGAGAGAGAGAACGAAAGAGCCTTCCAAAAGGAACGTGAAGACAAAGAGAGGGAGGAGAGAGAAAGAGAAATAACCTTCCAGAAAGACTGTGAAGAGAGAGAACTGAGATGACTTGAGTTAACTTGGGGGTGACAGCGTAACCCCAGTGAAAGCATGGCCAATATGGGCTGGGTACAGAATTGCTAACTTTCCCAACTGATCCCAAAATTCAGTGAGGGAGACATGGAAGCATTTTTTGTGTCTTTTGAAAAACTGGCAAGGCAGTTAAAGTGGCCAGCTGAGGCTAGGACTCTGCTGTTACAGAGTAAATTGGTAGGAAAAGCCCATGAGGTTAATTCCCTATTGCCAGATGAGAGTTCATCAATTTATGAACTGACAAAAATGCTATCCTCGGGGCATATGTATTAGTACCGGAAACCTATCGCCAAATGTTTAGAACCCTCAAGAAGCAAGCTGATGAAACTTACCTGGAGTTTGAGAGAAGTAACCTGCTGGCTTTTGACCAGTGGCTGAGGCCTCTTAAAGTGCAGCTCAGCTATGAAAGCCTCAGAGAAGTAATTTTGTTGGAGGAATTTAAAAACTCTCTCCCACTCTCCATAAAGACACATGTAGAGGAACAAAAGGCTCATAAAGCCTGGCAGGCCGATGAGTTTGCTCTCATTTATAATTCAGTTTCCCAGGGTAAAACCTTTCTTAATCACCCCCACAAATCCGAAAAGGACAGAGGGTGGGAAGGTGATCAAAGCCCAAGCAATCCTGGGAGGAAGGAAAAGCAGGAGACACAGGGGGCCCTCTTCCAGCCAAAAAGGAAGGTGCTGTGAGCAACAGTGAGACCCAGAGACATGTGTGCTTGCATTGTAATAAAGCAGGGCATTTAAGAGCTGACTACTGGAAAGTAAAGGGAAAACCTGGAGGGTTAATCGGGGCACACTTACTCAGTGAAGAAGGGACCCTGATGGAAAGCACAGCACAACAAGCTGTGGCTTTAACTGCAGTAAGAGTGAGACCCAGGAAGTCTACCACTGCAAATGCAGGAAAATTTAATAGGGTTCCTGAAGGCTATCAGGGTTTTGTGTCTGAAGGGAGAGTAACCCCATACCCTTCAAGTGGGGCAAGCAAGCCCATAGTAATCCTCAGGGACACAGGGGCCACAAGATCCCTTTTACTGAGAAAAGGCCTGACCTTTTCCCCAGAGAGTGCAGAAAACTCTAGAATGGGGGTAAATGGTTTTGGAGGGCAACGTATGCCTGTACCTTTACACTGGGTGCATTTGGAGTGTGACCCAGTTTTGGGACTGGTAACCATAGGGATTGTTGCTAGTCTGCCAGTGGACTGGGTTGACCTGGTCCTAGGTAATGATTTGACGGGGATGATGGTGGTAGCTTCCTCAGTAGTGAAAGAGGGACCACAGGAGGTCAGAGAGACAGGGCAGTGGCAGCAGACAGACCCCTGCAGTTTCTCTGAATGTGTAACAAATGAAGCCATGATTAAACCAGTTTCCCCAGGGGAGACTGAATTAGCACTGCAGGCAGATGACCATGAGGTCTGTCTATCTCAGACTTTCTTTGGAAAGTTAGAAAACCCAGTGAATGAATTAAATGAATTTTCCTTATCTGAGGCTCAGTGAGCTGTTCCAGTATTGAGAGAGTTAGCAGAGGCTGCCCAGTCTCAAATTGAAGCAGAGGGAGTCCCTGATTGCTACTATTGAAAGAATGAGGTACTGATGAGGAAATGGAGTTCTCACAGACCTGAGAGCAAGGAGTGGACAGTGGTTCACCAGTAAGTGGTGCCGCAGAAGTACCAGAGAGAAATATTAAGAAGGGCCCATGAGATTGCAGTGGCTGTACATGTCAGTATATGAAAAACCAGGCCCGCGTAAGACAGCAGTTTGACTGGCCAAAACTCCACAAAGATGTGGTAGAGTACAGTAGGAGTTATCACATAAGATCATAAGAACTAGGAGCAGGAGTAGGCCGTCCAGCCCCTCGAGCCTGCTCCGCCATTCAATAAGATCATGGCTGATCTTTTCGTGGACTCAGATCCACTTACCCGCGCTCCCACCGTATCCCTTAATTCCTTTATTGTTCAAAAAGATATCTACCTTAGCTTTAAAGACGTTTACTGAAGAAGCGTCAACTACTTCACTGGGCAAGGAATTCCATAGATTAACAACCCTCTGGGTGAAGAGGTTCCTTCTTAATTCAGTCCTAAATCTGCTCCCTCTAATCTTGAGGCTATGCCCTCTTGTTCTAGCTTCACCTGCCAGTGGAAACATCATCTCTACTTGTATTTTATCTATTCCCTTCATGATTTTATATGTTTCTATAAGATCCCCCCTCATTCTTCTGAATTCCAATGAATATAATCCCAATCTACTCAGTCTCTCCTCATAAGCCAACCCCCTCAACTCTGGAATCAACCTAGTGAACCTCCTCTGCACCCTCTCCAGTGCCAGTATATCCTTTCTCAAGTAAGGAGACCAAAACTGCACACAGTACTCCAGGTGCGGCCTCACCAGTACCTTATACAGCTGCAACATAACCTCTCTGCTTTTAAACTCAATCCCTTTAGCAATGAAGGACAAAATTCCATTTGCCTTCCTAATTACTTGCTGTACCTGCAGACCAACCTTCTGCGATTCATGCACAAGGACACCTAGGTCCCTCTGCATAGCAGCATGCTGCAACTTTTTACCATTCAAGTAATAATCCTTTTTCCTGTTACTCCTACCGAAATGAATGACTTCACATTTATTAACATTGTATTCCATCTGCCAGACCTTTGCCCACTCACTCAATGTATCTATGTTCCTCTGCAAAGTTTCACAGTCATCTGCACACTTTGCTCTGCCACTCATCTTAGTGTCATCTGCAAACTTTGACACCCTACACGTGGTCCCCAACTCCAAATCATCTATATAAATTGTAAATAATTGCGGTCCCAACACCAACCCCTGAGGCACACCACTAGTGACTGATTGCCAACCAGAATAGCACTCCTTTATCCCCACTCTCTGCTTCCTGTTAGTCAACCAATCCTCTATCCATGCTAATACTTTACCCCTGACGCCATGCATCCTTATCTTATGCAGCAGCCTCTTGTGCGGCACCTTGTCGAAGGCCTTTTGGAAATCTAGGTACACCACATCCACTGGGTCCCCATTGTCCACCTTGCTCGTAATGTCATCATAGAATTCCAAAAGATTTGTCAATCATGACCTACCCTTCATGAACCCATGCTGCATCTGCCCAACGGGACAATTTCTATCGAGATGCCCTGCTATTTCTTCCTTGATAATAGACTCAAGCATCTTCCCCACTACAGAGGTTAAGCTAACCGGTCTATAATTCCCCATCCTTTGTCTACCTCCCTTTTTAAACAGTGGCGTCACATCTGCTGTTTTCCAATCAACTGGGACTACCCCAGAGTCCAGCGAATTTTGGAAAATTACCGTCAGTGCACCTGCTATTTCTCCCGCCATCTCTTTTAGTACCCTGGGATGCATTCCATCAGGGCCAGGAGACTTATCAATCCTTAGCTCCATTAGCTTGCCCAACACTACCTCTTCCGTAATAATGATTGTTCCCAGGTCCTCACCTACGTTCGTCTCTTTGTCAATTACTGGCATGTTATTAATGTCCTCCACTGAGAAGACCGATACAAAATACCTGTTCAATGCCTCGGCCATTTCATCATATCCCATAACTAAATTCCCCTTCTCATCCTCTAAAGGACCAACGTTTACTTTGGCCACTCTTTTTCGTTTTATATATTTATAGAAACTTTTGCTATCTGTCTTTCTATTCTGTGCTAGTTTTTTCTCATGTTCCATCTTACTATTCTTTATAGCTCTTTTTGTAGCTTTCTGTTGACCTTTAAAGTTTTCCCAATCTTCTAGTTTCATGCTGCTTTTGGCCACTTTGTATGCCTTCATTTTCAATTTGATAGCCTCCCTTATTTCCTTAGACACCCATGGCAGATTACCCCTTTTCTTCCAGTCCTTCCTTTTCACTGGAATATACTTTTGCTGAGCACTTTGAAAAATTGCTTTGAAAGTCCTCCACTGCTCGTCAACTGTCCCACCGTAAAATCTTTGTTTCCAGTCCACTTTAGCCAAATCCTCCCTCATTCTATTGTAGTCTCCCTTGTTCAAGCACAGGACCCTGGTATTGGATTTTATCTTCACACTTTCCATCT
The DNA here is from genome assembly GCF_036365525.1 of Heterodontus francisci. NCBI lineage: Eukaryota > Metazoa > Chordata > Chondrichthyes > Heterodontiformes > Heterodontidae > Heterodontus > Heterodontus francisci. The sequence goes on along the minus strand of NC_090376.1, from coordinate 149,173,687 downwards.
GTATTTTAAATTCAACTGTGATTACTCCTTCCAAGAGGATCCCTAACCATGAGGTCATTAATTATTCCTATCTCATTACACAGTACTAGATCTAGGATAGCTTGCTCCCTTGTCGGTTCCATTACATACTGTTCAAGAAAACTATCACGGATACACTCAACGAATTCCTCCTCAAGGCTACCCTGACTGAGCTGGTTCGACCAATCTACATGTAGATTAAAATCCCCCATGATAATTGCCGTACCATTTTTACAGGCATGAGTTATTTCTTTGTTTATTGCCCGCCCCAATGTGATGTTATTATTTGGTGGCCTATAGACTACGCCGATCAATGACTTTTTCTTCTTAGAGTTTCTAATTTCCACCCAAATGGATTCAACCTCATTCTCCATAGAACCTATATCATCTCTCAGCACCGCCCTGATGTCGTCCTTGAGTATCAGAGCTACACCACCTCCCTTACCTTCCTGTCTGTCCTTCCGAATAGTCTGGTACCCCTGGATATTTAACTCCCAGTCGTGACCAACCTGCAACCATGTCTCCGTAATGACTACCAAATCATATTTATTCGCGATGATTTGTGCCGTTAACTCATCAACCTTGTTACAAATGCTACGAGCATTCAGGTAAAGTGCCTTTATGCTAGCTTTCTTACCCTCATGATTTCCAACATCTCTAATAATAACTCTTGAGTTATCCTTCCTTTCTGCTTCTTTCATCGTCTGCCTTGAACTTAAACCCTCCTGCACACATGTTAGCCTGCTGCTTACCTTTTTATTTATCATACTCCCTGTCGTTTTCCCTTTCCCTTCCCCCCGAGTCACTAGTTTAAAGTCCTAGAGACCACCCTATTTATCCGTTTCGCTAGAACACTGGTTCCAGATTGGTTCAGGTGGAGACCGTCCCATCGGTACAGATCCCCCCGTTCCAAAACTGATGCCAATGCCCCATGAAATGGAACCCCTCTTTCCCACACCACTCCCTTAGCCACGTGTTTATTTTATTTTATTTAGAGATACAGCACTGAAACAGGCCCTTCGGCCCACCGAGTCTGTGCCGACCATCAACCACCCATTTACACTAATCCCATATTCCTACCACATCCCCACCTGTCCCTATATTTTCCTACCACCTACCTATACTAGGGGCAATTTATAATGGCCAATTTACCTATCAACCTGCAAGTCTTTGGCATGTGGGAGGAAACCGGAGCACCCGGAGAAAACCCACGCAGACACAGGGAGAACTTGCAAACTCCACACAGGCAGTACCCAGAATTGAACCCTGGTCGCAGGAGCTGTGAGGCTGCGGTGCTAACCACTGCGCCACTGTTACTTCCCTAATATTCTTATCCCTATGCCAATTTGCACGTGGCTCGGGCAGTAATCCGGAGATTATGACCCTCGAGGACCTGTTCCTTAATTTTGTTCCTAGTGCTTTATAATCCCCAAACAGGTCCTCCATCCTAGCCTTGCCTATGTTGTTAGTCCCAACATGGACCACAACAACTGGATCCTCCCCCTCCCGCTCCAATATCCTTTCAAGTCGGTCAGAGATGTCCTGCACCCTGGCACCGGGCAGGCAACACACCATGCGGGACTCCCGATCCGGCTTGCAAAGGATACTATCTATCCCCCTAATTATAGAATCCCCTATAACTACCACTTGTCTTTTTGCTCCCCCCTCTTGAATGGCCTTCTGCACCATGGTGCCATGGTCAGTTGGCTCATCCTCCCCGCAGCCCTTTTCCTCATCCACACAGGGAGCAAATATCTCGTGCCTGTTGGATAAGGTCAAAGGCTGAGGCTCCTCCACTCCTGAACTCAGGATCTCCCTACTTGCCTCACTTGCAATCACACCCTGTTGTCCCTGATCACTAACTGAATTTGAATTACTTAATCTACCAGGTGTAACTGCCTCCTGAAACAAAACGTCCAGGTAACTCTCCCCGTCCCAGATGTGCCGCAGTGTTTGAAGCTCAGATTCCAGATCATCAACTCTGAGCCGGAGCTCTTCCAGCAACCAACACTTGCTGCAGATGTGGTCCCTGCCATTCACAATGGGGACAGCCAGCTCCCACATCATACAGCTACAGCACATCACCTGCCCAGCCATCTCTACTTAGTTAATTACTTTATTACTTTATATAAATTTATGAGTTAAATACTTTGATACTTCTCTGCTATGGTCTTTTTCAAATAACCAATAGATAAATCAAAAAAAGTAAGTAAAAAAAGAAAGTAAATTTTTAACCTATCACAGGACACAGAAGAAATAAAAAAGCTTACCTTATCAACACACCAGAGTCCTGTTTTATTTGGTTAGAGGAGGAGGGCGGGTGGGTGACACTGCATGTGTAGTGTCTCGGGTTCAGCCACTGCCCAAATATATAAGTTTTTACTTACCCAGCAGCCCCCTTGTTCCACCGAAACTAACAGTAATCTTTTCTTTCCTTCTTTCTTTTGGGCCTCCTTATCTCAAGAGACAATGGATACGCGCCTGGAGGTGGTCAGTCCTCGAGTCGGCCAACATCCCCAGCTTATACACACTACTGAGTCAGCGGCGCTTAAGATGGCTTGGCCATGTGAGCCGCATGGAAGATGGCAGGATCCCCAAAGACACATTGTACAGCGAGCTCGCCACTGGTATCAGACCCACCGGCCGTCCATGTCTCCGCTATAAAGACGTCTGCAAACGCGACATGAAATCCTGTGACATTGATCACACGTCATGGGAGTCAGTTCTCAGCGTTCGCCAGAGCTGGCGGGCAGCCATAAAGACGGGGCTAAAATGTGGCGAGTCGAAGAGACTTAGTAGTTGGCAGGAAAAAAGACAGAGGCGCAAGGGGAGAGCCAACTGTGCAACAGCCCCGACAAACAGTAATCTACTTTAGCTGAAAATGACTTCCCAGCTGTTCACTCGCTCGCAATGCCTCTGCTTCTGAAAAAGCTGCTGCACAAAAGGTAAGATATTTTACACTCATGTGCCAGGTTGAGGGGAAACCCCAACCTACACTGAAATCTGCACCCTTATGTCCTGTATTGGTGTTTGGAAGACCCTCCTGCAGAGGGCTGGTGAACTGTAAGGGACCCCTGCCGAGAACAAAAGGGGACAGGCAGGCACAAGGCTGGCAAAAGGTTAGAAAGGAACAGGGAAAAAGGGTCCAAGAGAGCAGGTTAAAGGCAGTCTGGGAGAAATACCAAATGGAAACCCCTATTGTCCGGTCAGCCAAGCCCAAAACATTTGAAAAGTCAGACCCCACATCCTCCTGTGCAAATGCAGACACTAGAAGTACCCCATGAAAGTTGCTAACAGCATTTACAGGCAACTGCAGAGACAAAGAAAGTCCTCAAGAGGGCAAAGAAACCATGAGGATGATGCCTCACTTAGTCTAAATGCCGCAGGGGTGTGCAGCAGAATCTGGACAAATACCTTCAAGCAGGAGTGTCCCAGAGGACAAAAGGAGATTAGTAAAGAATCCTCCCCCACAGTCAGGAAAAAAGGGAACCAGCCATTCCCTGAGGTGAAAAGCCCTTGCAGGACTCAGCAAAGCACTCAAAAACAGTTCAGAGTGAAACCGCCCACTGCCACCACCCTGAGTAGAACTGTAACTTAGGGCTAATTAAATTTAACCCTCCCCCTGCAGACCTCAACAAGAACAAAGACCTCTTTGGCCATCATGGACATGTGAAAACTGAAAAAACTTCCCCAAAAACCACATGTTTATTGGGATGGCAAAAAGGCCATTTAGAGCAGCACTGCTACCCAGAAAAGCCAGGCTGTAACAATTGTTAGGGTTCTGAATGAATGAGAGAGATGCATGTGTGTTTTCCTATCCTTATCTTCTCTCTCATCCCTTTCAATGAAATGCTCTTTATTAAAAATGGCATTTCATTCCACTGGGTGTGGAGGTGTCATGTAGACCCTCACCTGCCAAGAATGAGGCATATTAATTTTGTCATATGAATGCTAAACTGTTGCTGAAGTGAAGAAATGACTTGTTTGAAGGTCACCAGATACTGAGCTGGAAGGACATTTGCACACTAAGAGATGCTGCTTGTGGAGACAAAGGGCTATTCCCTGCTCCAATTAACTCAATTGGATTTTAATCACCAGACATTGAAGGTGTAAGAAAGCTCATTGCAGGCCCTGCTAAGATGATACAATCCACAAAGCCAGGGCTTGTTAAACCAGCTGGTCACATGACTAACTGGCTTGTCCAGGCTTTTTGAACTAGCCACAGGACAGTTTGAATTTCAGAAGGCAGTGTGCAACTGAGGCTGGAACAAGGAAGCCTCTCTCTCTCTCTTTCTCCCAAGCTACTGGACCCATGGAAAACACATAAAACTCAAGAGAGAAAAGACTCCTACATCAGAACAAGTTGAAGTGTGAACTGGGCCCCAACAAATTGCAACCAAAGACTCCACATTGAACTTAAAGGACTGCAACTTCCAGATATTGCCTCAAACATTTCCTCTTTATTCCTTCTACTTTTTCTGTCTCTATCTGCATGTGTATTTATAACGTATGCATGCTAGCTTAGTCATATCGCATATTCGTAGTTGTTAACCAGATTAGAGTTTAAGAGTAATAAACTTTTATCTTTCTTGTTTAAATCTAAGGAAACCTGTTTGATTTCTTTGCCTTACAATTGGAGCAGTGAACAAGGATTCACTGAGGGGGAGCTAAAAACACAGTGTTTCTAAAATTAAACCCTGCTACAGTTACCCCAGGCAAAGCTGAGAGGGAACCCCTAGACCCCTTCTCAGCTGGTCGTAACAGTATGCATACATAGAGTCGTACAGCATGGAAACAGGCCCTTCGGCCCACTGTGCCCATGCTGACCATAATGCCTATCTATACTAATCCCACCTGTCTGCATTAATTCCATATCCCTCTATGCCTTGCTCATTCAAGTACCTGTCCAGATACCTCTTAAATGTTGCTACTGTTCCTGCCTCCACCACCTCCTCAGGCAGCTCATTCCAGATACCCACTATTCTTTGTGTGAAAAATTTACCCCTTTGATCCCCTTTAAACCTCGTCCCTCTCACCTTAAATCTATGCCCTCTAGTTTTAAACGTTTTTTTTTGTATGTATATGTAAATGTTTCTATGTCACTAGCTTTGGTTTCACATTTTTCAAGATCTATTGTGTTTAGTTTAAAATATTGGCATGAATTAAATTGGAATTATTGAGGTTGATTAAATTGTGAAACTAGACTTTCATTGGAGCTACAGTGAAATTCTGGTTGTTGTAAATTGTGTGGGAGTCTCTCGTTAATGGCATGAGATTGTGTGTAAATAAATGACATTTTTGCATTTCTGACCAATTTCAAGGAGTCAGTGATCTGAGGTGACTGTTTAATTGTTTTGGTGGTTCTGCAATGTGTGATCAGATTAAGAAGAAAAGGAGTGAGTTCTGCTGCTGTATGATAGCAATCAGAAGACATCTTTTGTTTACTTTGTTCAGAGTGTTTAAAGTTTTTAATTTAACTTGAAAGCTGCGAGAAGCTGACACATGCTGACATTGATTTATGGTATCTTGGTTTGTCTTCTTTGAAATGCAAAGAGGATAACTCTTTCCACAAGCAGCTGTGTGTTTTTTGTGCTTTCTAGTATTAGATTAAGTTGTTTGGATGGAGCCTGACAGCTATTGGTGTGAACACAATGATATTCAGTTAATGGTGCTGGTAATTTGACTTACCAAAGAGGGCATTTACTCCTGGCGGTGAGGATAGAGAGAAGAGGTGACAGAGTGTGGAAATGTGGGTTCACACTATGTGTCTGGGCTGGGCTGTTTGTAAGATCATCACACGATGAGTTAAAACAGCTTTCTGCTGAACAGGGTGCATTGTGAAGCAGGCCTAAGGCAAGAATGAGGGGTTGAAGGAGTGTGTAGGACATTCACCCATGTCTTAATGATCTGGCAGATGTTGATCTGGTTACTGTGTTTATAGTGATAATGATTGGAAGAGCTGAAGTTGATCACATAACAATATAACAGAATGATTCAGAGAGATTGAGATTAACTAAGTGCATCTTCTTGTCCCGTTGTTATTCTGATGCCACTTTTGTGTGTCTTATGATGTATTGTGATTTCGAGGTAGTATGCATGGAATGTCGAGAAAGTGGACTTGGTGTAAGAGTTTTGAGAAAACTATTTTATGTTTGATGTTGTAGCCATAGTGGATCACGAAGTGTGATGTTCTTGAGTATTCATGTTGGATAGTGTAATTAAATACCTGATTCTGTATTGTTACAACTGAAATAAAAACAAGAAACGCTGGAAATATTCAGCAGGTCTGGCAGCATCTGTGGCGAGAGAGAAGCAGAGTTAATGTTTCAGGTCAGTGACCCTTCTTCAGAACTTGTTACAACTGATGTTTGTGTACTCCAGTATTTAAAGTAAAAAAATGAATTAGAACAAAAAAGCAGTTCCAACAACAGCAAGGACACTGGCAAAGTGACAGTGGTGGGAAGATGAATGCGGTCATCCTGAGGGAGCCACTGCCACTCTCCTGGTGCAGCACCTCAACAATCCTCGTAATGTGTTGGAGGACAGATTTCTGGACTGCCGTGAGACCCGCAAGCCTCTCTGAACACCCATGATGGTAGCAGTCTGAGCTTGCATGGCAACAAGCTCAACTTGCATGACTTCAGTTTAAGTTTCCACTGCAGCACTCAGACGTTGGATGGCTTCTGCTTGTGCTGTAATGGAAGCTGTGACATTGGCATGAGATGCTGCATCATGGTTGGGTCCACAATTTTGGTGATAGATTTGGTCACCACTTCTACCCTGGAAAGAATTGCCTCCAAGCTCTGTGCAAAGCCATGTGGAAGATTGGTGCTGGACTTCTCCATGTTCCTGGACAGAGACAGCAGGCTTTCTGGCATGCCTGCCAATGCACCAAGCATTTTTGTGTGCATATCCAGCAGGCTTTTTCTATGCATTGTCCTCATCTGAGTCCTCTACAGCAGAAATCATGTGTGACCTTGGTCTCTGGCAAGCTGGAACCTATGCTACCCTTTCTCCCAGCCCTGTCTGCCAGCCACTCATGCCTGGTGTCTCATCACATGCAGATAACACCTCTAAACTGCCCTGTAAAGTACACGCAGCATCAGTATCTGTGCTGGTGACTGTGAGTGTGAGAGCAAATGACAGTGTTTCTTTCTTCATTACTGCTTTCCTGATGTGCTACCTTTACCTTTACCTCCTGCAACACTGCCTGGTCAGCTAGCTGTTCTTAGGTACTGAAAGGCCAAAGACACAACAGTAGGGCTGTGGGGAGGGAAGTGGCGGGGGGTGGTGGGGAGAAGCAAGCGATGCTGGCATGCAAGAGGTACATGCTTAGAACATTTGCAGCTTGTAAATCAGAGAAGATTGTATGATTAGGGGGAAGTAGGATATGAGAAGGAGGATTAGGTATGGACATATGATTTTCGATGGTTTCAGCCTTACCACTTGCATTGGCCTCAGTCTTGGCCACTCCAATGATGGTGAGCATTGTCTGCTCCACTGGGGTGAGGACACACAGCCGTGCCTGTCCCTCACCGGTTAGGCGCTGCTGCCTGTATTTGTGAGCCACCCTGACCTGCAAGAAAGAGGGAAATGCGTCTGTGAGTGTGGTGTTATGTGTTTAGGTGATATGCCTGTCATGGTTGAATAGCTGGCAATGCACACAAGTTGTGAGGTGTGGGTGTGAGGCTTTCAGCAATGCTAAGTGTGTGAGGTGAGGTGAAGCTATGACTGTGAAGGCGTGGTTGTTAGAGATTGTTCGGTGAGTGAAGAGGCGGGTGGTGAATTGAAGAGTGTGTGAAGCTAGCAGTTTCTTTGTAAGGATGTGGCATTTGAAGACGTATTCAGAGACGTAGACCATTCTTGTGAAGTCATTGAACTTCTGGTGGCATTGCATTCGGGTCCTCGAGGCTTGACTCCTGGCACTGATGTCCACGGCTGTCTACTCCCATTGCTTTCGCATTGTCTGTCTGGAGAACCTCCTGGTCCCCTGTGGATAGGGGACCTCTCTTCTCCTGTCCACCTCCTGCACAAAGCCCTCCGGTGTTGAGTTCAGAGAATTTGGAACATGCAGTCTGCATGTTGTGTGATTCTTCTGTTTTTCCCAGGGCAAACTCTCCTTTGCACTGACTTTTTACACCTGTTCCAGCAATAATGCACCTCCACTTTAAGAAGTTCAGGCTGGCTTGAATTTGTGCCATCATCTGCTCAGGGGTGCAGCCACTCAACAGTGTGCTTAGCACTGGCTGCATGCTACAATTCTGTAAATAAGCAGGCAGCATGAAGTTTGCATGCTTCTTGTGTCAGAAGTAATGGACATGGACTAATTGCACACCGTGATCCCTACACCTGTGTTTTGGGGGTTATCAAATATTGCATCTTTTGTGTTCTGAATTTTGAAAATAATGTTAGCAGTGTTTATTCACCAGATGGTTTTTGCAAATGCCCACTGCTGTCTGGTGCTTTACAGGAGAGTTGGTTATTTTTACCTCACAGTGACCTTGTGGGTTGGAGTGGTGGAGAACCTGAAGCAAATGTTAGGCCTCTTATTTGCATGTGAAAATTGCCTCGCGCCTGCATTAGAAGTGGTTAAAGGATGCTTCTTCTTTGTTCTTATCCAATATGGCGAGCAGCTGGAAGTGTGCATGTTCTTCCTGCCCACTATTTTGGTGCCTTAGGCATGCTAATTTCTAGGCCAGCATGTTAGTAAGACAGCAAATATGGAGAACAGAATTATTAACTGACTGTTTGTTTGTGCAAACTATGGTCAATGACAGATGGACAAATATAAGATGGCCCCACAGATACCTTATCGTTTTTTCACTCACCGCCAGAGTCAAAAAGCTGCACTTTGAAAACCTAATGTAAAAGCATGAATATGTACAAGAAATTGAACAACTTCTTCTGAAATAAGGTCATGGGATTATATTTGAAAACTCTGACACTGACACAAGTTAGCATTCGTGAAACATGAGATCTGTGAATTAAGTATCATTATGTTTCAGGCATTCAGGATGATCTTGTACCATCCCATATCCATATTAAGATGTGATGGAACGCAAAATGAAGTAAACTGCAATTAGGAATATTCTTGGCTATGCAGTCATTTTTTTATTTTTATTCATTCATTCATGGGATGTGGGCGACGCTGGCCAGGTCAGCATTTATTGCCCATCCCTAATTGCCCTTGAGAAGGTGGTGGTGAGCTGCCTTCTTGAACCGCTGCAGCCCATTTGGGGTAGGTATACCCACAGTGCTGTTAGGAAGGGAGTTCCAGGATTTTGACCCAGCGACCGTGAAGGAACGGCAATATAGTTCCAAGTCAGGATGTGTGTGACTTGGAGGGGAACTTGCAGGTGGTGGTGTTCCCATGTATTTGCTGCCCTTGTCCTTCTAGTTGGTAGAGGTCGCGGGTTTGGAAGGTGCTGTCTAAGGATCCTTAGTGCATTGCTGCAGTGCATCTTGTAGATGGTACACACTGCTGCCACTGTGCGTCGGTGATGGAGGGAGTGAATGTTGAAGTGAACTATTTATGGAGATCTCCTAATATGAAAGTTTGATTAAACAAGGTTGACACAAAAATTGTGCTGTCACCTAAGGGCTACAAATTTCTAGATATTCCATCGTTAGCATGAATTATTGCTGAAACATCTGCTTTTGATGTACATGTGGCCTAGAATGGATGACTGTGTTGATAACATTTGTGAGACAGATCTCTCTTGTTAGAGTATATGGCTATTTTTTCCACTAAGTATAAGATTGAGAGACTATTACTGACAGAGATCTGAGGGAATGACAAACAATAAAAGCTGACATATTCGTTCTCTTACAATGTATGTTATGGATAAATCAGATACAGTGTTGAACTTGCCTACCAAATGTGTACGTTGACCTGGAGATTCCATTAGGTTGCACTAGATTTTCAGTGCAATTCATCCAAATTCAGTCAAAGTCGCACAAAAGAATGTGGAAAGTAAAAATTAAATTCAGCACAAGTAGAGTTTCCATGATCTTTTATGCTAGTTTAAATAAGCACTGGAGGATGGACCCACCCACAAAACCGACCACAGCCCCAGATCAAATTAATCACTATGACAGGTTTCCGCTAATTGTGCCCACTTGCGGGACTTCAAGCAGGCTCTTAGAGTTAAGCATTTTTTAGGTGCAAGGACACTGATTGGCATCTTTTAAAAGCTTTTAATGATTTAAAAAAATGATTTGCTATGAAACTAACTACTGTACACCAATGAAACTAGTAAATGGTTTTGTATAGTTTTTTAAAGTCATTTTCAGTGATTTTTAGATCAGGTTATTCAGAGGTGCTGGACTAGACACCCCGACTAAGAATACTTACTGTTGTGACAAATACATTTTCAGCTGTATCAATAACACTTTACCAGGCTACTATGCTTAAATATGCCAAGAAATATGTTTAATGCATAAAAAATGATGTTCTACAACATTGGTTGATTGTGCTTGGTTCATGGCAGATTTTATGTTCGGCAGTTTACAAATGGCTTTGAGTCTTCTGAAAACTAACCCAATTCTGAATACAATTTATGCCTGATTGCCAATTGTGCCCAAAGTGGAAACTCTGCTTCTGTGTCTATGCTTTACTTACGGAATCTGAAATTAATCCTACTGTGCTGCTCTTTTTTCCCAGTTGATAGAATGCTGAGCCAATATCATCTTAATTTTACTAGTTAATTCATGAAACGATGCAAATGTTAGTGGTTTGATAGAATCTTATAAGTTTACTAAAATCAACTCCAATGATGAAAATAAGCTAGGTAGAGTGATGAAACATAGAAATTATATGATAATATAACATGGATATGAGGATATTAACAGAATCAGTCTGTGCTTTGTGACAGGATAAATCTTGAAAAATCACGGACAGCAAGGTGACCAACTTGCCTTTTAGAGTTGCAGCAAAACATTCAGATATAACATGACGTTAGACCATTTTTGGTGATATGCTGTTAGGATATTTTTTATTCCATAGTTCGGAAACTGTTGAAACTATGGAATCAAAATATCATCTCGCTGAAAATTGATCACAACATTTGGAACAGAAATAAAAGCTGAAAAGCTTTGGAATAGCAATCTCAGATCCAGAGTTGAACTGACCAGTAACTCTGTAGAGTTGACAATGGTTTGGTGTTATTGGCATTATCTGAACAAATTATCTCCAACTCATAGTCACAGATCTATTTTACGTACAAATCATAAAAAGTGCATCGACTTCCTAAATTGGCACTGAGTCGACAGAATTATTTTTTTGTCAAGCTGCTGGGAATTTATTATCTCTAGTGTTATGATCAGTTAAGAAAGGTGTCTAGGGGTCCCTTTTAGTCTTCACCTGGTCTTATTGTAACAGGATTTAATTTTAAACACACTGTGTTTTGAGCTCCCCCTTGGTGAATCCTTGTTCACCACTTTCCAATTATAAGGAAAAGAAATGAGCATAAACAGGCTTTCTTAGGTTTAAAGAAGAAAAGTGAAATTTATTAAACCTTAAACTTAAACTCTAATTCAGTTAACACCTACAGATACACACCTGCCCCATGCTAGCATGCATAAGCAATACGCACATGCAAATCGAGACAGAAAAGAGCAAAAGAAAAAATAAAGTAGATAGGTTTGAGGCAATATCAGAAGCATTTCTTGTTATTGTGCTTCAAGTTCACTGTAGTCATTTTGTAGGTAATTCTTACTTTCATTGGGGTCCAGTATTCTTCTTAAACCTTCTTCACTGTAGGAGACTTTTCTCTCTTGGGGTTCATGTGTCTTCAATGGATTTCTAAAGCTGGTGAGAGCGAGATCAGAGCAGACAGGAGAGGTCTTTTCAGTCCAGGAGCAAACAGCTTTGAGTTTTAAAACTCTGTGGAAAGTTCAAATTCAAAAAACACTCCAACAGCCAGTTAGTCATGTGACTGAACTGGTCTGACCACTTCTTCTGTGTATTGGGGAAGCAGGGACTGATTCCTTTGTTCCAACACTGTCTGCTAGTATGCAAAAAAAGGTCTTTCCAGCGAGGGGCAATTCCTTATGATAGGCCCTCTTTTCTTCCCAGCAACAATTTTAAGTTTTAATGTTCATGTGGTGAAATAATGTGTGCCTCATTCTTGGCAGTTGGGGACCTGCATGACACTAGCTAAATGCAAATCTCTCTGATTATAGAATGTAATCTATCCAAGTAAAGCCCTGACTTTCACTGTGGCATTTACTTAACAGTTGTTAGTTGTTGGTAATGGTTGTTCTTTGCTGCCTTTCAGCCAAAGTAACTGGGCAGATGAGTCACAAATACAATTTAATATTCAAAAACATAAGCTAATATGCAGTGCAGCTACAGCATGAAAACAAGTTTATGCTTATCAATCATTGGAAAAATATTATAGTGGGATTGTTTGCAAAACATTGAATACAGTGCAGCTACAGCAGTTCCAAGGATAATAAAATGATCTGGTGTATAAGTCAACCCACAGGATGGAACTCTATGGATCTGATGTTTACGCTCTATAAAATATGACTGAGTCGACGTGTGGGGCTTTGCAGCCAGTTGTGATCTCTGCACTTATATTTATATGTCTAATGCCGCTTAACTTCTCTAACTGTAACCTGTTGCCCAATGTTTCTGCTCAATGTTTCATCAGTGACCAATTTTTGCAACTCTCCCTTAAATCACTTTGCCACCTTCTTACCATGGATTGAAAAGCCTCTTAGAAATCTATACCTTCAATCATGCTTTGGTTCTTCCCCTTAATCTTTCTTATCTTCTGCTCCTTTCCCTTATAAAATACTCTGAGGCATGTTTCTATGAGGAGTGCTTTAAGACTGCAAGTTGTCGCACATATCAGGAGGTACAGAGGTAATGGGAAGAAGTCAGTTAACAGCAACAAAAAATTTTCAGGTATTTGAGATATGACAACATGTTAACAAAACAAAATCTATAAAAGATTCTATAGAAAATCATGCTTCAGTAGGTGAACCAACTGCCTGTATCATACTGAACTATATAGAGCAGGAAAGTTCATTTCTGTGGTCTGCAGGACTGTGGCGGTAGTTTGAACTAGTACTGGGGAGATTAAATTTATAGTTTAACTAGTTAAACTATTTAATGTAACTACAAATTATCATATTTCTAAACTTGAAAATCTAATTAGTTAAACAAAATGCAATAAAGATGGCAGGGCAGGTGATGTGTTGTAGCTGTAGCATGTGGGAGCTGGTGGACACCAGTGAGATCCACTGCAACCACATCTGCAGTAAGTGTCTGCAGCTCGAGGAAATTTGGTTCAGAGTTGATGAGCTAGAGTCCAAGCTTCAGACACATCAAGGAGGTCGGAAGTTACCTAGACACGTTGTTCCAGGAGGCAGTGGCACCCCTTAGGTTACATACTTCAGATTTGGTCCGTGGTCAGAGATATGGCTGAATGAGTGTGACTATGAATGAGGCAGGTTTGGGAATCCAGAAGGTAGCAATGGAGGAGCATCAACCCTTGCACATGTCCAACAGGTTCGAGGTTCATGCAGCCAATGTGGACGAGAGCAGGGACTGCAGGGAGGATGAGCAAATTGACTGCAGCACTGTGGTTCAGGAGTCCATTCAAATGGGGGAAGTAAAAAGGAATGTAATAATAGTAGTAGTAGGGGACACTATAATTAGGGGGATGGATACTATTCTCTGCACCCAAGAGCGTGAGTCCCAAAGGCTGTGTTGCCTGCCCTGTGCTAGGGTAAGGACATCTTCTCGGGGCTGGAGAGGAACTTCGAAAGGAAGGGGAAGGACCCTGTTGTCATGGTGTAAGCAATTGGAGCCTTGAAGAAATAATACATCTCAGAGTAATATAGAATTCTTATAGAAACAGTAGGCATAGTACAAAACAGACCCACAGAAAAGCTGTTTTCCTTTCTTTCTCAAAAGGGACAGAGAAGCAGTCCCTAACACCAGGGTCATCACTGGTATGAACAGGGTAGAGGGAGAGAAGTATGACATTCCTGAGAGGGTCATATAGAAGCTACTAGACACCGTAGACATTCCTAAGCTGATGGGAAGGGACCTTCTGGCGCCTTGTGTACCCTCTTATCTGTGCAAGTGCCTGGTAAGGTTGACAAATGGCCTCAAGCATGAAGTAAACTGAAAGATCACCTCAAGCTAAAGTGATAGCCAAGGGGGAGGTGACCACTCAGACTCTTTGGATACCTGTCCTGTAGTCATTGGTTAGAAGGGTCCAAACAAGTGATTGACATAGGGTGAACTACCAGCCCCCAAACATAAGGTATATCAATGGATGCTCAGAGGAGCAGACAGCAGCCTCGCCTGACACAGAAGATAGAGAACTTCCTAACACCTTGGCCAACAGGAGAGAGAAAGAGAAGACTGCCACCTCCAGCTGCAGAAATCGGCTGCAGAAGACTGTCACCCCAGCAGCAGATATCAGCTTGCTTGTTTGTTCTCTGAGATCAGTAAACCGTTCTCACCTGTCACGGATCATATACCTTTCCTATCTATTTAGCTTATGCATTATCCAAACTGTTGCTTCTTAATAAACTACTTTAAAATTACTTATGCATTCTTGAACACCTATTTTGGGTAAGCTGTGACTCCTGAACCTAAATTTTACGGTAGTCCATGTAGGTACCAACGACAAAAGTAGGACTAAGAAAGCGACTCTGCTAAGGGAGAATGAGTGGCTAGTGACTAAATTAAAAAGCACAACCACAAAGGTCATAATCTCTGAATTACTACCTGAGCCATGAACAAGTTGGCATAAGGTAAATAAGATCAGAGAGTTGAATGGGTGGTTCAATGATTGGTGTGGGAGAAATGGGTTTTGATTCATGGGGCACTGGCACCAGTACTCGGGAAAGAGGGAGCTGTACAGTTGGGATGGGCTTCACTTGAACCATGCTGAGACCAGTGAGAGGGCTTTAAACTAAATAATGAGGGCGGTGGGGGAGAGTTCACGTGAGGGGAGATTTGGATAGTTAAAGAGAAAGGGCAAGGCAATAGGCAATTGTAGGGATACGGGTAATGAAAACCAGAGTGCGACAAGAAGGGACAGATTGTACAAATATAGGAGTGCACCAGCAAATCGGGTCAGACGAGGGAAAAGTTGTAAAAAGACAGCATTAATGTCTCTTTATCTGAATGCATGCACATTCGTAACAAGATGGATGAATTGATAGCACAAATAGAAATAAATGGGTGTGATATGATAGCCATTACAGAGACATGGGTGCAGAGTGACCAAGGCTGGGGATTGAATATTCACGGGCATTCGACATTTTGGAAGGATAAGAAGAAAGGAAAAGGAGGTCAGGTATCTCTGTTAATGAAGGATGAGATCAATACAGTAGCTAAAAATGAAGACAAGATGTAGAATCAGCTTGGGTGGCAATAAGAAATAGCAAGGGAAAGAAGTCACTAGTGGGAGTAGTGTATAGTCCACCTAATAGTAGCCACATTGTAGGACAGAGTATAAATCAAGACATAATGGTGGCTTGTAAGATAGGTACTGCAATAATTGTGGATGATCTTAATCTTCATATCGATTGGATAAATCAAATTGGCAAAGGTAGCCTTGAGGATGAGTTCATGGAGTGTATTCAGGACAGTTTCTTCAAACAATACATTGTGGAACCAACCAGGGAGCAGGCTATTTTAGACCGGGTAATGTGTAATGAGAAAATTAATGATCTCATTGTAGAGGATCCTCTAGACAAGAGTGATCATAACATGATCAACAAACACTTGGAGAGGTTCAAGTTAATTAAGGATAGTCAGCACAGAATTTTTAAAAGGCAGATCAGGCTTGATTAATCTAATTGAATTTTTTGTAGAAGTAATACAGAAGGTTGATGAAGGGAATGTGATGGATGTTGTCCATATGGATTTTAGGAAAGCATTTGATAAGACGCCACCTAAAAGTCTCGTTAACAAAATTGAGTCTTATTGAATAGAAGGATCAAAGACCAATTGTATTAAAAAGATTGCCTGAAGGACAGAAAACTGTGTCGTAGTAAAAGGTTGTTTTTCAGACTGGAAGATGAAGGGTCAGTGCTAGGACCACTGCTTTTTTTGCTTTACTTAGATGACTTGGATCTTTGAATAGCGTAGAATCTCAAAATTTGCCAAGGACACCAAACTTGGAGGTGTGGTAAACAGTGAGGATGATATTAACCACTTACAACAGGACATAGATAGACGAACCAAATGGGCAGACAGGTGGCAGATGGGATTTAGTACTGACAAGTGTGAAACGGTGCATTTTGGCAGTAGGAAGAGGAAATATATACCTAATGGCACAGTTCCAAAGTGTGTTCAGGAACAGAAAGACCTGGAGGTTCATGTGCATCGATCTTTGAAGTTCAGGATATATTGAGAGTGTGGTTTGTAAAGCATATGGGATCTTGTGCTTCATAAATAGAGGCATTGAGTACAAAAGCAGAGTGGTTATGCTGAACCTTTATAAAGTTCTGGTTTGGCCCTAACTGGAGTATTGCATCCAGTTCTGATCACCACACTTTAGGAACGATGTTAAGGTCCTTAAGAGGGTGCAGAGGAGGTTTAGGCTGGAACAGCGGGGGCTGTTCTCCTTAGAACAAAGGAAATTGAGGGGAGATTTAATAGAAGTGCACAAGATTATGACAGGCTTAGATAAGTTAGACAAAGAAAACCTGCTTCCATTAAGTAATGGTACAAGGATTAGGGGACACAGATTGAAGGTTTTGGGCAAGAAATGCAGGAGGTATATGAAAAATAACTTTTGTATGCAGCGGTGGTAAGGACCTGGAACTCGCTGCCCACAAGAGTGGTGGAAGCGGAGACAATTAATGACTCCAAAAGGAAATCGGACGGCCACTTCAGGATTCAGTGGGGGAGTGGGACTGACTGCATCGCTCTGTGGAGAGCTGGCTGGACTCGATGGGATGAATGGTCTCCTTCTGTGCCATAAATGACTTTATGATAGAACTTCACATTCAGTTTGAGGGTGAGAAACTTGGGTATGAAACTAGTATCTTATACCTAAATAAAGGCAATTACAAAGTGATGCAGGGAGAGTGAGCTGAGGTGGACTGGGAAAGTTGGTTAAAAGGTAACATGGTAGATAAGCAGTGGCAGACATTTAAGGAAATCTTTCATAACTCTCAACAAAGATACATACCATGAAGAAAGAAAGACTCTGCCAGAAGGATGCACCATCCATGGCTAACTAAGGAAGTCTAGGATGGTATCTAATTGAAAGAAAAGGCGGGCAGTCCACCAAACCTTAGGATAGGCCAGAAGACTGGGAATATTTTAGAAGCCAGAAGATAATGACTAGAAAGAAAAGAGGGCGAAATTGGAATATGAGAATAAACTAGCACGAAATATAAAAATAGAGAGTAAGAGCTTCTTTTTCTTATTCATTCAGGAGATGTTCATGTTGCTGGCCAGGCCAGCATTTATTGCCCATCCCTAATTGCCCTTGAGAAGTGGTGATGAGCTGCCTTCTTGAACCGCTGCAGTCCTTGGGGTGTAGGTATATCAACAGTGCTATGAGGAAGGGAGTTCCAGGATATTGACCCAGTAACAGTGAAGGAACAGCGGTATAGCTTGAAGTCAGGATGGTGTGTGGCTTGGAGGGGAACTTGCAGGTGGTGGTGCTCCCATGTATCTGCTGCCATTGTCCTTCGAGGTGTAGAGGTCGCGAGTTTGGAAGGTGCTGTCTAAGGAACCTTGGTGAGTTGCTGGAGTGCATCTTGTAGATGGTACACACTGCTGCCGATGTGCATCGCTGATGGAGGGAGTGAATGTTGAAGGTGGTGAATGAAGTGCCAATCAAGCAGGCTGCTTTGTCCTGGATGGTGTCGAGCCTCTTGAGTGTTGTTGGAGCTGCACCCATCCAGGCAAGTGAAGAGTATTCCATCAAACTCCTGACTTGTGCCTTGTAGATGGTGGATAGGCATTGAAGAGACAGGAGGTGAGTTACTCGCTGCAGAATTCCCAGCCTCTGACATGCCTTATAGCCACAGCATTTATGTGGCAAGTCCAGTTCAGTTTCTGATCAATGGTGACCCCTAGGATGTTGTTGGGGGATTCAGCAATGGTAATGCCATTGAACATAATGGGGAGATGGTTAGATTCTTGCTTGTTTGAGATGGTCATTGCCTGGCATTTGTGTGGCACGAATGTTACTGGCCACGTATCAGCCCAAGTCCAGATTTTGACCAGGTCTTGCTGAATGCGGACATGGGCTGCTTCAGTATTTGAGGAGTCGCGAATGGTGCTGAGCATTGCGCAATCATCAGCGAACATCTTCACTTCTGACCTTATGGAGTGAAGGTCATTGATGAAGCAGCTGATGATGATTAGGCCTAGGACACTATCCTGAGGGACTCCTGTAGTAATATCCTGGGACTGATGTGATTGACCTCCAACAACTACAACCATCTTCCTTTTTGCTAGGTAGGACTCCAACCAACGGAGAGTTTCCCCCCTGATTCCCATTGACTCCAGTTTTGCTCAGGCTCCTTGATGCCATACTTGGTCAAATGCTGCCTTGCTGTCAAGGGCAGTTACTCTCACCTGACCTCTGGAGTTCAGCTCTTTTTTCCAGCTTGAACCAAGGCTGTAATGACGTTTGGAGCTGAGTGGCCCTGGCAGAACCCAAACTGAGTGTCAGTGGGCAGGTTATTGCTGAGCAAGTGCCACTTGATAGCACTGTCGACGACCCCTTCAATTACTTTGCTGATGATCGGGAGTGGACTGATAGGGCAATAATTGGCCAGGTTGGATTTGTCCTGTTTGTTGTGCACAGGACATACCTGGACAATTTTCCACATTGCCGGGTAGATGCCAGTGTCTTAGCTGTATTGGAACACTTTGGCTAGGGATGCGACAAGTTCTGGAGCACAAGTCTTCAGTACTATTGCAGGAATGCTGTCAGGGCCCATAGCCATTGCAGTATCCAGTGCCTTCAGCCATTTCTTGATATCACGTGGAGTGAATTGGATTGACTGAAGACTGACATCTGTGATGCTGGGGACCTCAGGAGGAGGCCGAGATGGATCACCCACTCAGCACTTCTGGCTGAAGATGGATGCAAATGCTTCAGCCTTGTCTTTTGCACTGATGTGATGAGCTTCCCCATCATTGAGGATGGGGATGTTTGTGGAGCTTCCTCCTGCTGTCAGTTATTTAATTATCCACCACCATTCATAGCTGGATGTGGCAGGACTGCAGAGCTTAGATCTGATCCGTTGGTTGTGGGATCGCTTAGCTCTGTCTATTGCATGCTGCTTCTGCTGTTTGGCATGCAAGTAGTCCTGTATTGTAACTTCACCAGGCTGACACCTCATTTTAGGTATGCCTGGTGCTGCTCCTGGCATGCCCTCCTGCACTCTTCATTGAACCTCTACAAGCATATAAAAAGGAAGAGAGTAGCTCAAGTAAACATTGGTCCCTTAGAGATTGAGACTGCAGAATTAATAATGGGAAAGAAAGAAATGGCAGAGAATTTGAACAAGTATTTTGTCTCTGTCTTCCTGGAAGAAAACTAAAATATCCCATACTAGTAGAAAATCAAGGGTCAAGAGGGAGGGAAGAACTTAAAACAATCACTATCACTAGAGAAAAAGTGCTCGAAAAAATAACGGGCGACAGGTTGACAAGTCTCCTAGGCCTGATGGCCTGCATTCTAGGGCCTTAAAAGAAGTGGCTGCAGAGATGGTGGATGCATTGGCCAAAATTCCCTAGATTCTCAAAAGGTCCCAGTGGATTGGAAAACCACAAATGTAACACCTCTATTCAAGAACAGAGGAAGACAGAAAGCAGGAAACTATAGGCCAGTTAGCTAAACATCTGTCATTGGGAAAATGCATTAGTAGCTGGACAGTTAGAAAATCATAATACAATCAAACAGAGTCAATGTGGTTTAGCAAAAGGAAAATCATGTTTGACAAATTTATTAATGTTGTTTGAGGATGAAACAAGCATGGTGGATAAAAGGGAACCAGTAGGTGTAGTATATTTCGATTTCTAAAAGGCATTCGATAAGGTACCACATAAAAGGTTATTGCACACAATAAGAGCAGATGCTGTTAGGGGTAATATATTAGCATGGATGGAGGATTGGCTACGAGTAGGAAACAGAGAATGGGGAAAAATGGGGCATTTTCAGGTTAGCAACGAGTGGGGTGCCACAAGGATATTTGCTGGGCCTCAACTATTTACAATCTATATTAATGACTTGGATGAATGGACAGAATGTATTGTAGCCAAATGTTTTGCTGACGATACAAAGATAGGTAGGAACGCAAGTTGTGAGGGCACAGAGTCTGCAAAGGGATATAGATAGGTTAAATGAGTGGAAAAAAATTTGGCACATGGAGTATAATGTGGAAAAATATGAGTTTGTCCACTTTGGCAGGAAGAATATAAAAGCAGAATATTATTTACATGGAGAGAGACTGCAGAATACTGCAGTACAGATGGATTTGGGTGTCCTCGTACATAAATCACAAAAAGTTAACATACAGCTAAAACAAGTGATTAGAAAGGCAAATGGAATGTGTTCTTTATTGCAAGGGGGATGGAGTATAAAAGTAGCGAAGTATTGCTGCAACTGTACAGCGTGTTGGTACTGTATTCAGTTTTTGTCTCTTCATTTAAGGAGGGATATCCTTGCGTTGGAGGCAGTTCAGAGAAGGTTCACTAGGTTGAATTTTGGGATGAAGGGGTTATGATGAAAGGTTGAGCAGGTTGGGCCTATACTCATTGGAGTTTAGAAGAATGAGAGGTGATCTTATTGAAACATATAAGGTTCCAAGGGGACTTGACAGGGTAGTTGGTGAGAGGATGTTTCCCCTCGTGGGGGAATTTAGAACTATTGGGCACAGTTTCAAAATAAGGGGTCTACTATTTAAGACAGCGATGAGGAGGAATTTCTTGTCTCAGAGAGTCATTAATCTTTGGAATTCTCTACCCCCGAGAGCAGTAGAGGCTGGGTCATTGAATATATTCAAGGCTGAGTTAGACAGGTTTTTGATCTCCAAGTAAGTAAAACGTTATGGGGGACAGGCAGGAATGTGGAGTTAAGGCCACAATCAGATCATTCAAGATCTTATTGAATGGCAGAGCAGGCTTGAGGGGCCAAATGATCTACTTCTGCTCCTATTTTTTATGTTATGCTCTTATGTCTGTGCTAACTTAGCTGGTCCTGGCAGATGTAGCAGGGGTGTGGGAGGGGCAGTACTGAAATTGGAAGTTGGTGAAGACAAGATCGGAGTGCTTCTAACCCAGGAAAAAGATGAGCAGGTAGTGAAAATCAGCTGGGGGACTCACTTGGTGATGTGCTGTTTTCTTTCAACAAGCTTAAATTTTAACCCACTCTTCTAAGTAGTGCCACGCACAGAAGAAGTGTGATGAAACAAATTATGGACTAAATCTGAAGAGTTATGAAAACTGACCTTGTCTTTTAAAAAAATGAAACTTTATTTTTAAAAGTGAATAATGCTCCAAAATGGTCACCAAAGAAAATGGCTTTTATTGATTCAAACTGTCTGACAGGGACAAAGGAAGATCTTCAAAGCTAAGAGATGTCAATTGTACCTATCCTACACCTATACTAAAACATTCCATAATTGACTGACTTCTTCTGAAACAAAGAAGGTGTGAAGTAGCCACATCCTGCCCCATTGTGCGATCACCATGGCGAAGAGGCCAAAGCATCTCCTACCAGCAGGTGAGAAGTAACACCGCTTTACCTTAATAAAAACAGCCTAGAGAGAGACACTGCAGAGAAAGAAAGATAAAGAATAAAAGCAGCACCCAGTAGCTTACTTCCAGCAAACCAGAAGGCAGGTGTCCTGCAGTAGAATCCTAAATCTACCCTTTCCAGCAGTGAACTAGGAGTGAACCACTGACTTCAACTGAACTTTCAATCACGAGAGAAATCTACAATCACCTCAGGCCTGCACCCAACTAGAGCTTGATTTCCAAGATAATTCAACATGTTTATCGTGACCTCCCACCGCCCCCCTGTCTTATAATCACTTTCCCACTCTACTGTCTCTTCTTGTGTGTGTGTTGAGCAAATGCATGAGAGGATGCAGTAATGACAATTTCAGGAGAAGATGTATTGATCAGTAAACAATTGATTTACTGCTTTTAAACCTACAGGAAAACCTGCCACTGCCTGTTTATTTGACAAATAAGACACCAAAAGGTTAAACCCTAATAACTAAACACACTTGCTGCAGTCAGGTGGAAGTTGAAAAGTGCAAACCACCCAAAGCTCATCACGTGGTTAGAAAGACACCTATTGAAATATAGGACTCAAGTGTTATTTTAACTATTTGCCGAAGTGGAAAAATGATTGTGGCTTTCTTGCTGGATCAATTTAATGAGAAGAGAAGTTGGGGCCAAAAGAGGCCCAAAAAAGTAAGTTTTTATAACCCACAAGAAAAGCTGCCCTGGGATTTCCTCCACATGGTTTCTTATGGAAAGGGGAAGTGAGTTTTTGAACTCCTCGAGGAGGATCACCCCTCTGCGGTTTTCATCGGTGGACTCTGTCTTAAATGTCTGTATCCATTGATTGAAAGCAAGTTGCTTAACCCTTTCGAACTCAATGTAAGTTTGTTCCGGCTGCTTTCAGAGGATTTGGTATTTTTTGGCGGTATGCCTCCGATACTAGCTCGTATGCACTCAGGAGAGCATTTTTAGTCATCTCATAATCTAATGAGCTCTCATCAGCCAATGGTGAATAAACCTGATGGGCTTTTCTTGTTAGTTTTCTTTGCAATAGCAGAGAACCATAGAAAGTTACAGCACAGAAAGAAGCCATTAAGCCCATCGTGTCTGCACCAGCTGAAAAAAAAATAGCCACCCATTCTAATCCCACCTCCCAGCACCTGGTCCATAGCCTTGCAGGTTACTGCACTTCAGGTGCAGGTCCAGGTACCTTTGAAATGGGTTGAGGGTTTCTGCCTCCACCACCGATCCAAGCAGTGAATTCCAGACACCCACCACCCTCTGGGTGAAAAAGTTTTTCCTCATGTCCCCTCTAATCCTTCTACCAATCACCATAAATCTGGCCTCTGGTAATTGATTTCTCTGCTCAGGGAAACAAGGTCCTTCCTTTCTACTCTATCTAGGCCCCTCATAGTTCTGTATTATGTCACCCCTCAGCCTCCTCTATTCTAAGGAAAACAACCCTAGCCTATCCAATTTTCTCTCATAGCTGCAATTTTCAAGCCCTAGCAACATTCTTGTAAATCTCCTCTGTACTCTTTCCAGAGCAATTATGTCCTTCCTGTAATGATGTGACCAGAACTGTACACAATACTCCAACTGTGGCCTACCCAGCATTTTATACAGTTCCAGTATTATATCACTGCTTTTGTATTCTATACTTCAGCCAATAAAGGAAAGCATTCCATATGCCTTCTTCACCACTTTATCTACTTGTCCTGCCACATTCAGGAACCTGCAGACATGCACTCCAAGGTCTCCCACTTCTTCTACCCCTCTCAATATCCTCCCGTTTATTGTGTATTCCCTCGCTTTGTTGCCCTCCTCAAATGCATTACCTCACACTTCTCTGGGTTGAATTCCAATTACCACTTCTCTGCCCACTCAACCTAATCATTGATATCATACTGGAGTCTACAGCCATCCACTTCACTATCAACTACACGGTCAATTTTTGTGTTAGCAGCAAATTTCCCAATCATTCCTCCCACATTTAAGTCCAAATCATTAATATATACCATAAACAACAAAGAACCCAACACTGAGCCCTGTGGAATGCCGTTGGAAGCAGCTTTCCATTGGCAAAAAAATCTGTCGACCATTACCCTTTGTTTCCTGTCAGCGAGCCAATTTTGGATCCAACTCACCACATTCCCCTGAATCCCATGGACTTTTACTTTTCTGCCCGGTGTCCAGCTGGCGACTGGCCACTTTAAATGTCTTGCAAGCTTTTCAAAACAGATGCAAAATTGAAAAATGCTTCCATATCCCCCTCATTGAACTTTGGTATCAATTAAGAGAACTTTAATAACTCAGCACCCAATCCTGAGCTTGGTGTCATTCCCTCAGTAGTGGTGTCTTCACTGGGTACATTGGGTCTTCCCTTATTCAGTTCGAGCTGCCTTAACTCCCTTTGGAAAGCTCTTTATTTTTCCCTTTCCTCCCTTTCTTTTTCCCTTTCCTAGAATTCTCTCCTCTTTCTCTCTTGAAAGCGCTCCCTTTTTCTCTTCACTGAAATGCTTTCTGCTCTTTCTCCTTCTGGGATTCTAATTCTAGTCTCCTTTGTTCCAGTTGTACCTTTTGGCTAATGTTATTCTAATGTACTGTCTAGTTAATGTTAATTTGTCTGTTTTAGATTCTATGCCTGTCTCTGGTTCTTCAGTGTCAATTTTATAATTGCTGGTCCCAAGTTTTAGGATTTCAGGCTTCTGAGCTTTTGGACAGATAGTAATCTCTAGTTACCAAGCTGCATTCCTCAACTCTTCAACTGATAGGGCTTTTAACCTAGCCCAAGTTACTTCATTCTGTTCCAG